>NC_056603.1:6225607-6570886 GCF_018340385.1 Cyprinus carpio
GAATTTAACAGCCATTAATTATCCAGTCCTTAGAAAATGAAATTAAAGTTTATTTAACATGCAATTAATTAATTGATTAAATTTATTTAATGATCAACACTTTAATAAAAAACAAGGTTGCATATAAGCATTTAAATTCAAATAAACTTTTTAATGATATAATTATTTTTCTACTCCAATTTGAACATTTAAATGGTGGTTGTAATAAAAACTTGTTTTCATGACATATTTATTCAAACACACATTTTAATTTAATTAAACTTTGGACTTTGGTTTGCAAAAAGAGACCGTGAGTGAGCCTAGACCTTATTCTGAGTTACAGATAACACTATCTTCTCCAGAGAAAAACTAATAATGTGACTGCAGAAGTGATTGAGTAGTTTTATTCCTGTACGGTAAAGTCACTCTCCAGATTTAATCATAGAATCATTTCTGTTTCACACACACACAGTGGGGGCTGATATTTAAAATTTGATTCTGTTCAGTTCATTTGTTTAATTGCAGCTCAACACCTGATTATTTTGATGATCTCAGTAAATTTCTGTTCATATTGCTTCTGTTGTCTTGTTACTTTTATGTTGTTTTGATTTCTATTTGTACTTGAGTTGTCGGTGTATTTTTTGTTGCTAAGTGATGGTCGTCACGGTGTGTGTTGCAGGATTTTATTGGGCATCATCACAAAGAAGAATATTTTAGAACATCTGGAAGAGCTCAAGCAGCACGTGGAGCCCTTGGTGATTAGCCCCTCCCACTCTGTCTGTTAGACTCCGCCTCTTAGGAGGGACGCATGAAACTTGAGTGAAAAAAAAAAAAAAGAACGTTCTGGATGATGGTTGCCCTAAAATACCAAAGTCGCCATTTCAGCTAAAGGATAAATAAAATATACATGTTGTAGCATTTAAGTGAATTGGATACATTTATTCTAATTTCTATTCACTGATGTCTGCAAGAGTTTTTATACCACCTGTCTCTGAAATTGATCTTTTGAAATTAAATGCAAAAAAAATTTGTGACAAAACTCATACAGCAGTTTTTCGAGGTGGTGGAACTGTCCTGTATGTGGGGTCCAAACACTAAATAACGTGCACCAATTTGTGGCCAGTAGTGCATATTAAAGGAGTATTTCACTCAAGAATTAAAATTTGATGAAAATGTATTCACCCTCAGGCCATCCAAGATGCTTGTTTTATCAGAACAGATTTTGAGAAATGTAGCATAATATCTCTTGCTCAGCAATGGATGCTCTGCAGTGAATGGGTGCCATCAGAATGAGAGTCCAAACAGCTGATAAAAACATCACAATAATCCACAAGTAATCCAGTCCATCAGTTAATGTCTTGTGAAGCAAAAAGATACATGTTTGTAGGAAACAAATCCATCATTAAGGTGTTTTAGCTTCAAACCCTTGCTTCTGGCTAAAATGCATGTCCGTAATCCATAATATTGTTTCTCCAGTGGAAAAACTCCATCCCTGTTGTCTCCTCACATCAAAATCCACATATTTGTTTAGAACAGTTTTGGACTGTGTTTGTTTGTAAATGATGCTTGATCTGTGTATATTCTGTGTACATTCTCCTGATTCAGACGAGACAAATTTTTTTAACTGGAGAAAGTGTTACTATGGATTATAGACTTGCGTATTTTAGCTGGAAGCAATGGTTTAATTAAAATTCTAAATATCTTAATGTTTCTTTACAAACACAGCTTTTCACTTCACAAGACGTTAACTGATGGACTGGAGTGGTGTGGATTACTTGTGATGTTTTTATCAGCTGTTTGGACTCTCATTCTGACGGCACCCATTCACTGCAGAGCATCCATTTGGTGAGCAGGTGCCGTAATGCTAAATTTCACCATATCCTTTCTGATGAAGAAACAACTTGATCTACATCTTAGAAATTTTCAGCAAATTTTCAGTTTTGGGTGAACTGTTCCTTTGAGAAAGTTCATTTTGATGTCATCGTTTATAAACAACACTGACATTAGTGAAGCTAGAATAAGACTAAATACTATGAAGTTAAAAGCATTTTGGACCCTGCTTTCCGGACTTTATTCCTCTGCAGACATCACGTTTCTTGTAAGATTTGCTTTCACTCAGATCGTTGCTCCTGTCCTCGGCCATCCCTGCAGGGTAGTCTAGTGTCACATTAGCCGTGCTGTCTATGAAGTGCACCTTTATGTAGCCCCTCCCTTTCAGTTGTGCACGTGTAGTCACAAAGCACATTTAATACACATGCCGTGATGTCCTTCATCTGAATTTGATTTCTTTGTTTTTTTCCCCTTTTGTTTACTGCTAAATTCCTCTCTGGGGCGCCTGGTCTGCGTCCGCTGGGCTACAGATCGATGACATCTGACCCCTCGCGCAGCTCCGCCCTTAAACGATTGGCGAGTAACTGTCATGTGTAGCGGACTATTTTCTCATTCACCACCATCTCTGTAGTCATAGTAGCTGTTATTAGGATGCGTGTGGATTTGGTGTGACTCTAGAATCCTAGCTCTTGTAGTATGTATTCAGCAGTTCCTTAAGTCCCACACCTTGTCCTCTTTCAGTTGTCTGACGTTCAACCTTTTCACTTTCTTCCTGTCGCAAACATCTTGCAGGCATTTCACGAACATTTCACAAAGGTTTGACAATCATTTCACGAGCGTTTAATGCCTCTGATTTGGATGGACTCTTGCAATCCCAGCTCAAAATTGTCACACCTTTTTTTTTCTGTGATACGAACTGTCATCAAGCTTAAATCCCCTTTAAATCAAAAGCAAAATCAAGAGCATCTTAAAAGTTAACCTGCACTTTAATTCAAAATTTCATCAAGAGAAATTAGTGTTTGGGTAGAGATACTGTGTCTAGAAAAAAGTGTTTGGGGTAAAGCGTTACGTAATCACATTGTTTTAAAAGTAACGTGCTGCTCGTCACGTAAAGTACTGCGTTATTTTTGAATACACTCTATAATGCTATAATAAAGTAACTTTTTTTGCACTTGTGCACAAATATAAAAGAACAAAGTAAAAGTAAAAATGTGGTGTAATCGATCAAATAAAAAAAAATAAAAAAAATTTAATACTTTAAGTATATTCTAACGCTACTTTAATACAGTAATGCCGGTTCATTACACATAACACTTGTCTGTTAAACACCTAGTATATTTTAACATTTTGTGAAAGGAAATTAGTTTTTGGGTTCAGACACTTTCCATTTAGAAAAACAGTGATTCGGGTAAAGTGTTACAAACAACGCGTCACATAATCACATTAATTTAGAAGTAATGCCACTAGTTATGCAAAGTATTGCATTAGCTTGTGCATTATAGTGTGAATCCAAAATTGTACTTTTATTCACTTAACCAATTAACATACAATAGTAGGAGAAAGATATGATGTAGTGTAACTAGTTGCTTTTTTAAAATAAAGTAACACCTACTGTAATGCACATAATGTGGTTGTTGTAGAAGCATCCTGCTGCTAGTTATGAAAATTTTTGCATTACTATTTTGAATTCACACTAAAATGCACACGTTGCTTTTATACATGCACAAATAATTTACAGTGTGCTGTAACTTCTTGTAACTGATTTAATATATTTTTTTTTTATATAAATACCTTTTGCCATAATGTAGCACCTACTCTTTGGCAGTAATGTCTGTACATTGCACATGACATTTTTGTTGAACACCTAGCTATATTTTGAAAGTTTATCGATGAAAAATTAGCATTTAGGTACAGACACCTTATTCACTTAGAAAAATACTACTACAGGTAAAACGTTACAAGTAACACTTACAAAATCACACTTTTATTAATGTAACATGCTGCTAGTTACACAAATTATCAAATTAACACTTTAATGGCCAAGTTACTTTTGTACAAGTAATTAACGCACAAAAGTGGGGGAAAAATAAGACTGTGATTTAAAGATTTTTTTTTTGTTTTTTTTAAGGAATGCTTTTGTAGGAGTGTCGCAACTACTGTAATGCAGGGCAAGACATTGTCTTTGCTGCAAATGAGTGATCTGATATATATATATATATTTTTTTTTAATGGCTCTATTTTTGGGAGTGGAGTAAGATAATGGCCATTGCACTTTTTTTAAAGAAGTAATGCACTAGCACTTTTTCAAGTAACATTCCCCAACACTGTAAACAAACGAAATGCACAACGTCTATACAGTACAACCTATAAAATATGCTCTTGAATTTGTGTTGGGAAAATAACTTCACTTTCTCATTCTCTAAGGCCAGAGTGTGTGGATGAGATGGAGGCGTTCACTCACTCTTTCACTTCTGTTTCGCAAAACACTTGCTTCTCACTGTGTAGGTGCTGCCGGCTCATAGAAATAATGTAGCGTTTCCTGCACTGAGTAACACAGCAGAATCTTCCACACTCTCTGCCCTTCTTCAAACCAGAGACTGTCAGCTGTCTGTTGCCAAGACTGAAGTATGGAATTATATATATAAGTATTCAATCAAAATTGGAGCAAAGATTTGATTCTGAGTCAAAACAAGAATAGAGTTATGCAAAATGCATTTAATTGGGACTTCCTTGCAAAACTTGGCAACAGAAGATGTCAGTGCTCTGCAAACATGTCAAAGATGCACTAGTAAATTTCTCTACCTCTTTCTGTCTCTCTTTTTTTTAGGCGCCTCCTTGGTATTATTACAAAAAAAGATATCCTCCGTCATATGGCCCAGATGGCAAACCAAGACCCAGAGTCCATAATGTTCAACTAGCATCCTCCTCTTCCCGCTACGAGGAAGATGAGAGTGAAGAGGAGGTCCGTTTACTGGACAACTCATCCCTCTGACCACACGCCCCTACGGTACCCTAAAACGCCCAAGTACAAAACAAAAAACACTACGCCAGACGGGACCCCACCCTGGCCACATCCTCTGGATACATGCCCAAGACTCCAAAATGAGTCTTTCGAGGCAGAGCCTGGCTGCTTGAAAAACTTAAGAGTTTTGGGAGAAGCTTGAGTCTTGGATGCCCCAAGTGGAGGAACATTCTCCAAACGCTAACACGCTAAACTAACTCTCACACGCGCATGCAAAAACACTCAAGACACCTCACATGACCTGCTTGTTTGACCTCTTAGCCTCTTGTCTGAGAAAATGCATTCTAAAAAGGTGAAAGGTCAAGATGAACCGCTGGAAACAAGGCGAGGAGGGACCTTCGCCGCAGACCGCAATGACCCTCACTGCCCTACTACATCCTGAAATGGACTCTATAACCTTCTTTACTTGTAGTGTGTGTGAGAGATACAAGGAAGATGGTGAACGAGATCGTGTATGAACACGCCCCAACATTCTAGTCGGGATCTGATGCTGTGAAGCCGAAGAAATGTTGAAAAGTGCCCTGTATGTAATGGATACGTTGACCGTGCAAGTGATTTTTGCGAGCGATCCGTGAAGATCAAGTATTCAGCACTGCGAAAAGATCAAGCATACAAGCATGGGTTTTGTGCTACCTAGCGAAATGATGTTGGGAGGAGAACAGGGTGTACATCGTCTTAATTAATCGTCTTTAATCTCAACACTACGACGGCCAGTCTAAACCACTGTGGGATTGTAGGTAACGAGTCTGTCTAGCAGGTCTCTGGGTGCCCACACTTTATGAAGTTTTGTGCTTTTCGTTACTAGGAATGACAAACCAAGACGCTTTCCTTTTACAGCTGCTATCTTGGCTATTATATTTAAATCTACTAAGCAACTCATAATAGTTTGAAAATCAAAAAATGTGACTTGATCTACTTTTTTTTTACTTTGCAAACAAGCATTGATGTTCAACCTGGTGAATGTTGGTTCCAGTGCAGTTTAAATTTGCCATTCTCTTGTATGCTCACATTTCGTCCCACGTGATATAAGTGTCTACTGCTGTTCATCCTCGTCTGAATAATCAAATGTTTGAAATCATACATTAAACATCTCAAATTGTTTATCCGCATCCAAGAACAGGCTATAAAGGATAAATCCCAAGAAGAAATGCCCAGGTCATATTTCATCCCAAAATAAAACATGTATTTTGTCTAATGAATTCATTATTGCATTTTAAATGTCAAATTATGCATATTTTACCCCCAAATTGTTATTTTTATGTGAAAAAATATTGGTCCCAGTACTGAACCATAAAGCCAAATTGTCATGAAAACCATGCCAAAATGCATATAAAAATCTTGGTCCAAAAACCAAGCTTTATTATGCTAAATATTTTTTTCATTTTAATATAAGGCTGAAATATGACCCAGACATTTTTTATGACACTAAAAACATGTAAATACAGGCTTACAACTAAACTGTTTTTGGAGATGCCAGATGATTCAGATTCAGGCACGACTGCACAGTTTCGTATTGGCACTGAAAAAGCGATAATGAAATTTGATGATTGCTCCTGTTGGCCCCTTCAGTTTTTTTATAATTTTTTTTTTTTTTTTTTCTGAGGAATACATGGCACAGTTTTGTGTAAATTTGACACTTGTGGTAACCATTGCTGTGTGTTAAACTGCATATACTAACCTACCAGCTGCACTAACATCTGTTTTTTCTTAAATTTAATTTTGAATTACATATTTGCATGGTCATTTCTTTTCCAAAACAAGGCCGAAAGTGTTGTCTTTTAGGTGATTGGTAAAATTCTGTCCTTTTGCTTTGTTTCCATGTGACCGGCATTACAACCTCCCCCCGTTGATTGATTGTACCCAAAAACTAGTAAATGAGCTGTGTGTGACGGGGCTTCTGTGTTCTCATTAGCAGTTGATGTTCCTCTGTTAATTAGTGAAAACAAAATGTTGTTATATATTGATCTCATTTTTTAATTTATTTATACTAGTGCTAGAGTTGTACAATATGGAGAATTTTATGTATGATTGATGGTTTGATTGTACATTAAAAAAAAAATGTAAAGATTAAATTGTTTTAAATGAAGTGTAGATCCTGTGTAGTCCTTTCTCTGACTGTGAACCATGATGACGACCGTAAGCTTAGACCTCGAAACTGCGTATTGAGACGCTGCTCTCAGGTCAGGCAGAGCAAACAACGCATGCATTCCAGTCCGGGAGTATGAAATTATCAGCTTCAATGTTTATTAAATGACATCACAGGAAGTTCAATTTGCTGCTGTAATGTTTTTACATGAGTAAAGAGTTTGTCCGGATGCAGACGGAGAGGTTTGGAAACCTGTTCGAAAGGGTCAGTTTGGTGATGACAGTGGCGATGAAATTATTTCACTTAAAAGGTAATGTTTAAAAGTTGTTCTCGTTCAAATTTCTGAATGAGCATGTGCACTCAAGTGTTTTTGGAGGAGAACAAAAAAAAAATTGTATTTTTACAGCTGTTATTAGTAGTAAACATTCTAGCAGTATATTAAGGCAAGACACCACAGGTGAATAGGGGAAAAAAAATTATAGATATCACCATATTTCCCCAGTTGACTGATAACATTAAAAATAGTTTAGGGGGAAAAAAATTAGATTAATAAATATTGTATTGCAAGTTTTCTAAAATGCTATTAAATATGCAAATGATGCATTATTTAAAATCGCATACATTTCCAGAAAAGAAAATACTGAACAAAATATATATTTATTTATTTATTTATTTAATTATTTGTGATGCATTTAAAGTTAAATGTCTGTGCAGGGGGGATTTTAGATATTTTAATTTTGTCATTTCATAAATCAGAAAGTACTTAGAATTTTTTTTTTTTTTTTTTAATTCAAATGTGTATGAAATCAGGCAAATAATAAATGAACAAACCCCTCTGTAAAACCTTCCGAATATAGATGTGAATAAAACTAAGTTTGTAAGTTCTGCTGAGGTGGAGAAATTATTATAATTGAAATCTAGACTGATAAAGTGCTTATAAAAAGCCAAATAGCATGAAAAGACTTTTCACCTGTAGTGTCTTAATATTAAAAGCATAAACATGCCTATATTAAAGCAATAGATAAACATTACTAGTAGACCTGGTATAAAAAATAATACTACACTACTTAATTTCCTTGTTTGGGGCAACTATATGGTCTCTAATCTGTATAGGTTTTCTGATTGGAAATAAAAAGTTAAAGACAATAATGTCTACTTAAATTTCACACGATGTAATGTGAGCTGAAAGCAAAATTCCCACAATCTTCTCTAAATGTGCGATTTATGAATTTGTGCAGCAATGAGAGGTTGTACCATACTGGGAGCAAGCGTATGGTTTCTCAGTGTGGTTGCACAGGTCATTAGCGTCAGCGCCAGACTTTCCTGTCTGGGGACAGACTGTCTACATTCACACACACACATCAACATTTGTATACTGTCAGACGAGCTACCCGAAGGTTGAGAAGTGGGGAAGCCTTGTATGATGAGAGATGAAGAAAATCAATTTAAAACTGGTTTCTCTTCTGCTTGACTGCTGTTTAATTTTAAGATCAGCTCATTTTTAATTCTACTTGCATTCTACTTGGTTCTTGTCTTGCATACGAATGAACAAATAGTTTCATGACTTTAACTACTTGATGTCAAATCGAATGGTAAATGTTCACCATTTTAAGCCTTTTAATTAATTAAATTTTAAGCACTAAATGGTTTACGCATCCTTACTTGCATTTGGTGTCTGTTTTCTAGGAAATGCAAATTGCTCATTTACATAATCCAAAAGCCACCAGTTAAGTGAAAGCTCTTTAACTATTAATGCATATTCACAATTATTTGTAAGCTATAATGTAAATAATAATAATTTAAAAGATGCTTTACAGTATTTAGTCCAAATTTGAGATCTGAATGGACTTCATTTGACTTGTTTCACAAAACAATACATCTTCCCAGTATTCATCTTAAATGTTATCTGATTCTGTAGTAATCAACTTTTCTCTGTTTGGATGTGAAGTTTCAAGCAGTACGTGAGTATCGTTTTATCACCGTCTGGCTGCTCAAAGGGACTTTTTCCAGTGCGTGTTTGTGGCTGTTCCCAGAGGAAACATCTCACATTTAAAGGCCTCTCATTTGAATGGGTTTTCAGAAGAGCTTTCACTCTCTTTTCATCTGCAAATGTTTTGCTCTCTGAACATGTAAATGGATCCTCGCAGTGTTTGTGCAGGTGGAGCTGGGGATGCTCTGGATGGGGGTACTGTGCAATGTTTTGTTTTTTCCAGTCCATAAACATCACAATGTGTTTTAAGGTGGCCCTATTTTTTATAAAGCAAATGGGTTACTTAAGTCTTTATCACATTCAGATAAGGTCTATAATATCTGGAGAAAGCGTGTGTTAGCATTTGCTCATAGACAGGCCCTATTTTTTATAAAGCAAATGGGTTACTTTTTTTTTTTTTTTTTTTAGTCTTTTCTGTTTGATTTGGTTGCACATAGACACTTCTCCCATACTAAAGGCAAGTGTGTGGTTTTTCTCAAGGTTGAACAAATTGTGTAAAGTGTTAATTTCTTTCCTCAATTTCCAATCTAAAAGGTTATTTTTTAAAATCTCTTCAAAACGTCTTCAATTTTTTTCTTATGAGTCACATCAAAACTCTAAACCTAACAAGATACATCAATATAAGAACAACTTTTGCTACATTTCTTTTTCATGTATTTTCTACATCGTTTCGTAATTATCCTGAGACTGTAATTAGCTGTTGTTAATCCTAGATATGTCACTAACGGTTTTCTACGATTTTGCCATTAGCCTGAGTCAGTACTTTGCCGATTTAATTAAATCTGGAACGCAGTTCTCCATTCGTTCTCCCGATTGAAACAATATAATGTCATTACGCATATTATTTTAATAAAAATCATAAATTTACCTGATATAACGGTGTCGCCTCAAAAATGCGCGCCATCCCGGTCAGATTATGCGCACGCGCTGCTGGAGTCAGTGGCGGGCAAACATTAACGGCATTTTTACGTAAAGGTTAACGTAAGGTTGATATTTTCATGCGTCATTCTACAGAAACGTCCACTTTTGGTATGGCAAAATGTCTTAAAATTTATTTATTTTTATACATTTAAACTTAGACCACATTATTAGAATACCTTTTGACTTTATGAATACATATAAATGACACCTTAATGATTTTTTATTTTTTGTGCATTTATTTAAAGAGTACATGTACCGTTTTTTTTTTTTTACACTGGTGTTACCTTACTTCTTTGGCAATTTTAGAGGTTTTTATGGAATATTATTTCTCGTTTTTTTTTCAGTAGTAGTAAGAGTTGCAGAAAAATAATGATAATGCAACAAAGAAGGACATTATATTTTATTTATTTTAATCAGGTTTGTTAAAAATGTGATTGAATGATGTCAGTTCATTTGCGCAACCATGTTTTTGTTATAACAATGAAAATATTTGAAAAAAAAAAGTTATAAACAAGTAATGATGCAATCCTTTAAATCTTAAAGGGATACTCCACCCCAAAATGAAAATTTTGTTATTAATCACTTACCCCCATGTCATTCCTAACCCATAAAAAGGATGCACTGTTTCTACATGTATTTAGCTTTGATTTGAAAGAAAACAGTGCATCCTTGTGGCACGGATGACACAGAAGAGCATATACAGCATACGGTGATGTTAGACTGTTAGACTGGAGACTGTTAACAAAGGAATTGTTGAATAAAGTCGTTATTTTTGTTTTCTTTGCTTACAAAAAGTGTTCCCGTCGCTTTATATAACCCAGATTGCATGTCTGATGGCAGATGGAGTATTCTGACGATGACTTTCATACCTTTTCTGGACCTTGACACTGTTATTTACTTGCCAGTCTATGGGACATTCACAGGCCTCCCGGTTTTCATCCAAAATATCTTAAATTCTGTTCCAAAGACGAACGAAGCTTTTACAGGTTTGGAACGACATGGGGGTAAGTGAATAATGACAAAATTTTCATTTTTTTGGGGTGGAGTATCCCTTTAACTCTTGAGATAAAATTAAAATGAAATGTGTTTAATGTAATACCAGTGATATATATATATATATATATATATATATATATATATATATATATATATATATATATTATATATCTATTATATATAAAATGTGTTTAATGTAATACCAGTGATATATATATATATAAAATGTAACTAAAGTGTTTTCAAGTGTAATATTTCTGTAAAGGCTATTCTGTTTCCATAGAATGACCCACTATAATACATACCTAATTATAAATGACATACTTTTACCCCATTTCACAAATAAGGCTTAAGGCTAGCTCTAGATTAAAATGTAAGTCTGAGCTGTTTCAACTGAAAGAAACTAGCTCTGACTGATCTTAAATATATCAGTGCCTTTGTTTTGTCTCAAGATGCACACCAGTAATGTTTTTTTCCAAGCATGTTTATAAAAATTACTTACATGTCCTAATTGAACTATGGCCTAATCTTAGTTTAGTCTAAGCCCTGTCTGTGAAACCGGGCCTTAGCTTTTTTTTTTTTTTTTTTTATTGCTGCTCAAATTTAATTCATTGAATTTCATTTTAATCATATTTTATTCCCTTAATTTCTGTGAATCCATTCTGTATGACTGCAGTGTTACAACTGCAAATTTAATCAAACATTTGACCTAAATTACACAAATACACATTAAAAAAAAAAGTCTTGTCTTGGAGCAACATGAGGGCAAGTAAATAATTGTTATCTTTTCATTTTGCATTAACAATAACTTAAAATCATACATAGTCATTCACATATGCAAATCAGTAAGCACTTGCACACACAAACCCGATCAAGGCCGAGTTCAATGATGCATTCAGCTCAGTACTTACTAATGCACTTCAAATATCTGGATAGGCTGTTTTATTCAAGCATTTCAGCACTTGAATATCCAACAGCATTTCATGCATTGTGAACTAAAAACAACTTCTTTGAACACTAACTTCAAAATCCGCTTAGTCAATATAATTCCAAAGATTTTTTGATGATAGAAAGGCTTATCAAAATATCTGACTCAATGAAGACAAACAGGGAATCATGGGTACACAGCAGCTTTATTTCACTACTTCTACAGCGGTTTGAAGAGCACCATGGCCATCGCTTCCTCTGACAATCCTGACCAGGAACATTCGTAATGACTAGTGCTTAACCCGTTTAGCTAGCTATCAGCAGTACAGCGGACTGCTAGGTAATTCTGGACTTAGAGCCCAAAAAAAGCAATATCAACACTGAATTATTCTAACTTATTTAAACTGAAACTAAAAGGTGAGCCTTTTTAAGAAGCAAAACTATGCATGTCCAGTGTTTCGGACATCAGAGGAGATTAAACATTATTATCGTAACTCTCTGTTGGATCCTCAAAAAGACAGGTTAAAATAAAACAAAAACACTCGGAAGAAAGAAACCTAGCTGTGCATCTGAAATCAAAAGTCATATTTACTATACTTCTAGTAATACTATCATTAATTACAGTAACAGTATAAAGACTCCAGTGGAAACTCGACTGAATAAAATGCCTCGTAATCTCAATGCCGTGTTTACCTGACATAGATGATAAATAACACAAACACATAGGAGACAAGATCACGCAAACAAAAGTGTGGTCTCTCCGAGTCCAGCATTGAAGACAGATCGACATGCTTTCTTCATGCATTATAAGAGGGAGCAAGATCTTAGAAATTACTGTGCACATCACTTCAGAAATATTTTCGAAAACAAATTTCTATGGAATGAAAAATGCACTTCAGCCTCAAACGGTGTTTTACTTTCAGCCAAATGTATTAATCAGTCGTACGTTCTTTCATTCCTGAAATTTATAATCCGTAACTACATCCGTCCTAACTACTTTATGTCTGATGATTAAGACATAAGATGTGAGCTTTGTATCCCTCGAGAGCCCTGGTTTCTGGAAAGTATGAAAAAAATAAAAATATATCTTGGGCAAACCTGGATTTTCTAAATAAATAGAGAACTTCACCCAAAATACATTCAGCATGAGTTTTCATTGTCATGGGAAATATAACTGAAACAGGTCAATCTCACAAAGAAATGACAAGGCTATATTTTACCCCAAAATTTAAGGGGAAAAAATATATATATTTTTAGGACTATTAATAATTTTTTGGGATCATTTTAGGCAAATTTTGCCTTCAAAATCACACTACTGTAAAGCAAAATAATAATAATAAAATAACAAATGTATGTAAATACACATAATTATGAATACACATTAAATAAAAGTACTAACAATTATTCGGTTCGGTTTTAATCTAAATTAACATTAGGGATGTAACGATTAACCGCGAGCCGGTTGAAAATCGATTCAAATATGTGATGATTCAAATCAGTTGAGATGCTAAACAAATTGCGATTCAGTTAGGTGTAGGAGTTTATATGAATGCATGTCTGAGGGGAACTTACTGTCTTTACTGTCTTTCGGTTTCTTTTCATCTTGCCTCTGTATAATGCATATTAAAGTTCATAAGTGCAGCACTGCTTTGTTTACAGCGGAAACCAAGGGAACGCTTTAAGTGCCTGCTGTTTCTGTTTCATTCAGGTCATTTTTATGTATAGTTACACAAAACTGAAGTCAAATCATTCTGTTTTTGCTTCAAATTTTGAAATGATAATTTACTTTATAAGTTTTTTCGTTAAAAGCTTCTCATGTTGCATGTATGCAGCATCTTTGTTTGGATCATGATTAAAATGCAGTGGTTGTCTCTAATTTTAAATGGAAAGAGCACAGACAAAGCCTTAATTTGTTTATATGTAGATATTTATTTGATTTGGGGCTTGTTTAAAAATTTCAATTTAGTTTTGTTATTTACATTTACATTATATTTAAATCTTGTTATTTAGCAGACGCTTTTATCCAAAGCGACTTACAAATGAGGACAATAGAGCTATAATATACAAGCGCTATATTAGTATATTATTATAGTGTTAGATTTCAATTTCACAAAGAAACGTGAAGCATTTTGTCCAACCAATAATATAAAATGACATATTTAATTTATAATTTGTCTTAAATCTCATTTTGTAAAAATAATAATAATAATTAAAAACCGTGAACTTAATCGAATCATGAATTTAGTGAATTGTTACATCCCTAAAATCAACCTAAATTAAATTCAGTCACCACAAATACAACCAAGATGTATAACTGAAGGAATATTGAGCATTTAAAACTTAAAAAAATATATTTTTAAAAATTGAACAGTAATGAGAATATTTTATGAATTACAATAGCTTTTAAAAATGGAGGGTTAATTTCATTAAAATATCACAACACAGCGCAGAAACTATGCAAAATGGGCTTTATTTTCTTTAAGCAAAATACAATTTCTTTTTTTTCCCCCAATTAATTTTAAGGTAAAATATGACCCAGAAATATGAGTTTTGCGAGATTCACCCAAACACAAATGCATCTATTCTTCATCTTTCCTAAGATGACTAACAGAAAGCAATTTCTGAGAAGAAAAACAAATCTTGACCTTTTCGTTCCCCAAGAAAATGCATAGCGAGGTCATTATCCTTCCTTCAGGATATTACACATGGCTTTCATAAATGACTTGGGTTTTCTGTGCAGCACCAGCCCCTTGTACAGACTCCACCTTGTTTTCGTTTTCCTCAGACTCCGCCTCCAGAGGCAGCTGAGCCAGTGGGGACGGAGAGGAGACTATTTTGGAAAGAGGCGGAGCTTCCTCATTACAGCATCCTGCTGCAGCTAAAGGTGGATGAACCGAAACCTGAATGGCTATGTGTTGAGGTTGCTCGTGAAGCGACGCGTCGTCCGAGTCCATGGCGGGAGAATCGCTGCGCTCCCTCGCCCTCTCCCTCGCCCGCTCTCTTTCGCACAAGATAGTGAAAACATCATCGGAAGTGCCAGCAGCCTCCCCACCGTGACTCTCAGGTGCTTGTCGGACAAAAGTGTGTCTCATTTCCTCTACTCCGACGACTTCGAGGATCTCCTCCATGAAGGTGCGGCAGTTCATGATCAGTGGCGGGAGCGGTATGCTACGTGCTAACTCCTCAATGTAGCGTGCGGTGTGCATGGTCTTTGGTTTTGTGATGTTTGACAGCTTTTGCGAGTTTTTGCGTTTTTGATGATGTGTTTTTAGGTATTTGCTTTGTGGAAGGCCTTCTGGAGCTTCTCCGCGCCTTCCGTGCGAAAGAACTCATTGATGGCCTTCTCGGTTTTCTTCAGATGGCTGCTCATCATGCAAAGGCGAGTGATGTTCAGAATCATGATGATGGTAAACGTCACCAGACACACCACCATGTAGTACACACCCATATCTCCGTTGGTGAAGACCACGCGCAGCGTCACTGTGCAGTTGGCCTTGCCATGCGGGTTGGAGGCCACGCACGTGTATTTGCCGCGGTCTGCGAACGTGATGCTGGTGATGTTGAGGACGCCATTGTCCAGAATCCACCATTTATCATCTGCAGAAAAAGACAGAAAAATCACTTACTAAAGTCTGAAAGTTTCCTTTTTTTCATTAAAAACAGATTGAGTGAAATCCAAAGACTTTTACAACAAAATTATGTTACTAAAGATTCATAAAAACCTTTGACTTTTGGCATAGTCTACTCCATATTTCAGTATATTCTGGCCAAGAATTGTATTCTTATGGTGCATTCAAGTCAAGATCGTATTTAAGCGTTAAATGTACATGAATGTCACCACAAAGTTTAATTAAGAGTGGTAAATTTATTGTAAATTACCCAACTTTACGAGTTGGGGGTGTGTCAGTGAGAAAACTTGGTGAAAGCAATGGATAAAGCATCTGTATTTACGGTAAAATTGTTAAAAAAAAAAATAATAAAAAACATTTATTTTACAATAAAACTGTCTAAACTGCATGTACAAATTACCATAGTACTGCACAATAATTACAGAAAATATAACGATTCAATTTAGAGCAGTAATAAAAAAAATAAAAATAAAAATAAGAATTTCATGTCAAAAAAGTGCTTAAACCTGAGAAAATATAACGATTCAATTTAGAGCAGTAATGACTTCCCAAGGAGGACTTGAATGCACCATTATATATTTAGAGATGGTTTGATAAACACATAAGTTACAAACCACTGTTTGTTTTGTTTTATGTGCAATTAGGGTCATTTATGGGAAAGAATTAATTCCGGCAAAAAAACAGCAAAAAAAAATGAAAAGTCAAATGAAAACAGAGGTGTCTATCTGTGACTGGCTATACAAAAACCTTTGTAATCATAATTTTTGATCAGCCAAAAGCTATAAAACACTAAAATAACTCCAAGTGAAACCTGGGGTTCTGCTCGTGGATAGCTAGTTTTTCTTAATATTATCTTCTAAGATCTGAGATCTAGATCTCATGCCAGTAACCTGACAAATGATTACATCCAGCGATTAACCCATCTGCAAAACTGCTGAAAACCATTTCTCATAAACGGTTTCATAAAAGACAACCAATCACATTAGTCCGCGCCAGATCACAATCAAGATACCAGAACAAATGCGTCAAAAATAACTGGTGCACGTAAACACCTTTTTTTTATAAACCCAGTTCCTCAATATGAAAGTACAAAACATAGTTCCGTGAACAATGCAGCATTTGCATAACCCACAGACATGCATCTACATAAAGGTCAGTTTCTCACTTGTTTGTGCAGGAACTCTTAAACCGTCCACCTTGTCTAAAGCACGCACATACATAATGCACAAGTCGCCTGTGTTTAAAGTGCTGATTAATAACTCCATTTCTGGCCCCAGTCCACCAACGCATTAGTTACTGGCAGCAACCTGAGGTCTTTTAATCGGACCTTTATGAAACAATTCAGCAATGCATTTTGTAAGTAAAATAAAATCATTTGATCTTTAACTGCTGGCTATTAGCTGTGCAAAGTCAATAGTATGAAATTAAAATGCACTATATTGACTTTGATAATGTGACATCTTGGTCGTACTGTAAATGAACAACATGCAATGATAAATCAAAATAGCTTTCCTTCAGCTGATGTAATCTAGGCCAAAGTGCTGCTTATTTTGAAGAGTGCTGGTAGTCTTTAAGGAAGTAGTTAGTCCTCCACAACAAGATGAAGTCTAACTTCACACTTTTTTCTTTTCTTAAATATCCTGTTTCACTGAAATATGTCAGTAAAATGGGTTGCAAATACTAAGATGTACTTAATGTAGATGTCAAAGCTAACAACTGTGTCAAACCATCCTTGGATTTTGTTTAGCAGAATAGTTCTCCTAGCATTACATCACTTGCTCAGCAATGTATGCTCTGCAGTGAATGGGTGCCGTCAGAATGAGAGTCCAAACAGCTGATAAAAACATCACAACAATCCACAAGCAATCCAGTGCATCACTTAAGGTCTTTTGAAGCAAAATGCTGTGTATTTATAAGAAACAAATCATTAAGGTGTAATAACTTCGAAATCTTCGGCTAAAATACAAATCCATAACACATCCTTGAGTGAAAAAGTCCATATAAAAAGTCCTCTTTCATTAAAATTACTCACTTTGTTTACTTGTAAACAGTGCTAGATCTGTGCATATTTCTCTCCCGATTCAGACGAGATGACTTTAAGATGATATAGCATTTTTATGGATTACAGAATATAGTATTTTAGCCAGAAACAATGGTTTGAATTCAAAAACTCCTTAAGGATTGTATTTGTTTCTTACAAACACAGCTTTTCTATTCACAAGACATTAACTGAGGGACTGGAGTGGTGTGGATTATTGTTTTATCAGCTGTTTGGACTCTTATTCTGACGGCACCCATTCACTGCAGAGCATCCATTGATGAGCAAGTGATGTAATGCTACATATCTCCAAATTTGTTCTGATTAACAAACAAACTCGTTCACATCTCGGATGATCTGAGGGCGAGTACATTTTCAGCTAATTTTCATTTCTGGGCGATATATTCCTTCGATATAAATTGAAGCCTGTGGTGTCATTCTCTTCATAAATGCGGTGCAAGATGAAACCCGTCGAATGGTCTTTAGTTCACACTACTTCTTCACACAGTAACACACCCCATCCAATTCACTTTCCAGGCTCAGCTGAATAGCAGGAATGTTTCCATGTCACTTCAGTAAAAGCGTTGTTAGTATTTTTCATGAACTAATCTTGCACGGCACCATCAGTAATCCTCCAAAAGTCACTCATCATCAGGGACTCTATAACACTCCAGCTGGGAATTACTGAGTCACGTTTTACACCACCAGATTTAAAGATCAAATCGTTGCATAACGGATTCATCTCAAATCTCAAAAAGAGTGCATGTAATAAATAATAATGGAAAGCATCCACTGTGGCCATTCCCAAAATAAATAAAACATTAAGCATGTTTATACACACACATACATATATATATTCATATTACTGCTTTACTGTATTTTATATAAAATTAATGCAACTTTGTTGAGCAGAAGGTACAAAAAAATTAGTATAAATGGATTACACCTACAGAATCATATAAGTGTATAAAGTGACCAAGTGTGAGTGCAGTGATATATGAGAATGCATTGGTGTCTGAAGGTGTTTTTTTACAGTAAACGTACCACTTTTTTCAGAATCAAGCCGGTGTCCGTGCGAGTTGAACCACTGGATGTTTGGAAAAGGGTCGCCGGTGATATTACAGTCAATTAAAGCACAGTTCCCCTCGCGGGCGATGATCTGGCTTACTTTGGTGAGCACCAGGGGAACCGAGCCGCCTCCATCTCCATCTGCCTCTGTCTCGTTCTCTCGTCCGTCTCCATCCGCCACCGAGATGTTCAAAGCCTCTGCCGCACAGAAACTAATCACGGACACTAAATAAATGATCACATATCCGTTCGCCCTGTTCATTTTCTCTGGCTTTCTGCAACAACCTTCAGGATCAGATATCATTCTCCACCGGTCCTCATGTTACGGTCACTGGTTATCTGCAAGCCGGCAAGCACAAAGAACAAAAACCACTGGTGCACATGGTCCTTCCTGCAGATGCACCGCTGCAAAGACAAAACAGAAGGAGGACATTAATGAAAATATACTTGATTTGACAGAACGACATAATGGCTTTTATCTCAAGTTTAGCACACAGAAGCTGTGACTCCTCCTCCTCCCTGTGTGGAGGAGTCACAGTCACATATCTTATCCAACAAGAATAACAAGACGTGCAAAAATAAGAAATGACTCATATTTGTAAGGCGGAAATAATAATATAATGGTTAAAAAGTCAAATTAATAGTGTTAATTTTTGACACTTAACCTATTTTAATCTATATTTGACGATTACTGTACATTCAAACCATCTGCAATCTTAACATTATTGCATTCATGAAAAAAATAAAAGAAAACAAGTTAAAAATGGACATAAATGTTTGTTAATATGGCGTTACATTCAAACAAATGGTAACCCGCACGTATTAGCCTGATGTAATTTTAAAAGCTTCAACGCGCAACAAAGCGATAGATTTACTAAACATTAAGGTATAAACCAACCAAGATAAGGTCTATGTTGTTTGATCGTGAGATTCACACAGTTTTGATGCCCAAATCATAGTTGACACGTTAAAATGTGTTGCTAACAACGGCTAATAACGTATGACGGGTCACCATCCGCTGCGGAAGACGCATAAAACGCAGATTTTTCCACATTCAGCGGGTTTAACCCTTACAATTCAACATTTAGAAATGAAATATAATACATAAAGCTTACGTATATTCCACATGAATGTTTAAAAAGCAGTCGCGTGACCGCTAAACACGCCGCTAGCCTGATAGCCAAAAGCAGCCGCGTTTCCCTTTGTTGACTTTCGCCAAACGGTTAAGTTAACGTTACGAATTCGGCGATACTTGCGCGATTAACAACGTAATAACTAACTTACACCCGCTGTTTGTCCCCGCGCTGTGTATTATCTGTCGACGCTCGTGCTGAATCGTGAAGTGTCGACGCGTCGCGCGCATCTGAGGATCTGGGTTCGGTTTAAACTGTGACTTACTTGACTGCGAGTTGATGATCTCGAGAGATTCACGGACCCCAAAATGATGTAGTGTGGATGAAATACAACAGACAGGATCGAGTAAAGCGTTATGTTGGGTCTTTACAGCCCTCCTATCATCTCTGCCTAAGCTGCTTTCTATTCCTCCCCCGTCTTTGTTTCCCCTTTCACTCAACTGACCCAGTTTTTCCAGTAATTGGTTGTGAATTTGAGCTCACTTGGTCACCCAGTTTGGTTTATTTCCTTAGTTACCTGGTTTTGCATATACAGTAAATGTGAAATCTTTTTCTTGTGAAGAAGGTACAGCAATGACAGTATAATAGTCAAGTCACCTTTATTTATATAGCGCTTTAAACAAAAAAGATTGCATCAAAGCAACTGAACAACATTAATTAGGAAAACAGTGTGTCAATAATGCAAAATGAAATTTAAAGGCAGTTCATGATTGATTTCAGTGATGTCATCATGCAGCTCAGTTCAGTTTAAATAGTATCTGTGCAATCATTTGCAATCAAGTCAATGATATCGCTGTAAATGAAGTGTCCCCAACTAAGCAAGCCAGAGGCGACAGCGGCAAGGAGCCAAAACTCCATCGGTGACAGAATGGAGAAAAAACCTTGGGAGAAACCAGACTCAGTCGGGGCCAGTTCTCCTCTGACCAGACGAAACCAGCAGTTCAATTCCAGGCTGCAGCAAAGTCAGATTGTGCAGAAGAATCATCTGTTTCCTGTGGTCTTGTCCTGGTGGTCTTCTGAGACAAGGTCTTTACAGGGGATCTGTCTCTGGGGCTCTAGTCCTGGTCTCCGCTGTCTTTCAGGGCTGTAGAGGTGCTGGTCCACCATCTGTGCTGGATAAATACTGGATCCGGGTGACTGTAGTGACCCTCTGACGGATACAGACTGGATCTGGTGGCTACGGTGACCTCGGAATAAGAGAGAAACAGACTAATATTATCACAGATGCCATTCTTCTAACGATGCAGCAAGTACATCGGGTGTTATTGGTTCCGGTTTACCTAATTAATGCAGCCTAAAAATCCTTTAACGGATTTGGATATTAGAAGTGTATTAGTATGTTATGTGTAAGTCAGGTTAAAGAGATGGTTTTTTAATCTAGATTAAAAAACCGTGTCTGCCTCCCGAACAATGTTAGGTAGGTTATTCCAGAGTTTAGGTGCTAAATAGGAAAAGGATCTGCCGCCCGCAGTTGACTTTGATATTCTAGGTATTATCAAATTGCCAGAGTTTTTGAGAAACGGAGCGGACGTGGAGGACTATAATAATGTAACAAGAGCTCGTTCAAATACTGAGGTGCTAAACCATCCAGGGCTTTATAAGTAATAAGCAAGATTTTAAAATCTATACGAGTGTTTGATTGGGTGCCAGTGCAGTGTTGACAGGACCGGGCTAATATGGTCATACTTCCTGGTTCTGGTAAGAACTCTAGCTGCTGCATTTTGGACTAACTGGAGTTTGTTTACTAAGCGTGCAGAACAACCACCCAATAGAGCATTACAATAATCTAACCTTGAGGTCATAAACGCATGGATTATGACCTCAAGTTTAGACTATTGTAATGCTCTATACAATACAGTATATGTGACCCTGCCTGGACCAAAAAACCATTAATACGGTTCAAGTTTTTGGAATTGAGATTTCTACATCGCCTGAAAGCACATAGTGACCCTGGAACACAAAAAAGTCATAAGTAGCTCAGGTATATTTGTAGCAATAGCCAAACATACATTGTATGTATTATGTACCATACATATAGTGTGGTATATTGTAGTACCTTGCAGAACTGTGTAATCATTCATTGCCATGGTATTTCAAAGTACAATGTGATATCACCACTGTACTGCTATATTTATACACATATAAAGAAACATTAACCTGTGTTTGAAGCGTGTGCCATTGCTTTTTAACAAAATCAACCCTGTAAAGGCCAGCTGATGTGAATATACTGTGGCAATGTGTATCTTTCCACCTCTGTCACACTAGATTGCACATTGAGCATTAAGAAATCCTGTTTAAGGATTAACCGCCCTTGTTGGTCAACGTTAAACCACAGCACTTTGACCATTTGTTATAACCAGAGTGTTACACTAATAAAACCCCCAGGAAACTCACGTACACGCTATTAATCTTGCTTTTAAAACACTTATGAGTGCATAACTCAAGAGTTTATGCACAATCACAGCAAGATTTATAGCAGCCGCTGAAGTGTGTGTGAGCACTTCATAAACACTTTCCCTGAGTAGTGTACACAAAGAATCTGTTGTCACTGAAACAACAAACACAGTGTCAGATCCAGTGCTCTAATAAATGGTTCAAAAGTTAAGGACTTACATCCTGCATTGTTAAAGTCAACAAGTTCTCTATTGAAAAATGTCTAAACAATGCAATGGAATTTATGCAATTATAAACAGATGGTTCATCCAAAAATTAAAAAAAAACTGTCATCACTGTATGCTTTCTTTTTATTTTGTGGAGCAAAGAAGAAGATACTTTGAAGAATGTGGGTTAGCAAACCGTTTTGGCTCCTATTGACTTGAGTACATTATTGTCTATAATATGGAAGTCAATGGGAGTCGAAAACATTTGGTTGCCAACATTCAAAATATCTTCTTTAAAAAAGTAGATGACAGAATTGTAATTTTTGGGTGGACCATCCTATGAAATAAGGCAAAGATTTGGTAAAAGCACAAAGCTGAGTGAGAATCATTATTAAATACAGTACAATATTGATTTTTGCATGCAAGTCCAAAGGACAACATACAAAAATATGGGTTAGTAAGTCAAATGGTGACTAGCATAGACCGTATTTTACATTTCCAGAAAGGTAAGCTATTATGTTCTGGTGTCTATATGGGAGACAATTGCAAATATAATTTTTTCATTACTATTTACTCCAAAAGCAGCTGAAGAAAATCCAATATTGCATTCCCATGACTTTACAAAATATGAAAAAACAGAGCTGGATTCAAGTTATTGCAGAAATGAGTCATTACATTCTGTGATGAGAGTTCATTAGTCTAATGCCATTTTAAAAGCTTCTACGTGCAACATACCAGTACATTTACTACTCATTTGTGTTCAAAACAGCTCAAGTTAATAGCAGCTAACTTGTCATATTACAGGTCACTGTCCATTAAGGAAGACACAGAAATCCACAGCTTTAACCTTCACAATTCACCATGAAGATTTAAAATAAGGGACTATTGCAATAAAATACATCCACTTGACTTTGACCTTCTTATGGTTAAATATTTTACACACTAAACCAGTTCCCATAAAACTAAAAATATCAGACCCTTGATTCCTCTTCCTGGAAATCATCCTTCATAAGATCAGCCTCATCAGTCTCCTGAAAGCCTGTGGATGAAGAGGAAAGAGCCATAAATTACAAAGTAAGGCCTTATCCTGAAGTACAAGGACAGATCAACATCATATGCACTTGAGTCTATTAGTAGGCATAATATAAAATGAAAACTTATATGTGACTGATTTGAAATGCTCTATATGCACTATTCAGCAACATTGTAAAACAACAACAAAAAACAATAAATGAACTATATATAAAAAATGCTAAACAATGATATATTGCATATAATGATATATATATATATATAGGATCGTGTGTGCTGAGTGTGTGTGAATGTGTTGTACCTCATCGATCTGTTGAGGTGTGGAGAGGGAAAAGGCGGCTCTAACATACGGACATGGATCTGAGCTGCTGATGTTGAAAACTCCTCCAGGAACCAGAAGAACCTACAAACTAACACGCACGCACACAAACACAAACACACACACACACGCTATGATATGATACACACCACACACACACACACACGCACACGCACACACACACAAACACACACACGCACACACACACACACACACACAATAAACCTGACAAGGTCTCAACAGAAACAGACGCTGTATTGAATGTGTTTTGGGAGGCAAACCATGTGGTCTATTTTCAGGATCAACTTCAGGTGCTTCAGTTCATTTACATAAACACACACACACACACACACACACAATGAAACCTGACAATGTTTCAACAGAAACAGACACTGTATTGAATGTGTTTTGGGAGGCAAACCATGTGGTGTATTTTCAGGATCAACTTCAGGTGCTTCAGTTAATTTACATAAACACACACACACACACGTTTGTTTTTGTGAATTGTGGGGACATTCCATAGGCATAATGGTTTTTATACTTTACAAACTGTATGTGCTATTGCCCTACACCTAACCCTACACCTAACCCTACCCCTTACAGGAAACTTTGTGCATGTTTACTTTCTCAAAAAAACTAATTCTGTATGGTTTATAAGCGTTTTGAAAAATGGGGACATGGGTTATGTCCTCATAAGTCACCCTTTCCTTGTAATACCTGTGTCATACCCATGTCATTATACAAAGTTGTGTCCTGATATGTCACAAAAACAAACACACACACATCAACACATAACAACACACACACACACACACACACACACACACACACACACACACACACACACACACACAATATTCAAACTTTGCTTTGGCAAAAAGCCCCAGCAAACCTGCTGTACTGTATCATAAAGCAACGGCCCATACAAATGACTTTGACTCACAGGAAATGTTTGCAGTGATGAAGGAAATTGGTTTCGAACAGAAGTGAGTATTTGTTCATGCAGCAAACAAAAACATTTATATCCTCACATTCAGCCCAAATGTAAACTGTATGAGCTTTTGTGCACGTGTGAATTACACAGATGTGTGTGAGTGTGTTGAACCTCTTTCTCTAACGCTCTCTCCATTATCAGCAGCTGTGTGTCTTTAATGCCCTTGAGTTTAATCCACAGGAACACGCTGGCCATGGGAGGATGCCATTCAGCTACATTTACCAAACACACGTAATTAAAGTAATTAAAGGATAGATCAGCCAAAAATTTAAATTTTCTGAAAATGTACTCACCCGCAGGCCATCAAAGATTTAGATGAGTTTGTTTCTTCTTCAGATTTGGAATAATCTAGCATTACTTCACTTGCTCATCAATGGATCCTCTGCAGTGAATGGGTGCCATCAGAATGAGAGTCCAAACAGCTGATAAAAACATCACAATAATCCACAAGTAATCCTCACCACTCCAGTCCATCAGTTAATGTATTGAGAAGTGAGTTTTTGCTTTAAACTGTTGCTTCCAGCTAAAATACAGGTCCATAATGTTGGTTTCACCAGTGAAGTTCTTGTCTGAATCAGGACTGAAATATGCACAGATCAAGCACCGTTTATAAGCCAAAACAGTTGATGGATTTTAATGTGAGAGATAACAGGAGATGGACTTTTTCATTTGAGGAAGAGTTATGGACTCATATTTTAGCCTTAAAATGTATTAATAATGAATTTTTTTTTACAAAAACACAAAAGATGTCAATTGATGGACGGCACCCATTCACTGCAGAGGATCCGTTGGTGTGCAAGTGATGTAATGTTTCAGATCTGATGAAGAAAGAAAGGGTACATTTTCAGCATTTTTTATTTTTAGGTTTAATATGGACTCTGACATTCAAATATATGAGATAATTTACTTATTCCAACAAAATCAATAGCAACTGTGAACTTCTGCCTTGTGTTTTAGTACAGAAGATTATTTAGACTCGACTCTCCGTTTGCAATTTTAGTATAAAAAATTATATCAGGCACTGCACTGGGATCAATGTTAAAATAAAGTTGCATAAGACTAATATGATGATAAGAGAGTCCAACCTATGAGCCATTTGTCTGCGGAGGAGAGCATGGCGTTCCTCTGAGATCACCCTGAGGAAGAGCAAAAACAAATGTCAGCCACGTGCACATCTCAACTTAAATAAAACCTGTTCAAATATTTAACAGCTAACCAAAGGTCCAACTGAAGTCTATAAACGTTTACAATATAGAATAAAATACAGTTATGAACAACAATTTAAATATAGTAAGCAGAACCCTGTGGTCATTTTTATAATAACACAGGAATCTCCGGCTCACTCTTCAGTGTGCTTGAGAAACCCTTCTGGACCCCAGCTATGAAGCAGCTGAGAAACCATGAGCTGAAAACACAGAGAGAGGAGAGGAAAAACAAACAAACTCTGAGTGTCATTACACAATATGACTAACAAGAGGCTTCGTTATTTGATTTGGGCTTCAGTTTGATTCAGCTACAAGAAACATTATATGGCCTATTTTTTCAGGTCACAATACATCAGATATGTTTATGGTATGGTATAGCAATTATTAAAAAAAGAAAGAAAAAGAAAACAACATGCTTTATACATGAATGTATAAACATTCCCTGTAAAAAAAAAAAAAAAAAAAATAACACATTTAAAAAAAAAAAAAACATTCCCTGTAAAAAAAAATCTGTTAAATTTACGGTAAAAAAAATATATATAGCTGTGGTTGCCGAAATTTTACCGAAAAAATAGCAACATTTTAGGTTATATAATGTTACTTATATCAACCTACTGAAGTACTGAAATCTGTTTTGTACCTTTGTAAAACACTGATAAACACCAAAAGCAGGTGGTGATGAGAAAGTCACATGATGAACTAAAGCCCATCACAAGCAGCTTTTAAATATTAACATTACAGAAGGTGCACAGTGTCATATATACAAGCACTAAACACTATCATGGTCACACACATGAAACTGAGATAATGCAACAAACATTCATTTAACAACATTAGATGTAACCTACAACCTCAATGTGCACAACTGATAAGAAAAAAAAAGAAGAAGAAAGTGAGTGAAGTGACATATAGCCAAGAATTCGTGCTCTGCATTTAACCCATCCAAAGTGCACACACACACAGCAGTGAACACACACACACCGTGAACACACATCCGGAGCAGTGGGCAGCCATTTATGCTGCGGTGCCCGGGGAGCAGTTGGGCAACATTAGGGTTAGGAGTCAAACTCTCTAACCATTAGGCCACGACTTCCCCCAGAAACATAGTTTCTGAAATTTCAAATGTAATGCAGGGAATTCTGAATGTCAGTTTACAGTTATTCACTGTAAATTATATGGTCTTTTTCACTTCCAAAAATGGTATACTACTGTAAAATAACATGTAATGTCCAATACAGTTTTTTACCGTGTAATATAGTTTTTTTTAGTGTTAAACTTTTGGAATTTTTTTTATGTAGTTTTTTTTGTTTTTTTTGTAGTATTTTTACAGTAATTTTTTACAGTGTTGTTAATCATCTCTTTACAGCTAAAAAAAAAGACACATTATTTTAAAAAAAATAAGACAAATACTAGTAATTATTAATAAAATAAATATTATCTAAGATTATTTTATATTTCTTAAATATTATTTGATGCTAAATCTTAAGAGTAGTTTGCAAATCATTCCACAAAAGTGAAAAACAGTAATCAATATTATTATGTATTATTTAATGTATTAAATAAATATTAATAATTATCAGAATAAACATTACTTCATATTTATTTAACATTATTTAACGATTGGTAATCTTAATTAAAGAGTATTTTGCAAAAGATTGAAGACACACACACACATATATATATATATATATATATATATATATATATATATATATATAATATTGTAAAATATATAATATATATATAATAAATATTAGTATTAAAATACTAAAATAATATACAATATTTGAATATTTATTCAACAGTATTTAAATTATTTTTAATATTAAAGATTATTTTGCTAGTCATCCCACCATAGCAACAAAATAAAACAGAAAACAATTTGTTATACATTATTTAATAAACAAAATACAATTTACTGTTTAGATAAAGATGATTTATTACTACCAATATATATTAAGTAAATATTACAAGAATTACCATTAAAATAAAGATTTATTATTATTTGATATTGATTCAACATTATTTAATGACTTATTATTATTTAGCAAACCATCCCAGCGCAGCGGAAACAGAAACAGTCTCGTGGCTGTTAAAGCACCTGTGAATCTCACGCTTGTTTTTCTCGCTGCATCTCTCCTCCTGAGATTCACGCTGTGAGGATAATTAACAGTTCAAATTCGTCCCAAACACACGTACAGTACAAACACACCTCCTCCTCTCCTGAATCCACTCCTGCTCTCAGAGACACATCTCTGAAGGCAGAACACAAGGTCTGTCATTTAGGGATCACAGACTGAAGCTGCTGCGCTGCTGATTCAGGAGAGAAGCAGGGCGGTGAATGTGAGTGACGATGATGATGATGCAGGAAGGTAAGAGTCTGACCTGTGTGAAGGTGCTGGTGTGCATCGTGGAGGCCTGGATGTGCAGCACAGCACAAACACACACAAATGATTCCAGAATAATAATAATAACAAACAAACACAAGTGTTTCACAATCTGAGAAAAGCCCAAAGGCACTTTATATATTTTATTTTATGGTGCAATATAAATAATATTGAATTAAATTTTATTTAATTGTACCTTTACATAAATAATTAATATAAATAATAAATTATTCATAAATATAAATAGGTATTTAATGTAATAACGTTTATATTGCTAGTGCTGTCAAACGATTAATCGCATCCAGAATAAAAGTTTTTGTTTACATAATACATTTATGTGTGCTGTGTTTAGATATTATGTATATATAAATACACACACATACAGTATATATTTAAAAAAATATTTACATGTGTATACATTTATATATTTATATTATAAATACATATATTTAATATATAAACATAACATTTTTCTGAAATATCTACATGCACGTGTTTTTATTTATATATACATAATAAATATACACAGTACACACATATATTATGTAAACAAAAACTTTTATTTTGGATGCGATTAATTGTCTGACAGCACTAGCGTATGTGTATATATTATTTCTTTTATTTTGGATGCGATTAATTGTCTGACAGCACTAGCGTATTTGTTTGTATTATATACTATATTTACTTGTATCTATTAATTTGATCATTTATGGTATGGTATTTTAATTTTTAATTATTATATATAATGGTAAAAATGCATGGTAAGAACAGAAGTGGAAAGATATAAGAGACAGGATTTCAGTATATATCTCAGTGTTGTCATTCACACAGGAGCTTTTCTCCCTTGAGTCAATATAATGAGCGTGACGGCTGTGTCTCAGGACAGAAACAGCACTGTCTCTCTGACAAACACCCACCCCGAAGACAGGATCTTAGAGAAGGAATCCATTCGCAGGACGCACCCGTCGACATCCATGGACAGAAACGTTGGAAGAGCCCACGGCTGGATGACAGCAGAGCAACAAAAGAAGAGAGCAGAGGATTGACTTGATTTCTTTTATTACTGAGTGTTATCTTATCACAGCAGCAATAGAGAGGCTATCAGAGAGGTCAGTGTATGACTACCGCTGCAGGCTAATCTATCACACAATACAAACAGATAAACTCAGAGCTGCTTACTTTCTGGAACTGTAGGAAATAATACGGGTCGTCCTCAGTGATAAGCAAATCATATTTTCTAGTAAGCTGCAAATTAAAAACACAATAGTAAGCACATTCAATACAGGCTGTCTGCCATTGGTGGGAAAAACAAACAGCCCCGCGCACAAACTCATGCCATTGGTTGAGAACAAACAGCAATATTTACACTTAAACTACAAACTTTGATAGTTTTTTTTTTTACATTAAAAATATTTTAACATTTAAAAATAATATTATAGAAAAATAATATAGTAGAAAAGTACTAGATTATATTAAAATTTTATATTAGCATTGATTTTTATATTTTCTGTTTTAAGTATTATTTATATACTTACATATCACATATTCATAATTTGAATTCACTTTTATTTTTATATTTTCAGCTGTCATTTTAATTCTGTTTTATTTATATACTACAATAGTGTATATATAAATATTATGAATTAAATTTTAGCTTAATATTTTCAAGTTTAGTATTATTTACATATATACTAGTATATAGTGTATAGTATAGTATATACTGATATTCTAAATTAGCTTTTATGTTAATATCTTTAGTTTTCCATTAGTATTATTTATACACCAAGCATATACTAACATTTTGAATGAGATTTTGGTTAAATATTTTCAGTTTGTTTCAGTTTAGTATTATTTCTATACTAGTACACTAAATATGTTAATAATCTGAATTAGATTTTATTTTATAATATTTCCACTTCTCATTTTAGATTAGTATTGTTTACATAAAAGTATAGTATATATTAATACAAATGAGGATTTATTTTATGATTTCAAGTTTTAATTTTAGTGTAATATGTTACGTACTTTTGTAATCTTTATTAATTTTGAGGATTTTTTTCTGATTTTCCTGAAACTTCTGATATAGCTTTAATTTATTTTTATTTTTATTTTTAAGTTTTAATAATTTTAGTACGTCAACTTCAAATTATTTATTTCAGTTAGTTTCCAAGGCAACATTTTTATATTTCATTTATATTTTTTTAATCATGATTCTTTTTGCCATTTTATTTTTAATAAAATAAATTAAATATATTACATTTTAAATATATTTAGTATAATATTATACTATTTTTTATTTGAATTATTTTTATTATAACGTCATAAAAAGAGGAAGTAAACTGTGGGTCTTGTGGGTGTATTAAATTTCAGTAGTTCAATACTTTTTCTCTGTCATTCCATTTATATTTTTTTTACACAACTTAATTTCTGAACTTATTTGTTTCGTTTTCTTTGTATGTATGGATTACTTGGGTTGTTACCGACATCTGGTGAAAATTTCAAGTCAACAGCACCTTTAGAAATATATTTACTTAGAAAAATGGTGAGGTGTTCAATACTTATTTTATTGTATGTGTGCACTGAGGAATAAACTCTGCTCACCTCATAGACGTCCTGTTTCCTCTCACAGGTCATGCACGCTCCGGTGGGGTTACCTTCGTTCGGGATGGTGTACAGGACTCTCGGGACGCTGCTGGGACCCAGCGCTCCAGGAGCTTCCTCAGGTCTGCAGGGATCATGCAGTGATGATCACGTTAATGAGGTTACAGCCCAGCGGCTGCAGCTGTTGATGAAAGAGTTGGTAATGTTTACGTGTAATGGGTCGAGAGAGAGCGAGATCGCAGGTAAAACATGGTGATGATGGGAAGCTGCCAGCGTTCCTGAGTATGTGGGAGCGTCGAGGAGGACGTTATCTCCAGATTTGACCAGCATCTCAAACATCTGATGATCAGAGTGAAGAGGAAAATTACCATTTGATTTGGTGCCACACAATTCTATACGCACATCACTTGTAACATCAAACACAATTCACAGATTACAAACACCAAGAACAGACTGTTTCCACAAGAAGAGCATATATTGGGACATGTTATTTTAGATGCTCTTACAGTTTTTAATTATATATATATATATATATATATTCCTGATTTCATTTTAATTTCAGTTAAAGTTTGTCTTTTTTTTTTTTTTGTCTGTGTAGCTTTCATTATCTTTTAGTTATTTTAGTTAAGTGCAGTAAGTTAAATTAAATGAAAACGAGACTAAATTAAATGTTTGTTTCATTTGACTTCAGTTAACATTTAATTCTATTTCAAGTTACTAACATGATAGTTTTTACTTTTAGGTACCAATAATAACCCTGATTAGAGACGTATGATATACTGGTGAAAATTAGGATTTTATCTTAAGATTTTATCCTAAATTATTTACTATACGTTTCGATTTTTAAGTTCTAGTAATTGGGATGCATGTTTCTGTCATTTTTTAAAATATGTCTATATAGTTTTTTTTGTTGTTTATTTTCAGTTTTAGTTATTTTAGTCCATCAAGTCAAACTAAATCAAAATGAGAAATGTTGCCTTGACAACTAGTTAAAATATATATATATATTTCATTTCAAGTAATAATTTGTTTTTATTGTTGTAGTTTCCATTTATATTTATGTTAGTATGTTTTTTGGTATAATTTATACATTATTACAGTATATTATTGATATTTCGGATTAGCTTTTATTTTACATTTTCAGGTTTCATTTTAATTCTAGATTAATTTTTAGTAAGTTTTTTTTCTATATATAGCTTTATTTTTATTTTATTTAGGGTTTTATTTCAGTATGTCAAGTCAACAGTTCTAATTTTAAATTTAAAAAAATAATAATAATTTACGATATAAACCAAGATTTAGTCCGTGGAATGCACTAAGAGTCTTTCATTTTTCCTCCCCAAATCATCACGTTGCTTTCCAGGATTGTTTTCACACAGATGCTGTAAAATGTACTTGTTACGAAATATAGACATATATTATAATAATGGTATTTAACAGGTCCGTTATAGGCTATTGCTGCGGATAGATGGAGGGTCTTTAAAGCGTTAGTTCACCCAAAAATGAAAATTATGTCATTAATGACTCACCCTCATGTCGTTCCAAACCCGTGAGACCTCCGTTCATCTTCAGAACACAGTTTAAGATATTTTAGATTTAGTCCGAGAGCTTTCTGTTCCTCCATTGAAAATGTATGTACGGTATACTGTCCATGTCCAGAAAGTTAATAAAAACATCTTCAAAGTAGTCCATGTGACATCAGAGGGTCAGTTAGAATTTGTTAAAGCATCGCATATACATTTTGCTCCAAAAATAACAAAAATTATGACTTTATTCAGCATTGTCTTCTCTTCCGGGTCTGTTGTGAGTGCGTTCAAAACACTGCAGTGACGCTACTGACGTACGACGCTGCTGACGTGTTTTCCGGTGCACCCAATAACAAAGATAACACATTGCTAGGGTACCTGGGTGGTTGCTAGGCTGTTTCAAGCATGACTAGCATGTTTGTTAACATTTTTAGCATGATTAGCATTTTACTAGCATGTTGCTAGCATGAAAAACATGTTACTAGCATGTTTCTAACATGGCTAGCATGTTTTTAGCATGATTAGCGTGTTACTATCATGTTGTTAGCATAATTTGCAAGTTACTAACCTGTCTGCCAGCATGATTCTAGCATGATTAGCATTTTACTAGCATGATGTTAACATTTTGTTAGCATGATAAACAAGTTTACTAGCATGTTTCTAACTTGATAAATGTTATTAGCATGATTAACATGTTACTAGCATTGCATTACTAGCATGATTCTAGCATGATTCTAGCACGGTAAGCACATTCCTAGCATAGTGATAGCATGTTTCTAACACGTATAACAAGTTGCTAGCATGTTTCTAGCATGATTAGCAAGTTGCTAGCATGTTGTTAGCATGATTCTAGCATGATTAGCAAGTAACTAACATGTTGTTAACATGATTAGCAAGTTAATAGCATGTTACTAACATGTTATTAACATATTACTAGCATGTGTTAGCATGAGTAGCAAGTTTATAACATGTGTATAGCATGATTAGCATGTTTTGTATGATTAACAAATTACTAGCATTTCTTTAGCATGTTTAGCAAGTGACTAGCATGTTGCTAGCATGATTAGCAAGTGACTAGCATGTCATTAGCATGATTAGCATGTTTCTAGCATTCTGCTAGCATGACTAGCAAGTTACTAGTATGTCGCAAGCATGATTATCAAGTTACTAGCATGTTGCTAGCATAAGTAACAAGTTTTTAGTACGTCACTAACATGTTTCTAGCATGATTAGCAAGTTTCTACCATGTTTCTAGCATGATTAACAAGTTACTAACATGTTGTTAAAATGATTCTAGCATGATTGTCATGTTACTAACATGATTAACATGGAACTAGCATCATGGTAGCATGTTTCTAGAATGTTTACCAGTTGTTAACATGTTTCTAGCATGATTCTATGCTAATCCAGCTAAAACCAGTTGATTCAGTAAGACCAGCCTGGCCTGCTGAAAAAGTGGCCAAAACCACTTTAAAACCAGCTTGGGACACCAGTCAGAGCAGTCAATCAGCTTAGGCTGGTTTCAGCTGTATTTTCAGCAGGGAGTTGTTAAGCTTTGCTCTGGCAGTAAACAGTCTTAAGTCATAAGTCTTATTGTATAAAAGTTTTCACCCTTCAATGAAAGTCTATGTGATTTTAGGTGGTTTTGATAGTCTGGTTTATGAAAACCGTAAGACGGATCAGTTAGAAAAAATCAAGCAACCAGAGTCACACCAGTCTGAAGGTCTGACCTGAGTTTGGTGCTTGTAGCTTTAAAAGTCTAGGAGGAGATACACTTTAAAATTTAGTCTCAGAAGAAGAAGAAGTTTAAATAGGGGGTGAATTCCAAACAGCTGTTTTGCAGGAAGGTACGCCATTTGTAGGGATGCTCCAAACAAAAGTGAACAACTGAATCCCTTCACGAAGGGCCCTTCCAGAAGACCGTTAGTGAAGGGAACATGCGATGGTCATGTGATCTGCAGTGATCTATTTCATTTTCTGATTTTCTATCATAATTTAGACACAATTCTAATGGGTTTTTAAATGGTATTCATGATGATAATGGAAACTATTACTAAACTATCTCTGTAATCGCTTAGATATTACAAGTTTAAAGAACCCAATAAATTATCCCTGTAAGTATCCACAAATAAATGAAAAACAAACACACAAACAGAAAATGAACCAGAGAAGGAATGTCAGTGATAATTCATATTAAATTCAATGAGATCATTCATACATTTGGAAGAAATCCTAATCCCTTTAATCCCAACCCTTTAATGATATTATCCAGATATAGGCTATTGAATAGTATTATTACAGAAGAAACTAAAGCAATGCAATCACTTAGAAGTGAGTAAAAAAGCCCTTTAAAGGATCCTTGTTGAATAGGAATTGGTTCCAGAAACAAAGTGATTAACTGTGCAACAGAAAACATATATTTGTTTTTGTGCAAACTTAAGTAAATACTGAGTCATTTATTGATTATGCAAATTCTAAACATGAGCTTTTTACATAGGAGCTAATTAAAATGTAGTCGTTATATATATATATATATATATATATATATATATATATATATATATATATATATATATATATATATATATATATATATATATATATATATATTAAAATACATTTAAAATGTAGCACATATTTAACAGTCAAAGCAAATAAAATTGATTAGTTGTGTAACAGAGTGGCAAGTTTTTGATTATGCAAGTTAAAAAAAATGCTGAAAGCGTGAAACTACATTACCCACAATGCTTTGCCGTGAGGACGCACATTTTGTAAACAACGCTAGAAAGATTAAGGGAGAAAATTTGAGATATTTATGGGATTACTAGCGTATCATCGTTGATATTTGGTTTTAATATCGAAGATAATATTCTTTCACAGGTTAAGTTTATTAACAGAACAATTTTATTCAGTTAACGGGCGGTTTGCACATGAATTAACACGTTTGCATTCATCTGATCTGCTCTGCAGTTAGAGAAAATGTATTCAGCATGATTATTGTGGTGATTAATTAAGACCAGACTCATTTACTTGTCCATGGGGAAACGCAAAGACATGATTCAGCACAGATTTATCGCTGGTAAGTCCCATTTTTAGAGGAGAGAGTGTTAGAATCAAGTTTTTCTTCACCCACGTGTCTTGAGTAATAAAAACGCATTTCTTCACGTGCACGGTACAGTAATGACCTTATTGTAATATTAACCATGACTGAGTTAATTTATTCCGTTTTTTTTTCTAATTAACTATGTGCAGTGTTGGGAAGTAACTAGTTACTTGTAACAGAATTCCTTAATTTAATTGCAATATAAATGTAACTAATCAGTTAAATTTACTGAGAAAAAAAATGTTAACTGTTACAAAAGGGGGTTACATCCGAATAGTTTTACAAACACACACACACACACACACACACACACACACACACACACACACACACACACACACACAGATTTAATTGACTGCTCTAAAATATGAGACACCAGTATTTCCTATTTGGGTTTATGTATATGCTTTATTTATTTTTTTAAGATTAACTGTTAGATGCCAGTGTTTCCTGTCATAGCTGTGCAAAGATTTGATTTCAAAAACAGTATCATAGCTGTCAAACTATCTCGTTATGATTTTAAATCTGTATTTAACCTCAGATTTATGTCAAAGTAAAAAGAGTCGAGGGCTAAAGTCTGATTTTGTGGTGGCTGTTTTAAATTAAATTATTATAATCTTAATTCAAGTGAAGAAGGACTTTGAAAGTCTGACGGTTATCAGTGTTGAGTGCTACTGTAAGGTTAACCCTGTCTTTGCTTAAAATGATTGAAAATTATCTGTTGAAAACGTTTGTTAGTAATTCAGGAAAGTAATCAAATGTAATCAGTTACATTACTTGAATGAAGTAATTAAAATAGTTACACTACTTATTGCATTTTAAATAGGGTAACTTGTAATCTGTAACCTATTACATTTCCAAAGTAACCTTCCCAACACTGACTGTGTGTGTGCTTGTTGGTGTTTGTTCTGTAGGAAGCGGATGGGATGATTACAGCGTGCACAAGAAGAAACACAAAAAGCACAAGAAGAAGCTCCATCGTGATGATGGCCTCAGTTTCTCCTCCGAGGCGCTGGAGTCATGCTGCTGCTGAAATCTCCTCAACTCAAGCTCAAGATCAAACTAGGAGGACAAACTCTGGGCACCAAGAAGTCAGTCAGTTTACCTGCTTTTCAGCAATAAATGAGGCTGAGGTTTCTATCGATGAGCTTCTTATCATTTGATTTATAACAAAACACGTGTCATTTTCTTACTGAAACAATGGAGTAATAACCAGAACAAATCTCTTATACTGTAGACAGTAATTTAAAAATGAATGCATATGCTTTTTATATTTTATATATGTTTATTTGTGCATTAAATTAATAGTTCACCCAAAAAATATATATATATATTTGTGGGTGAATTGTTGGTAAGGTATAAAGATCTGGGCTAGTGACCAAACATTTGTATGTTCAAACACAGCAAGAGCCGATTTATATACTGTATGTTGGCTGTTTATATTAGGCAATGTTACATGCAATCCAGACAGGTGGTTCTTCATAGCACAATAACATCTGAAGAAAACTGAAGAACTTAAGTATTATGTAAACATGCAATTATGTAAACATGTAATTTACCACAGTTGTAAAGTAGAGGTAGAGCTGAGTGTCATCAGCAAAGCAGTGACATGAAAAGCCATGTTTCTGAATGACAGAACCTAATGATGCCATGTAGACAGAGAAGAGAACTGGTCCAAGAACTGAGCCCTGAGGCACCCCAGTAGTTAGATGTTGCGACTTGAACACCTCACCCCTCCGAGATACCTTGAAGGTACATCTGATTTAAACTGAAGAGCTCAAGTATTATGTAAACATGTAATTTACCACAGTTGTAAAGTGCTGGAAAATCTTGAAAATGCACCTTGAAAGTGCTTGAATTTGACTTTGGAAAAGGTGTAAGAACCCTGATAAGTGTAAAGTTGTCTCTATAAGGAGTGTAATGTGAGTCACCTTTAATAAAGGTGTTCACAGAATGTTGTTCTTGTTTCAGTGTGCCCACAATCACAGTGATCCCAGAGGTTTCACCTCTGACTGTAGAGAGTGATGACAATCATGACTCTGATGATGAGGTGCCGTCAAAGGGAGTTCCTATAGAGCAGTACCGAGCCTGGCTGGGTGACTGAACCGCTTGAAATTGACTTTTTTTATTTCAGTGAGTTGCAGCCAGTGCTAATGTGCATGAGTGTGTTTTTGTTGGTAATACCAGATGAAGACAGTAACCTGGACCCATCTCCTGTGCCGGACATGGACACGGACTCGCTGCTGGGCGGCCCGATGGCTGGATGTGCTGGAGAAAGGAGAGCTGGACGATAACAGAGAGCTGAAGAAAGAGATCGACGAGTCTCCGCTCACAGCCAGACAGGTTTCATATAAAACGAGCACACGGTCAACATTCATTCAACCTACATGAAACAAAAACTCCAAAAAACTCAGTTTTGTGTTGTGAAGATGCGCAAACCTTACCTTAACCCGTCAAGGGTTATAATTGTTAACTAAAAGGGGAAATAATAAAAGTGAAATAATAGAATATAAATATTAGATTTTAAATAAATGTTGTTCTTTTTAACATTCTATTTATCAAAGAATCCTGAAATAAAATGCATCTCAGTTTTCACAAAAATGTGAAGCAGCTGTTTTCAGTATTGATAATAATCAGAAATGTTTCTTGAGCAGCAAATCAGCATATTAGAAGGATTTCTGAAGATCGTGTGACACTGAAGACTGGAGTAATGATGCTGAACATTCAGCTGCGCATCACAGAAATAAATATATATTCGTTTAATAATATAATATATTCGCTTAGAAAAGTTATTTTAAATTCCAATAATATTTCACAATTTTACAGCAGTTACAATATTTATTTATCAAATAAATGCAGTCTTGGTGAGCATTAGAGACTTGAACAGTACTGTATGTTATCACACAAAATATGATGTGATGAGTTGAAAATGATTAGTTGTTGATTGGTGACTTTAATTGAAGCATTTGAGGTACCTTAACAAAGTTTCTTCTCGGTCTGAACAGAAAGCGCTCCTACATAAGCAGCAGAGCCAGACGTTACTGGAGCTGCCCATGGGATACAGGGAGGAGGAGCTGACGGCCGAGATGATGCAGAAGCGCGAGGAGCGCACCCGCAAGAGACGCCTGCAGGCTGCCAAGAAAGCAGAGGAGAACAAGAACCAGACCATCGAGAGACTGACCAAGACCAAGAGCAAGAAGAAGGGCAAGTCCAAGCAGGCGCAGCTGCCCATGGTGAGGTACAGCAGTAACGTTCAGGGCGCCGCCGTCTCGTACCCCGCCGGGATCCCCATCCCAACACCCACTGCCCTGCCAGAGCCTTCTCCCGCACCGCTGAGCTGCAGCATGTCCTGATCCTGCTCCAGGACCGGGGCGCTGTGCAGTCTGCAGTGCTACAGGAAGAACCTAACGCTGGGGCAGGAAGTCGCTTAAAGCAACGTCTGTCAACGGTGTGTGTTTAAAAATAGTAGGTCCATGCAATTATGTTAAACAACAGACCCAAAATTATTTTTTTTAAAAAGTTTATTTTGTGCAATTCATGAAACACGAGCTGTAAGATTTTACGGTACGCTTCAATTTGGTAATATTAGGTTTTCTGAAATAACAATGAACAATTTTTACTGCAATTATTAATCCAACGTAATGTAAATGTATAAATAAATATTATACACACACACACATATATATATACATACAGTACAGACCAAAAGTTTGGAAACATTACTATTTTTAATGTTTTTGAAAGAAGTTTCTTCTGCTCATCAAGCCTGCATTTATTTGATCAAAAATACAGAAAAAACAGTAATATTGTGATATATTATTACGACTTAAAATAATTGTTTTTAAATGTATTATACTTTAAATTATCATTTATTTCTGTGATGCAAAGCTGAATTTTTAGGATCATTATCACATGATCCTTTAGAAATCATTCTAATATGATGATTCATTATCAAAGTTGGAAACAGTTCTGCTGCTTAATATTTTTTAAGAACATGTGATACTTTTTTTAGGATACTTTGATGAATAAAAAGTAAAAAAAAAAAAAAAAAAAAGAAGCTATGTTTTTAAAATATAAATGTTTTGTAATAACAATAAACACTACTGGTCAGTAATTTGGGGTCAGTAATTTTTTTTTCTTTATTTTTTTTAAAATAAAATCAATACTTTTATTCAGCAAGGATGTGTTAAATTGATAAAAAGTGATAGTAAAGAAAAATATATTATTAGAATATATATTATTAGATTTTTTTTTTTTTTGAATAAATGCATTTCTTTTTAACCTTTTATTCATCAAATGTATTAGACAGCAGAACTGTTTCCAACACTCATAATAAATCAGAATATTAGAATGATTTCTAAATGATCATGTGATAGACTGGATGTTACATGTGACACTGAAGGCTGGAGTAATGGTGCTGAAAATTCAGCTTTGTATCACAGGAATAAATTATTTTTTAAAAGTATATTCAAATAGAAAACTATTATTTTAAGTTGTAATAATATTTCACAATATTACTGTTTTTTTCTGTATTTTTGATCAAATAAAGTGCAGGCTTGATGAGCAGAAGAAACTTCTTTCAAAAACAATAAAAATAGTAATGTTTCCAAACTTTTGGTCTGTACTGTATGTGTGTGTGTGTATATGTATATGCATATAAATTAATAAATGCTTTATAGTATTTTCATTGTGACATTATGATATCTAATTTTAACAAATCAAACTTATTGTAAAGTGTTGCCCAAATTCAATTCAACGTGGCAGTTAATTACAAATGATCATCATGAAGAATCATGACAATACATTTCTGTGCAAAAAATAACTCTGAACTGAGAGTAACAGCATAATGGCAAATATATTTATAAATCATTCTGTAAAAAACTGAAAGTTGTTGCATTGAATTTGTGTGTAATGTTTTATAACACATTCATTCTGCTGGTGTTTAATGAATGAAGCTCACTATCATCAAAACTCAAAAGCACAGTTTTATTTGTGTGAGAAGTCTGAAATAAAGAACACCTCATGTAAAGCCACATAAAGTGTCATTCTAAACCAAAACTAAACCCAATTTATGAAAGTAAGGTTTAATATATTAACTTTAGTTAATGCATACTGCATTAACAAATTTAACTTACTATAAAGTGTTATCCAAAATTATTTTTTAATTCAGTTCATTGTGACAATTAAGAATTGCAAATTATTTACAAAGAAATTCATGAATCATGAAAAATAATTTGTGTACATAGTTAATAAAACCACTCTGAATTGAATATATTTCTCTGTAAATGATTCTGTAAAAACATTATTGCACTGAATTTGAATATAAAAATGTTTTATAACATGTTCATTCTTGTTTAATTATGTAGTCATTGTTGAAACTACCCAGACTTAAGAGCGCAGCCTTATTTTTGTACAAAGACTGAAATAAAGAACAGCTGAAGTAAATCTGCTTTCATTTATTTGATAAATGATGCACATTTGTTGGATGAACAATCCATTACAAAGTTTTAACGAGGAACATGGAGTTCCACACCTTCAATAAAATACAAAATCATTTCATATCACAAAGTTCAGGAGTGTTGTTAAGGCTTTGGTCATAAAAGCTGCTTAGAAAACAATATCACTTGATCCAGCAAGAAAAAGCCAAGTGAAAACATCACTTCATGATCAGTTTTTCTGCTGAGAGTGTTCATAAGCCTGTAGCTTGTGCTCGTTAAAGAAATCCAGCATAGTTTGAGGTACTGAAGTTTTTTTTTTTTAACATTTCAATGCATTTTATTGTCTGATTCATCAGACTGGATCATTAGTTTATTGCTGCTGCCTGTTTTGAACTTCCATTGTGCAAAATAACATGAATAAAACAAGGATAGTCATTTTATCTTTAAGGAATGCTTAAACCAAAAATGAAAATTTGCATAAAATGTCCTCACCCAACAAACTCATGGAGTGAGGACATCTTCAACAAATGTTCATTTTTGGCTGCTCTTTTCCTTTAAACATGAACCAGTAGTTTTCTGTCCGCGTCTAGTGGATTTACCTCCCAAAAAGCTGGTCGCAGAGCAGACTGCTGTCTGATGCTGAGCTCGTGTAACAGTGCTACACGGCCAAGCCGAACGACAGCCGGAAGGCCATTTCCACAGGAACCTCAGCCACGGAGTCATGGAAGCACACGTAAAACTCTTGAGGAACGGGTTCGAGAAGCATTCGCCTGGAACGCAAACGAGAGATTGGAAAACATGATACTTTTGATGTTATTCCTGCTGTACGCATGTCAGCGTCTCACATATCTAAGCTAATTTTTATTGCTTTGCATTTACAGACATGTGCGTGATGGGAGAATGTTTCACTCCAGAGTGTTTGGAAATGCAGTCCGTAATGGAAAGCGGTGCATGTGAGATGTGAACACGTGTGGTGTGAGTTAAAGAACAGCTGTCAAGCACTTGTCTGACCGGGTTAGGCGGCAGAACACGCACCCTATCACCCAGTAGGTCATGGTGGGCGCTGGTTTCTTCTGATCCGTCCAGTTCTCCGGTTTGCACTGGAACAAAACCCCATGTTCTTTGACCGGACCCAAACCTCGAGTGCTCTGCGGCCGCTCCGACCCTCTGCGGTCCTGAAACACATTTACACACGCATGAGATGACGAAACCGTGCCAATACTACTATAGCAGAGAAATGATAACGTATTCATTAATTTAATATGTTTTGACACTGTTTAATAGATTGGTTGAAATACACAGGAACAGAAAACAACTATTACAAATTATGTTCAGTATTTTTAATAAAGCCGACCTAAAATGAAAAACTTGAACGAAAAACTACAAATGAGCTAAGTATAAACCGATAAAAATGATGTAAATACTGTAAAAATAATTCATTTATTCATTTAAACAAAAAAAAAATTCTGTTAAAATGACACTTCTAATTTAAATTAAGTATTAAAAATGAAGTTACATTTAAAAAATAAATACATTTTACAATTTAAATGAAAACAAAAAACAAATACTCATTTTAAATTATTTATAGAATGAAATGCACTACTGTTTAATTTTGTTTGTCTCTTATGCTCACCTAGACTAATTATTTGATCAAAAATACAGTAAAAACCATACAATTGTGAAATATTATTACAATTTCAAATAGCTGTTTTCTATGTGAATATATGTTAAAATGTAATTTATTCCTGTGATGCGCAGCTGAATTTTCAGCATCATTCCTCCAGTCTTCAGTGTCACGTGTTCCTTCAGAAATGGTGTCAGTGTTTGAGGTGTGTTACCCGTGAGGGCAGGCTCTGCTGGAAGGCCTGGCGTATTGACAGACAGCAGTGGTAGAAGTTCTGGATGAGCTGTGGGTGGATGGAGCCGCTCAGATGATTCATTTCTCTGTGTGTGGGAGCGATGAAGATGCCCTGCACCGTCTCCATCAGCACGTAATGGAACAGTGTGTTCTCAGCGCCCGCCGTCAGTCTGTCACACACACACACACACACAACTGTGATCGCCTAAACACAACCATATTGATATAAATATAAAATTAAATCATAAAAATGTCAAATTTAAATAAATCATTTTAAAAGAACAAAATAAAAAACCTTATATATAATTTGTTTACCTGCATGTCATGTGATCATTGACCAACACCAGAGAACCAAGAACATGCAAATGTGATACTTCATTATTAAAATATTTATTTTAAAATCTCAGAGGCACTTCAAGTAAATATATGAGGTGAGAGAGGTTCAGTTGACAAAAAAGTTTGGGAATCCATGCATTACATATAAATAAGAAATAACATGAATTTGTGCATTTTAATGTGTTTGAAAGAAGAAAGCCTTACAAAGACAAAATAATACATAGTTAAAGGTGCTGTATGTAGGATTGACACCGAGTGGTTGAACTAGGTATTGCAGTCCAAATTCACAATATTGGAGAGGGTTTTTTCACCCGGCCCCTCCTCCTCAGACTTGACACACATGCAGGTTGCCAGATTGACGACACAAATAGGAACGAGCGCACTTGATGATGAATGAAATGAAATACGCTGTGTTTTCGGCCAACTGGCAACCCGGGGTGCGGAAATAGAATTGGGTAAACTGGCGGTGGGCGGGTTTCACAAACCAAAACAAAGATCCATTCTGGCCCTGAACACACATTTTCAAAAGAGAATAACTTACTGTAGCATTGTTTCTCAGATAAACAAGTATGTTAACTTATCATGTCTGCAAACATATTATGGTATTTTTATGCTTTATTAGAGTCAAAGACTTACATACAGCACCTTTAAATAACCAACTCAGTAGTAATTTAAATAAAAAGTAATGTGTTCATCAGTAGCTGATGCAATGTTAAAATGATTTTTGTAAATCCAGCGGTTAAATGCTGGTCTTTATGTGAATATCCACAGGAAAGGGAAGAAAAATTTAAAAGATGAAAAAGAGGAATTAGCTAGAATCAATAAATTATGAATAATATGCAATAATGTAATCAATAAAAAAAAAATAAAAAAAGCAACTGTAGTCTGATTACATGGATTTTAAAATGTAATTTAATCTAATTAAAAATATTAAATTTTCAGAATCTGATTACATAATCCAGATTTCATGTAATTAGTTACTACCCAGCTCTGGTTGCAACCATATATGACATTTTTCTTCCATTAAACACAAAAGGTACCATAAATGTTGGTCACACGACTAGATGAACTCACTTGAGAACTTTGTGCATCTCTTCAGTCTCTCTGTCAGTCAGACTCTTCCTCAACGAGCCCAAATAGAAAGGGTTAGGATGCTTTAACCTGGGAATCTGACAGAACACACACAGAACAAGAAAAACTCACATAAAACTGGATTACACTTTATGCTGGACTATACAAAATTTTACTGAAGAGTTATTGTTACTGTGCATTTAATGTCAATTAAAAAGAGCCAATTAAAAAATGTCAAATAAAAAAAGAAACTTGAAAATAAAATAAAACAAAACTAAAATAAAATAAAATGTGATTGTACTGGATTACATTTTGTGCAGGACTATACAAATTATTATTATAGAGAGGTTATTGTTATTAAAGTGCACTTAAATCTGGCATGTAAAAGAAAAAGCCTAAACTTCAAAAAAATAAATAAAATCAAATCAATATTGAAAAGAAGTATCACAGGCCTGTATTTATAGCTCTATATCTTGGGCTGAACTTTATCTGACTGGTTGTAGAAACGTCGTTCTGTTGCGCTCTTCATCTAAGAAGCGCAGCTACTGTCTGCTGCTCTGAGCTACACGTGATGAAAGCTTGTTTGCATGTGTTTGCTTGAGCTTGTCTCTCTCTGTGAGGATTTATGAGCCTGACAGGTTCATGCAGGCCGTCCGTTCTGTGAATGATGTGCCGTCAGCTGAACTCAGATGTGATTTATAACAGCAGCTCCTGATGCTGCTATATGAGAGGAGAGGCTGTTCTGGCACATACTCAATAACAGACGGCCGGATTATAATTCATATGCAGCGCTGATATATTCGCTCTGACGTCTCACTGCTGGAAAAATCTAATTCTATTACTTAGATGTCACTTTTTTTTCTCTGCAGGTTGTTTTGGGAAAGTACAAAGCAAGTGTTTTATGTCAGCACTTTCTAGAGAAACAGAGCCAGTACTTTCCAAACTTTAGATGGAGCAATGAAAGACGAGTGAGTGTTTGAATTCAGTTTGGTGATGCTAGCGGTGCAGAAATCACACAATTCACCTGTAATTTACTGTTATATTACACAAACCTACCCACATCAAATACTTTATATAAAATAACTGATGCCTTAATTGTGAAAGATTTAATTAATTTCAACCAATTTAAATGTTTAAATATAATCATTTAATTTCATTATTTTGACTTGTTTGTAATTTGGTAATAAAATAATTCAAAGAATCATAATTAATTTCAGTAAGTATAGGGTATATGATAAAATATCAACATGAAGGAACATGACAAATAAAATAATATATAAATAAAATAACTTTCTAATTTAAATAATATGTGCTATAAATAATATATAACAATCTTTATAATATATATTTATAAAATATGCATTAATTAATTTATCTAAATTACTTCATTTTCAGTATGATAAATATATACTACTATGATAAAATTATTATTAAATATTAATTTTAATTATTTTTTATTATTAAGTTTAGTTTTGTTTAGGTTTGATATAGTATACTATAATATAAAGTAAAGTTAATAAAATTTAATTTCATTAAACTTCAATTATGAAGTAAAATTAACTAATTTAAATATATACTATAATATTTGAACATAAATACATATATTTAAAGATATCTGCATACATTAATTTAAGTACAATAAATACTAGTATGAAATATTCCTACAATTGAATTTCAACAGTTAACTGAAATCAAATGTAAAATTTAAATAATATAGTAAAATATATACCATGAATAATATCTGCATAAATACATATATTTACAAAATCTGCATAAATTAATTCAGTACAGTAAACACTTCCATGAAATACTCCCACAACTGAACTTAACATTACAGTTTAAAGAGTAACTATAACATTTACTATAAATAATATAATAAATAATATAAACAATGATCACAACAACAACATTTGTCAGGCCGTCAACACTGTCTGCTGATGAGATTACAAAGATTAAACGAGTGTTTTCTTTTACTCTGTTGGAGTTATTTGCTTTTGCTATAAAACAAACTTTTAAGATATATATATGTATATATACAAATATATTTAAAACATACTTTCAATGAACTTACATTTTGTAAGCTACCTGTATTTGTTTAAGTTAGTACTTAATCAAAACCCAACTGCAGTTTGATTTATATTGCTTGGAATGCACCGTAAAAAAAAAAAAAACCTTGATTTCTGAAAATATCTATTTATCTATTTTTGCTAATAAACTCTTCATATATTTCTGCATTACTGTAGGCAGGTCATTTTATTAATGCATTATGTAATTTATTATTTTACTTGTTTGATTTCAGGATAAAATATGGCCTTTTTTGATGTTTTGTGAGACTGACCTCTGTAAAACGTACTACTAGTGAAACAGCACGACATGAACTATGATTAATGTAAGAGAAAGACCTTGAAAAAGGCCTTTGCGTTGGCTGGGCTGGCTTCTGTCTTACCGTGCCGAGGGAGTCTCTGCGTGTGCCACCAGAGAGCGTCCGGCGCACTGCGTCCGGTGTGAAGGACGGCGTCCCGTCGGCGTGACCCTCGCTGCCGCTGTCAGACAGACTCCTCTGTGGACTCGGCCTCCGTCCTCTCAGACTCGACGACCCTGACCCCGCCTCCCCGAACAGACTCCGCCCCATCCCGCCCGGCGACGGGGGTTTGATGGCTGCCGTCAGACGGCTGAGGATTGGCGAGCTGCCGATGCCGTCTTGTCGGTCCCGCCCCCCGGCAGGAAGGAACCAATCGGCGCAGGAGAGGCAGGGAGTGGGCGGAGCCGAGAGCCGCTCCTCAATGGCGGCGTCCAGACTCTCCAGCTGGAGGAGTGTGGCTTTGACCTGATCCACATAGACGCAGTCTGGACCTGGAGATCCCAGAGCGGGCGAAGCACAGCCACCGGCCTCCAGCAACACACACTGCATGAAGTGCCTCTGGAAACATCAGTGAGAAAAAAACACATGTTATACACTGGGTGTGCATTATATTCTCAATAATTCAGTGTTCAGTTACTGAGCTCAAACCATATTAATCTACAAGTAATCCACACCACTCCAGTCAATCAGTTAATGCCTTATGAAGAGCTGTGTGTTTATAAGAAACAAATCATAAGTCCATAATCCATAGTATAATGTCTTTTGTGATAATGATTTATATTTCACATATATCATACATCATCTGAAAGCTGAATAAATAAGATTTCCATTGTTGTGTAGTTGTTAGGATAGGGCAATATTTGGCCTAGATACAACTATTTGAAAATCTGGAATCTGAGGGTGCAAAAAAATCTTTTGACCCATACAATGTATTGTTGGCTATTGCTACAAATAAACCTGAGCTACTTATGACTGCTTTTGTGCTCAAGGGTAACGTAACATAACGTAACGTAACATAACATAACATATAATTGTTTTGGACTGCTTTCTCTTGTAAACGTTGCTTGATGTGTGTATATTTCTCTCCTGATCCAGATGAAATGGACTTTTCCACTGGAGGAAGTGTTATTATGGACTGGTACTTTAGCCAGAAGTAATAATTTGAAGTTACAAAAGTCTCAATGAGGGATTTGTTTATCGTTACTCCAGTCTTCAGTGTCACATGATCCTTTAGAAATCATACTAATATGCTGATTTGCTGCTCAAGAAACATTTATTATAATACTTCATACTTTGTGGAAACTGTGATATGTTTTATTTCATGTTTCTTTGATGAAGAGAAAGGTCAAAAGAAGAGCATCTCTCACCAGGCCCACTATGAGCAGGAAGTGTCTTCCGTGTGGTTCGCAGTATCCAGGATGTGATGCGGTGATGGTTTGGGTTCTCCGCTGTGGAAACACCTCCCTCCACACCACCAGCTGCCCCACGCGCTGCTCCGACGCCAGCGGCAGCAGACAGTAATGCTGACAGTACAAACACACGTCCAGAAGGTCTTCTTTAGGCAGGTGGTTCGCTATGAGATATCCCTGCCATAGATGGACAAACAACACATCTGTATCTCTGGCCTTCAGCAGTGTAAAAATGAGTGTGACCAAGAAAATGAACACCGCTAACTACAGAAGCCCATTTCCACCACTGAATAAAAAATACAACTACGACTTTTTGTCTCACAATTGAGTTTACATGTCAAGATTCTGTCTTTTTTTTCTTAAAATTGCGAGATTTAATCTCTCAGTTGCAAGTTATAAAGTCTTATAAAGAATCAGGTTAAATAAAGTTGAAATTGCATCTCAAAGTCAGAATTGCAAGATAAATTCTTTACTTTTTTCTCGCAATTATAATTTAATATCTCGCAATTTTTACATTTTTCGAATAAGACAAGAACCATCAGTGACCAATTCTCCACACCGCAGACTGAGGATAACTTCACAACGACTAATGCTCACTCGTTCTCCTCCTTCTCTCCACTCTCAGGGACGGACGTTTCCAAACTCTATCCTGTCTAGTCATCCTACTACTTGCCCACTGGATCTGATCCCCACTCACCTCCTTCAAGCGATTTCTTCTTCAGTCATACCTTCACTTACTCACATTATCAACTCCTCTCTTCACTCTGGAACATTTCCCTCAGCATTTAAGCAGGCTCAGGTAAGCCCACTGCTGAAGAAACCATCTCTAAATCTAGCACTTTTAGAAAACTACAGACCGGTATCCCTTCTTCCATTCATTGCAAAGACACTTGAACGAGCTGTGTTCAACCAGCTCTCTATGTTTCTTGTACAGAACAACCTCCTGGACAGCAACCAATCTGGCTTCAAAAGCGGCCACTCAACTGAGACTGCCCTGCCCTCGGTTACTGAAGCCCTGTGACTGACAAGAGCAGCTTCAAAATCCTCAGTTCTCATTTTGCTGGACTTGTCTGCTGCTTTTGACACTGTTAATCACCAGATTCTCCTGTCCACCCTCAGAAAGATGGGCATCTCTGGAACCGCTCTCCAGTGGCTTAACTCCTACCTTTCTGATAGATCCTTCATGGTGTCTTGGAGGGGTGAAGTTTCTAAGTCACAACAACTTGCTACTGGGGTTCCTCAAGGCTCAGTACTTGGACCGCTTCTCTTCTCCATCTACATGACGTCATTAGGATCTGTCATTCAGAAGCATGGCTTTTTCCTATCACTGCTACGCTGATGACACTCAACTCTACTACTTCTCATTCCAACCAGATGACCCGACGGTAGTTGCTCGCATTTCAGCCTGTCTGAGTGACATTTCTAGCTGGATGAATGACCATCACCTTCAGCTCAACCTTACTAAGACTGAACTGCTGGTGGTTCCAGCTAACCCATCGTTTCATCACAACGTCTCTTTATAGCTTGGTTCTTGGTTCATAAATCATTACTGGTTAGAGGGAAGCCTAGGAGTTGTGATGGATCATCAGTTAAGCGTCACAGACCATATTGCTACAACGACCCGGTCCTGCAGATTTGCCTTATACAACGTTAGGAAGATTAGATCCTTCCTGTCAGAGCAAGCCACCCAACTTCTTGTCCAAGCTCTTGTTCTCTCCAGACTGGACTATTGTAATGCTCTTCTGGCGGGCCTTCCTGCATGTACTATCAAGCCTCTACAACTGATCCAGAATGCAGCAGCGAGGGTTGTCTTCAATGAGCCAAAAACAGCTCATGTGACTCCTCTCCTCATCAGGTTACACTGGCTACCAGTAGCCGCTCGCATCAAATTCAAGGTACTGATGCTTGCCTACAAGACGACCACTGGCACGGCGCCAACATACCTAAACTCACTAGTTCAGTCTTATGCGCCCTCCAGAAGTTTGCGCTCTGCAAGTGAACGACGTCTTGTGGTGCCATCCCAAAGAGGTTCAAAAATCACTCTCACTGACCTTTTCCTGGACTGCTCCCAGCTGGTGGAATGACCTCCCGATCTCAATTCGAACAGCTGAGTCTTTACTCATTTTTAAAAAACATCTAAAGACTCATCTTTTTCTCCTGCACTTAACCAACTAATACTAGTACTTACCTTTTTCTTTTTCTTGTCTATCATATTCAAAAAAAAACAAAAAAAAAAACCCTGGCTACGTGTTCTGTATTAGACTAACTGAGACTTTTCATAGCACTTGTATACCGTTGTTGTTCTCTCGTTGATCTGATTGTTTCTACTGTTCTCATTTGTAAGTCGCTTTGGATAAAAGCGTCTGCTAAATGATTAAATGTAAATGTAAATGTAAATGTAAGATTGCGACTTTATATCTCACGATTATGACATTTTTCTTGTAACAGTGAGTATATATATCTCACAATTCTGACTTGTTTCTTGCAATTTTGACTTTTTCTGGCAATTGACTTTTTTCTCAAGTGCAACTTTATATCTCACAATTCTGTCTTGTTTCTGGCAATTTAACTTTTTTTCTTGCAATTGCGAGTTTACATGTCAAGATTCTGACTTTTTTTCTTAAAATTGCTAAATTTAATCTTAGTTGCGAGTTATTAAGTCAGAATTAAGTGATATAAAGTTGCAATTGCATGTCAAAGTCGGAATTGTGAGATAAAAAAAAAAAATCACGTATTGTGACTTGTTTTGCAATTTACTTTTTTCTCATAATTGTAACTTAATGTCTCGCAATTTTGACATTTTTCTAGTGATTGTGAGTTTATATCTCACAATTATGACTTTTTTCTCACAATGGTGAGTTTATATCTTGCAATTCCTACTTGTTTTTTTTTTTTTTTTTTTTTACTTTTTTCTGGCAACTGACTTTTTTCTTGTAATTCTTGTAATATATCTCACAATTCTGACATTTTTCTTGTAACTATGAGTTTATACTGACTTGCAATACTGACTTGTTTCTTGCAATTTTGACTTTTTTCAGGCAAATGACTTTTTTCCCAATTGCAACTTTATATCTCACAATTCTCACTCGTTTCTGGCAATTCTGACATTTTTCTGGTAATTGCAAGTTTATACGTATCTCGCAATTCTGACTTCTTTTCTCAGAGCTGTGAGATATAAATTCACAATTGTGAGTTATAAAGTGCAATTATGTTAGTTTATTACATAAGAATACTGGTAACCAAACAGTTGACGGTAGCCATTAAAATGGGGTAAAAATGCTATGAAAGCCAATGGCTACCGTCAACTCTTCGGTTACCAACATTCTTCAAAACATCTTCTTTGTTCAACATCTGAAAGAAACTCATAAAGGTTTGGAATCACTTGTGGGTCAGTATATGATGACACAGTTTTCATTTTTTGGATGAACTATCCCTTTAAGGAGCAACAGATGGAGACTTAACTAATCAATGCTCTTCACGTCATCATTCATAATTAAAAGAGTATCTTCAGCTGACAGCTGCATTCACAAGAAGCAGCACGTCGCCCTTCTGTCAAACTCATTTCAAATTTGAATTTCAGTGACTCACTGACAGCAGCAACATGCTTGATTCCCATTGGATGATATCATGTAGCTTCAGGAGGCTCATCACTCACCTTGTAAAACAGACAGGAGCCCAAAATGACGTACAGACGCCTCATGCCATAGAAATCCTCAGACTGACCAAGAGAACAGAGAAAGGGTTATTTCATACCAGTGCTACTTCATTGTCATTGCTATGCTATCGTAGTTTATTATGGTTCAGTATTATTGGTTTTAGATTTCGTTACCGATAATAACCTTGTTTAGTACTGTACATTAATAATGAGAAATACCATTTATAACCTTTCCCTGTCGCAAACACAAGCCCTTCATGTTGAAATTGTTATAAAAGCATTTAAAAGTATTTCCATCCAGTTTTTACAGAATAATGGCCATACCAGACTCATACAGCAAGACTGTATCCAGTGTCCAAAATTAACTTTCTCTACACATACACATAGAAATGTACTGTCCATCAAACTGTATTTAAATTTTTTTATTTTTTATTATTTAAGATGTAAAATTTGTATTTAAATTATGAAGCTGTTTTTTCATTTTGTGCACCACATCCGTGTTATTTTAGTATTATTTAAATACTATTAATGCATTTTGAAGAGTTTTTATTTTTATATTTTCAGTTTTCATTTTACTTTTAGATTAAGTTTTGGTGATTTTTTTTCGGCGATCTTTTTTTGGAATCAATTTTTATTGGATTTTACACACACACACAATATAAATAATACATATTTACTTTTTTATTTTTGTATTATTATTTATTATAATTATAATATATGAAATTGAGCTTTTAATATTATTATCTATATATTAATAATGTATTAATTAACATTCAAATTAATTAAGATTTTCCATTTTAATTATTTTTATGTGCTTTTGTCAATTTTAAGTTTTATTTAGATTTTATATTTTAATTTCAGTAACTTATTTTAGTGCTTTAAGTTAAATAAATAAATAAAAGTTGTCAAGGCCATAATTATAATTTGTTTAAATTTTAATCATCTTTAAATTTTTTATTAAATATTTCTATTTAGTTTATTCAATAAATATATAAATATTTAAATATAAATATATAAAGATATTAATCTTTATTTCAAGTACCAAAAGTATCTTTTAATAGTTTTACTTTAAGATAATCACTATAGTATCAATGCAAAACACAACCTGACATCAAATCATGTATTGATTTTATTCCTTAATGTTTTCCCATAGTTATGGAGTTATGGTAATAAAAAACAGGTAATCTGAGCTCAATAACTCATCTTACCATGTCACCAAAATCCGACGACTCAAAGTCTGAGAGCACAGTGTCCACTTCCACCGAGAAACAGCCAAAACAAAATAAACACCATTTATTAATATTACACCCATATTGTACCAGTTTCATGAGGATGTTCACTGAAAGACAGCAGCATATGGATTTGGACAACATAAAGGTGAGTAAATGACAGAATTGGGTGAAATATTTCTTTAAACTAATGCATGAGACATTACATAGAGCTCCTGCATCATTCAGGAGTCACACCTTTATGTCTGCTGGTAGAGTGAGCCAGCGCACGGCTGGCAGCCCGTCTAAGAACAGGCTCCCTGAGATGTCAGGGCTGGGCGGTCTGGAGCTGTCAATCAAACGCCAGGGCTGGATGAGCTGCTGGAAGAAGAGGCAGAAGAAGTGATCCAGACGAGCAGCGTTCTCCTCCTCACAGAAGCAGCTGAAGAGACACATACAGAGGTTATACAGTCATCAGCTGCTGTGTGCACACACACATAACACTCTCCAGAAATACACAGACACACCTGTCAAGAGAGCCGTGCATGACCTTGAGTGTTCGGACCACTCCCTCAATCACAGTCTGCAGATACAACAGAGGAACCCTGCGGGACAGATGCACACTAAACTGAGGAACAAACACTCCAACAATGACCATAATTCACCTCAAAACAAAAACATTACTGAAAACTCATAGAAACCAGATCTCAAGGGGTTAATCCTAACAGATAATTCATTCAAAAACCAGCAACAAAAATTAGGAATTAAACAAAAACCATGATAAAAGCTACAATAAGAAATAAGAAAAGATGGAAAGATGAAAACTAAAATTAAATTAAACAAACTTTAAATAATAATAATAATGTTTGTTACTATAATAACAGAAGGTTTTTGTTATTATTTAGTTTTATTTTTTATATAATGTGTTGTATCTCAATAATAGAAATGTTTTTGAACAAAATTTCTGGTGCTTTTATATTAATAAATTAAATAAAGTTAAAAAAAAAAACTATCTATCTGTCTGTCTGTCCATATATAAAACCAAAGCAAAACTAAAACAACACTAAAGCTAGAAATAAAATAAAGGGTGAAAAATTTGAAAAACTATGAAACAAAACATTTTAATTAATTAAAATTATATAGTAGAAATAATAATACTAATATTACTAAATATTGTTGTTGTTTAACCCGAATTTAAAACGAGCATAACATTTAAAAAAACAGATATATCTTTTAAAAATCTAAACCAAAAAGTCTGAACATCCACTCAGAGATAATTAAAAATAAATTTGAAATAAAATTAAATAAGATAGTTTTTTCTGAAAAGTATTTCTGATTACTTGAGAGACTTCCTGAAGGACGTCATTTTTGTGTCATACTTCATTTTGGAGCAATAGACAGCGCTGAACATCTGGGATCATGGATCCGGTTACTGAGATTATTGATTATTACTGAGAAGATCATGTGTCACCAGACGAGCTGATTATAAAGATCAATACCAATTACAATCACTGGAGTTATTATCTAGATTACAGATACTGGTATGCGGACAGCATGATTATAGAGATTATCGTTTCGTTTTAGGATCTGAGCTGATTATAATGACAGTTATTATCTAGATTAGAGTGGGCTGTTGGCAGACGGGATGGTTATAAAGATGAGAATTACCTGCTGGCAGGTACAGCGATCACCAGCAGACTGGATCCTTCCTTCCAGTAGCCCACATGAACCAAGTGCTGCTGGAGCCACAGAGACGAGCTACAGAGACACACACACACACACACACCATATACATACAGCAGCAAAACTCACAACTGCAGCACTGTTACTAACACTGACAATAATCAGAAATGTTTCTCGAGCAGCAAATCAGCATATCAGACTGATTTCTGAAGGATCATGTGACACTGAAGACTGGAGTAATGATGCTGAAAATTCAGCTTTACATCACAGAAATAAATTACAGTTTAAAATATATTCACAATGAAAACAGTTCTTTTAAATTGTAATAATATTTGTCATCAAATAAATACTGATAAAGCCCCTCACCTGAGTATCTGTCCTCCCGTGACGTTCTCCAGCATGTCACACAGCGTCAGGAAAATACCCCTCACCGCTTTCAGCTGAACCGCGGCTTCAGACGCCGGGAACTGGTACAAAATCTCCTGCTGCAGAGAGGAAACACAGACCAGTCTACCGGCTAATACTGACCCCAAGACAATTTACAGCATATACGCATAATCATGATGAACATTATTTTTTTTATGAATTATATTTGAGACCATTTTGCTTAAATGGAGGACAAAAGTGTTTCCCTTGTCAACAATGTTACAAGATGTTTGGGAGAATGAACATCTCTCAAAAATAAAAAATAGAGTGAGCATCTGACCAGAAACATTTTATTAGTACATTTAAATTTTTTTTTTTTTTTTAAATATTTTTTAAATAAAATCTGATGACACTTTTGTATTAATGTCATGCAAGCACTTCCTATATAATATATTAATATTAAAACTAAAATAAATATTAATAATATTTATTTTTGTTTTAATAATTAATATTAAAACTAAAATAAAATAAATATTAAAATACTAAAAAATAAATAAATTAATAAATAAATAAATGAATAAATAAAGATGCATGAATTGTTCATAAGAGTTGGAAGTTGGGTAAATAAATTAATTAAATGTAAAAAATAAATATTTGATAAATACTATGAAATAAAATACTACAAATTTTAAGAAGCTTGAATTGTTCATAAGATTAGGAATATGTATTAAGTAAAATAAAATAAAATACAAATCATAATTACATTAAATTAAAAATAAAACAAACTTTTTTGACGAAACATGGATTGTTCATAAGACATGGAACATAAATTAGTAAATTGGGTAAAAAAAAAAAAAAAAAAAAAATAAACAAATAAAATATTAACTTTTTTTGAAGAAGCATAAATTGTTCATAAAACTAGCAACATGTAAATCAACCATCTTTCATAAGTTATGCTCCTCTTTGACGAAACACATTGACTTTAAATTACGACTAGCTCACAGCTCATAACTTTGCCAAAACCCACAGATATATTCTCATGAGGAGCCGCTGTTCTTGAGGTTTGTCTGCAGGAGGGAATGAAGCGGAGGGACGTTTCCTTTGTCATCTTGATTAGTATGCGGAGCAGGAACCATTCAACCTGGCAACGCTTTCAGAACGCGAGCATTTGAGTTCATGTGAGAAATTGAGTTCTCATGTCCTCCTTTCAAACCACACACACACACACACACATCTCTTATCTCTTCAGTGACGCTCTAAACGCTCCCGCCAGCATTCAGAGGTGGTCGTTTTGGCTTAAAGCAGCACTGTGGCCTGTGGTTTGAGAGCTGCAGCGCATAAAAACACACATTATAAACGCTCAAACTCACATTAGAGCTCGGCGCGGTATCAATCACTGCAGACAGAGAGAGGTTTTTAAGTGAGTCAGAGCGCAAACGCTTCCACTGAGAGCAACACAGAGAGATTTAGTGCTGCTCTGCACTATCAGCACCTGGACGGATGCATTTACAAAAGCTGCTCCTATGTGTTCAAAACTCCAGCCTGACAGGAGCCGTCCGTGCACCAAAAAACTGCTCAAATCTTTGTAGAGGGTGTAAATCTGTGCAAGACTAAGTCAGAGTTCCTCATCCCTGCAGAGTTTAGTTTTAAACGTGATCCAACACACCTGGCTGCAGTTTTCAAGCAAAGCCAGAGACTCTGATTAGTTGATCCGAGTGTGTTTAGTGTTATTAGATGGATCTAAACTTTACATGAGAGTGGCTCTGCAGAACCAGGAACAAAAAACACTGTACCAATGTTAAATCAAATCCAAGATTGTTAAACTAAACTAAACTGAAACTGAAATAAAACTGTAATAATATATTATTTCTAATTTTCTTTTCAGTTTGCGCTAGCACTAAAATTACTAACTCTAGAAATAAAAACTTAATCTGAAATGAAAAAAGAAATAAACCAAAATAGTAATATTTAAATAGAACAAAAAGTAATAAAAATGACAAAACAACATAACAAAACGACTAAAACCTAAAAAAAATTAAAACTGAAAATATAAAAATTAAAGGCAAATAGAAATAATGATGAAAATTATAATAGCGCATGAATAATACTAAAATATCACTTCCCTGTACCAGGTGAATCTCCAAAAATGTAAAAAAAAAAAAATAAATGGCATATTTCAGTAAAAAATAACTTAACAAAAAAAAAAAATCTACAAGTAATCAAAATTAAATATTATTTTTCCATAAAGAAATTGAAGCTAGTTTATACTGATTTTAATTTTAAAATTGCACTGTAATTTGCAATATACTTTATTAAAAAATATTACAAGAATAATCAAAATCTGGGGGAGAATAAATAGATTAGAAATAATATTTAGCATTGAATAAAGCAAAGTTATGAAAAAAAAAAATTATGCAGATTTAAATAGAAATAAATATTTAATAAAAAATTATTCAACATTTAAGAAATAACTGTAATTTGTTTAATGTTTTATATTTTATAGAATTTGATATTTTAATGACAACAATATAATTTCCCTCTTACTGTTTCAGTAACTTGTATTACTTTCCATATATATATATATATATATATATATATATATATATATATATATATATATATATATATATATATATATATATATATATATATATATATAGTATATAAGTTCTATTTGTTTACGATATTTTTATTATATTTAATATATTTTTAGATTGTGACTTCATTTTTTTAGAACAAAATGTGTTTAATTGTCTTGAAAATAACTGCATAATACAAAAACATTAATGCCCTTAAACATATTTCTAACTACAATTTACTTATTTTTACTATGTTTTTTTTTATCTAGACATGTTCTGTACAGGTTTTGTAAAAGTCGCCATGCTGCATTTCCGCCAATCATAACTTGTCATTCACATTTTGCTTCTCTTTATGAACTGAGTAATTCAAGCCTTTAAAAAGAAAACTTTCCAAAGTCCTGCCGAGTGTTTTTTCTCTCTGATGGGAACGCGGCGTCTCGCAGTGAATTATTCAGCCAGGCGCAGGCAAACGTCTCGCTCTCTCAGCAGAGCCATTCATGCTCAATCCTGACTGATTTAACTGGGGAAACTCTTTTGGATGTTAATGGATTAAGCGCTGAAAAAATCCACACACAGCTGCTTTAGCTCTGACAAGTTCTCACAAGCTGAACATGACATTTGTAATGCAATCAAAGGGGAGCGTCTCAGAACACTGTGTTCCTCTGAATGAAGTCAAAAGGACTGACCTCGTCCTGCGGCGAATCGGAGTCCAGTTTGAGCGAGAGGTACATGACTATGTGTGGGACATGTGCGATGGACATCTGGAGCTCCACGGTGTCCTCGCCCCACAGCAGACGCACCAGCTGACTGACCGCAGGAGCTGCTTTCGCTCTGGAGTCCGGAGCCCTCCCGGCGGGACGGACCGTCTCCAGAGTCAACCTCACCTGAGAAACAACCTCAAATAAATACTGTGATGATGACAGGACCACACTCTACTACACCTACACTGAGACGAGTCCATAAAACAGGAACTGAACTGCATGTGTTTTAGTGTGAAATAAAATGTTCTATAAATTAATATATTACAAATTATTATATGAAAGTATTAATAATATTTCAACATATTGCAAGAATTAATGCCGTTCCCCACAATCTCAAAAATTTCAGGTTTTACTATCTTTATGGGGACATTTGGTACCCACAACATAATACACACACAATCCAAAATCTAACAAATAAAATTAGACATAATATTTCATTAAATTAATTAACATAATTAACTGATTTGGGGACAGATTTACTAACAGCTTGCGCCAGTGCAAACCATCTTTTGGCATCAAAATAATACTTTGAGGTTTTACTAAAGACAAATATGAATATGCAGATATGCACTATTGAATATGCATTTGCAGGAGTTTCCCTTTCAGATGCAAATGTTATGGGAGGATTACAATGAATCACTCGTCAAATTACTGGTATTTGCACCATTATTTAACGCCCAAAAAAAGCATGTCTTAAACTATTTTGTGCTTGAAATATAATATTTTAGAATATATTTTTCAATTAACAATATAAATATTTAATTTATTATAATTTTACCGTTTTATATGAATGAAAGGCATACATGTGTGTATAAAAATGTCTGTAAAACTAATAGATAATGTCCTGGCAGAAAACTACCAGTATTACCAAAAATGACCAAAACATCTCTTTTTTTTTAGAATTTATTTTCTTACACTGTGAGAAATTGTTCATTTCAGCATGAACACTGGAAAGACGACCGAAAAATGACGGTTCTTTGAGATCCCCAAATATATTTTACACACTCGCCAACAACTTTTTCCTTTGCACCAAGGTCAAGCAAAATTAAACTTAAAATAATGGCGCATATTGAGCACAGTGGTATAATAATGGCTGTTATTGCCAGGGTTGTATTACTTGGCATAAATAAGTACAACTTATATTTCTAGTGCAACAGCCTGACATCAAGCTTAACTGAAGTAAATAACCTCAGAAAGGCTGAATGATGATGGTGTAAAGAGATGTGGTTGTGTAAAAAGAGACTGGCTGTGCTCTACCACACGTTGCTTCAGTAATTCAGAAACATAAATAGTTTTTGCAGTAATACTGTGCCATTCCTCCAAATCTGATCTCTTTGTGTCTGATTTCCCACATGCAAAATTATTTGAAAGCGGCATTTGTAATGTTACAAATGATGTTCTTTTGAAATTAGTTTCCACAAAATCGTGAAAAAAAAAGTTTTCAACATTGATAATAATCAGAAAAGCAAATCAGCATATTAGAATGATTTCTGAAGATCATGTGACACTGAAGACTGGAGTAATGATGCTGAAAATACAGCTTTGATCACAGAAATTAATTTTTTATCACAGCAATAAATTGCATTTTAAAATATTCTAAATTGTAATAATATTTCACACTATTACTGTTTTTACTGTATTTTTCATCAAATAAATGCATCCTTGGTGAGCAGAAGACCCGAGGCATTCAACTCACACATAAGATTTTAGATTCAAGGTAAACATGTTGCTCCAAAGTCAGCCACATATTGCTGCTAAAAACGAACCGTAGCTTTCTAAGATTGTGCAGATCATAAAAGCCATGCACTCAGAGATCAAGGAGAGCAGCAGCTCACAGAAAGCGGCGTATTCACTCCCACACGGCTGTTTAACATGCAGAGCCGAGCGCACATGAGTGTCTGCTGACCGCAAACAGCTGGACTGCAGCGCTGAGCGGGAAAACCATGGCAGCCTGTTATTAGAGCAGCTTCCACACCGACCTCACATTCACATCACACACCTCATCTGTAAGGCATCTCTGGACAAAAGCGTCTGCTAAATGAACAAATGTAAATGTAGATATGATGTCGTCATAGAGGGCTGACACTTTTAAGAGCTATTATTAAATAAGTATTTTTTTTTATTTCTATGTTGCTTCAAAAAAATGTATTTAATGATACTTCCACTACTGTTGGTAAGATTTTGTAATGTTTTTGAATGAAGTCTCTTCTGCTTACCAGGGCTGCATTTTCTTGTCCATACAATGTTGAAAACATGTGCTGCTTACTATTTTGTGAAAACCGTTTATTTGGGATTCTTTGATGAATAGAAAGTTCAAAAGAACAGTATTTATTTGAAACCGAAATCACTGACAAGATTATAAACGTCTCTTTTGATCAATTCAATGCATCCTTATTGAATAAAACCATTACGTTCTTTCAAAAAAAAAAACACAATCTGACCCTGTGTTGGTGTCAGTGTCCAAAGAAAGGCCGCTGTCAGTGGACATGATGGTTTTGTTCCTGTGGTTTAGTAACTCTTCGGGTCGGTCTTAACATTGAAAGTCAACAATCAAGCAACTCTTACCTCATAATTTCACCAGCCGAGGCGAAGCTCATTTTAAAATCTTGGCAAGCCTTTTGAAACCTCACAAGAGCACAGTTCCTCTACCCTAATATCATAATAGTCTCGCCTGTCCTTTTTTGTCCTGCAGTGTAATTTGCTATCGGTTCTCGTCCTTTAATCACTTTCTCCCTCTCTCCTCTCCACAGGATAATGGCTCTTTTCCTGTGGCCTACAAAAACAAGCGTTACCGTAACCGCCGTCGCTGCCGGGCGACGCAACTCTGTAATTTCGACATTCCGTCCTCTTTCAGGCAACTGAGTGCACAAAACCAGCTTGAGAAGTGATCAAATGGAAAGCATTCTCAGAAAGAAGCGGCGTCTAGCTATAGCTACAGAAAAACACGGCTGCAGACCGTCAGCGTTTGACTGAACTCAACATCTTCTGTGAGTGATGCTTGCTTGTGAGAATCTCATCCCCACACTTAAAAATAAAGGGTTTTTATTGGCATCTAATGGTTCCGTGAAGAGCTTTTAACAAGCTTTCCAATGCAAAGGTTCTTTATAGTGGAAAAGGGTTCTTTAGATTTTTTAAATGTTCTTCACTTGAAGAAAAATGGCTCTTTTAAGAACTGTTCAAAGGTTCTTTGCAGAGCCAAAATTATTCTTCTATGGAATCACTTTGAAAAACCCTTTTTGGGACATTTATTTTGAGAGTGCATGGCAAAAACAGACTTCTTAATTAAACTTTTTGGACTTTTTGTTGAATAAATATAACTAAAAATCTAAAAAGCATAAAAACACTATATAAGATGTTAAGACTTGTTTGTGTAAGAGCATCTTTCACAGCAGTGTGTGTTGACTTTCTGCAATGGGTTTGTTTCAAACAAGTTAAAAAGCAGTCTCTTCTGTGCTGCATTCATTTGATCCAAAATACAGTGAAATATACCTGAAATATTATTACAATTTATAATAACTGCTTTCTATTTTTAAAATATTTTAAAATGTCATTTATTCCTGTGATCAAAGTTGAATTTTCAGCATTGCTCCAGTCTTCAGTGTCACATGATCCTTTAGTAATGATTCTAATATGCTGATTTCCTGCTCAAGAAACATTTCTGATTTTTATCAATGTTGAAATCCATTTTGCTGCTTCATATTTTTGTGGAAAACTTTTTTTTAATCAGGATACTTTGATGAATAGAAAGTTCAAAAAAACAGCATTTATTACACATAATGTCTTTACTGTCACTTTTGATCGACTGAATGCAACATCTCAATGATATTCTGATCTCTACATGGCTCAAGTCTCTCATGTAAGTAAAAAATCTTAAAACTGATCGATTAGAGATGTAACAGCTCATCTCTCGTTCATGACTGCATGAATAGTGTGCCAAAGTTTAACAGTCGCGCTTCAGATTACTAATGTTTTAAATGTGCATTTCTGAAATAAAAAGAAATGTAAGTTTAAGTTTATATGCTTTTGTTTTCAAACACCAGTTGAGCTGAGTTTAGAGTTTATTTGCAATGTGCATTCAGACTTCACACAGCTTCTGGGTTTGGGGTTTAGTGTTTTGGGTCAAAATCGATCACTATTTTAAACGGAAAATGCAGTTGAAAACGGCAAAATTTTACCAACGTTTTGCAACAAGCAACAACCACACCAACCCAAAGAGATCAGCGGCAGCTTACGACATGAGGAAACTATCAAAGCTTAATGCACATCGACAGTCCATTTGTATTGTTTATGACAAGATTACCGCCAATATTTCAGCATGCACATTTAACCAAATTAGGTTTAACAATTTGCAGAATTATTTGTTAATGTAAAAAATACTGTTAGTCTGGAGGGTTTTCTGGAAAAGAGCGCTTACTCGCAAGCCCGAGAGGCACAGACCAGAAACCAAAACCGCTTTTAGAAAGTGCTCATCTGAAACGATTATGTCTTGTTAAAAAAACTCTCTCATTTCGAGCCAATTAAGTCAAATTAATCCCTTAAAAAGAGACCTCAGATCCCAAAATGCAGAGTTGACCTGATGTGCCCTCAGCGTTTGTGAGTTTATGGGAGGTCTGCGGGCAGGAAAACTGAGCGTTTGTCTTACAAGTGGTGAAAAGCATCTGAGATTTAAGATTTTTCTCGGCTTTCATCCTTTTATTTACTTTAGGGTTGAACTATTTGACTGCTGCAGATGACTACAGAGCCAAATAAACACTGTGAGCCATGCATTTGTTCATTTTCATTGTTCAAACTTCAAAAAGACTTTGGCTCATTGTTTCAATGTTTCAAGCATTTAGTCTCAGAAAGGATGCTCATTTGCAAGGAAAAGACAAAAGCTCGCACTTACCTGTGTGGGCCCAGGTATACATGACAAAACCCTCTCAATGTTTTCTGAAGTAACGTCCACATCGTCCACAGCAACCAGGGCATCACCTACAGAAAACATAAGAAACAAAACTTACATCTGCAACATCTGTCACCTGATTCTCCAGTGCGCAAACAGCTTAGGTAAATTGTATGTCTATCACAAGATATAAAAACAACTGCACATCAAACAGCACCTCCACCTGCCTTCGCTAGATTTGCACACTCTTCCCTTTGCGGCATGCAAAGATTTCCCTCAGTTATTTCAGATAAACGGTCTAATTGCTTTAGTATGGATGGGCATTTGAGAAACAATCGTAAAAAGCTGCTGGGGAAAGAGTTTTCGGGGTGGTGTAACCCGTTTGGAATTTCTTTGGTCTGTTTTGGGGAGAAAATGACTGCGGGTTCCCCTTGGAAGTCGCTTTAGGACATCAACAGAAAAACATTCATTGTAAATATACAGCGCAATAGAAAAAACAGCTTCCAATTGTATGATTTCATTACCAAATGTGCTAGGGACATAAAACTAGAGTGTTTAACAGTCAGTTGTGAGAGAGAATATGAGTAAAACCAACCACAGCACTAAGCTGTAACTTGACTTTTAAAAAATTTATATTTTTTTGTAGGAAACTCAACAGGTGTTTTGAATGAAAGCAAGTTGCTTCCAATAAGCAACATTACGTTGCATTCTAATAAGTGAATTAATTGATCTGAGAGACACACATTTGTACAAATTGGTACGTATCTGCCTAATGCAATGTCCAAACATAACGAAACTTGAAACACGCTTACAACAGGACATTTAGAGGACACACACCAAATTTGGTCCAATTCCGCCTATAGGGGGCGCTAAAACTAGCGATGTATGCTTTCAAAACAGTGCAAAATTTCAAAAATCACATTATTTCTGTAAACAAGGCTTTATTCTGTCATAAATGTTTTAAAGCTTCAATGGCTCACCAGTAAAGCTGATCACAGTGAACCCATGAACCAGTGTCTATGGTTTTTAACTAATCTTGGACCAGTTTTATAAATGTGTAGACATTTTAATGACACATTGGTATAATAAAAAGGAAAAGTAATAGTTAATATTTTATTTTCTTACGGGCCTGTTAAGCCAAGCCCTCCATAAAACAAGCCTTGCAAATTAATAAAAGAACACATGTTAAACAGACACTTCATATTTAATGGTACTTGATGATTTGCTAATTACATTTAATAGATTCCACTTTCAATAAAAAAATTGCACTTGGTCTTTAAAACGTGTTTATGCATGCTTGGCCTGGATTTAAACTGCTTTGACCAGCAGGCATCAAGTGTTTCGAGCACTCTGAAGCAGTGAATCATTCTTCAAAGCAACTGGTTCAATTGATTCAAAGTTTTAAAAATCGTACTGGACTTTTGAACTGTAGTGCAAGTCTGTAAGTAAAAATACTAATATATTTTCCTAACTGACCCACTCCTTGTCTAGCTGCGCTTACCGATAAGAATTTCTGCACACTTGCTAGCGGGACTGTGAGGGACCAGACCATGGATGATGAGTTTTCCCCCTTTTTTCCCTGCATTTCCTCCTGGATGGTGAACGACACCCAGCAAGGCCTCTAACAAACCGCCTCTCTCAGGAGATGGAGGCAAGGAACCGCCGAGACGTTTGGGGTTCAAATACACGCACACGTCCTTCAGGCGCTGCTGCTGGACCACGACTCCAGTTCGCTGGCCCGCTTGATTCTTCAAGATGGAGGTGGGACGCTGGGAAGACCCTGCGTCTTTTCCATCAGTGGCTTTTCTTTGAGATGGTCGCCGCTTTCGCCTCAGGATCTTGGTGAACTTCTTGAGTTTTGCTTTGGTTTTCTTGCTGGAGGCTGCTTGCTTTTTGCCATTGTCTGTGATAATCTCCGCCTCCTTTTCACTGAAGCGGACGTGGTTGGTGGCAGCGGAGTGACTGGCAGAGACCTGGGCCAGCAGAGCTTCTTCCTCTCCCTCACTCAGCTCCAGATAGAAGAGTTCACCGTTTTTCTGGACATCATCCAGCCATTCCGGCTCCAGGTCACTGTGACACAAAACAAAGAGTAGATTAGAGCAAGTGATGAAATCCAGAATACAGCAGCCTCAAAAAAGTATGGACAATGGATGGACAATAAAAATGTCTGACTGTCATTATTCTCAGAACTAACCTTTCTGAGTCAGCCCAGCTTATTTTCCTAAAATCTATCCATTACCACAGCTGTGAATAAATAGGAACTAACTAAAGCAATTCAATCAACTACAATAAGTAGAAATAGACTGCAGGATTTATTTTGATATTTAAAAGTTGTAAATAAAACAAAGGTCATTGGAGTATGTTGTATAAGAAAATACTATGTCAGTCTTTCTACTTCAAAATTACATGTTCAATTAAATGTGTTACTTGCTCTTTCTTTGTAATTAATTGCAAAATTGATTAGCAATTTCTGGGTGAAAATGGTTTCAAAGCCATTTTTTTGTGTAGTATTTATTAATAATTTGAATAAGCTTTGATTTTAGATTTTCAGTTATCATTGAAAGTTTTAGTAATTTTTATGTTCTTTTGTCATTTTTATTTTTCCAAACATTCCTATTTAGCTTCATTTCTATTATTTTGGTTTTAGTAATATTAGTACTTAAAGGGATACTCCACCCCAAAATGAATATTTTGTCATTAATCACTTACCCCCATGTCGTTCCAAACCCGTAAAAGCTTCATTCATCTTCGGAACACAATTTAAAGGGGTCCTATTATGCTCTTTTACAATGTCTTGATTTTGTTTTGGGGGTGTACTAGAACAGGTTCTCTTACTAGGTTGTTCGAAAAACATATTATTTTTCACATATTTTATATTATTAACACCTCTCTCCCCAGTCTGGCATGAATAGCTGGAATAGTTCCTGCATCAAATGAAGACCCACCTTCTGAAATACGAAATGTGCTGTGATTGGTTAGCTGGGCCAGTGTGTGTTGTGATTGGTAGCACTCCACGCCTGGTCGGGAAATGTCATGCCCCTTACCATAGCCGCCTGCGAGCTTCAGTGTAAATATTGTAAAATCAAATCAATTTGATTGTGATTTCAACCCGGATGATTGTAACCACTCTTAAGTTCGTCTGCCTTGGGAAAGCTAGCGTGTCTCCCACATAGTGATAACACTGGTTGCCTTCTCTAGTGCAGCTCAACCAGGTCTCGTCCCATTCGTCGATCTTTGTGATATCATAAATGCCGGAAAATATGCGTTGTAGTCCAAACGAGTCATTCGTTGTAGTTTTTCAGAAGCGATTTCTGTTAAATAAAATATCTCCTTTTGAATTGTACTTTGAGCTTTGCAGATTTTTTTTAAACAGACTAACTAAAGTTGAAAAAGTGAAAAAGCATAATAAGACCTCTTTAAGATATTTTGGATGAAAACCGGGAGACTTGTGACTGTCCAATAGACTGCCAAATAAATAACAGGTCCAGGAAAGTATGAAAAGCATCGTCAGAATACTCCATCTGTCATCAGTGATTCAACCGTAACGTTACGAATCGATGACAATACTTTTTGTACACGAAGAAAACAAAAATAACGACTTTATTCAACAATTTGTCTCCTCTTTGTCTCTCCATATAACCATAGCACCATTTTAGAGAACATCCGCTGAATGCAGACAGCATTCGCTCTTCTGTGTCAGTCACGCTGCACGGATGCGCTGTTTTCAATATCCTTGAGTCGCGGCTGACACAGAAGAGTGTACGTAGTTTGCGTTCAGTGGATGTTCTCCAAAATGGCTACAGTGATCTGGAGAGACACAGAAGAGACAAATTGTTGAATAAAGTCGTTATTTTTGTTTTCTTCGTGCACAAAAAGTATTGTCATCGATTCGTAACGTTACAGTTGAATCACTGATGACAGATTAAGTATTCTGACGATGTCTTTCATACTTTCCTGGACCTTGACAGTGTAATTTACTTGGCAGTCTATGGGACAGTCTCAAGCCTCCCGGTTTTCATCCAAAATATCTTAAATTGTGTTCCGAAGACGAACTAAGCTTTTACAGGATTGGAACGACATGAGGGTAAGTGATTAATGACAAGATTTTCATTTTGGGGTGAAGTAACCCTTTAATCTTAAACTATTTAAATAGTTTAAGATGAAGTATAGCAAATGATCAACTATGCACGTCTCACAAACACAATGTTCTGCAAAAGAAGACATTTGTTGTTTTATATGCGTGTAAAAATATTGCAGTCCCTCACTTTTTGCAACAGACTGCATCTCAGCACCAGTAATGAAGCAATACGTGATATAAGAGTGTCTCGAAACACAAACTAAACACTACATAAGCAATGAGTCAGAATGCTGCAGGCAAAGCCACACATCTTAAAGCTTTGAAACCGAATCCTCGCCTCCATCCCAGAGAAACTCAACTCAATATTCAGCCAGACATTATGTTTTCTTCCCCATTTCTAAATTAAGCCACACTACTTTGGTGGTTAGCTCTTGGCAACCATGTCCATAAATTCACTAAAGATGTTGAATAGCATATAATTATTTATGATGGCTGACTTTCCAAATTGGAAACAGAAAATCCCCTTAAAAATGAGAGAGGGCAGAGGATGGACAAAGGCTATTTTCCCTTTTCATGAGCCTCTCTTTCTAAATGTGAACTAAACCAAAACACGAATAGTGTTGAACTCAAACTAGCTGAAATAGATTAATAATAATAAATAATAATAAAACAAAAGCTAACACCATTAACGTTATATACAGGTCTAATATGTTTACAAACATACTGCAAAAGAATGCAGTCAAGTTTACAACGATGCAAATAACAAAAATAATGTTTTATAGTGAAGCATGCAACATGCTAGATATCTAACGTTAATAAGCAATCCACTTATTAATAATCACAGTTTCTGAATGTGTTTATGCTCTTACTCGGAGTAATCTGAGTAACTGTAACCTGATGCATCAGAATCAGTTTCGCTCCCTCCTTCATCCTCCTTATTTTCGCGTATGTCGGACTCAAACTCCGTCTCGGTTTCATCTTTAAAGTGTCTAGAAGCCATTAGCGCATTTTTCTACTCAACAAACTGTGCTCGCGTTCATTTAGATCGGTTTCAGGAGGCGCTTTCTTCTTTTGAACGACCGCAGCGTCTTGCCGTGTTATCCGCATACGGGTCTCTCCCGACGGCCACGTGACACGTTCCTCAAAAAGCGATTGGTGGAATCGAGTCGTTTCTATAGCAACACGGAAGCTTTTATTGAACAGCGTGGAAAGTAGTTACAAGAAACGTCAACAATCGCCTCGCGACTTCAGAATTATTTAATAGTGTTTTAATTAGCTTAATTAAAAACAAATATCATAACAATAGAATGGTAAATATTACGAAAGACTCGTTTTAAAATTAACTAGACGTTTATAATGACAGCTAGCGCTTCTAAATAAATTAGCGATGTTGTCATATTGATATAAAGGTAGGTTTAAAGTCGTATTTACTCGTTTTAAAATATGCAAATTATAATAATGAACTCAAGTGGCACCCAAAACCCGCACAAGGTCTTTAAATCCCCTCCGGCATGCGAGAAAAAGCTGCTCGGCATTCAACAATTCTTCAACTTTGTCGCTGAGAAAAGCAACAAACAAACAACACACAATATATTATCAGATAAAACAAGTCCTACGAACCTGTAAAGAAGCACACTCCGTATAGAATCAAAGTCCTCCAAGTTATTAGAGAAAGACTGAAAAGAGCTTCCATCCGAGCAATTATTAAACATTATTTATGCTTCATACTTATAACAAACGGTTCCGTCGTTATTAATAAATTAGTCCTTGATGTGGTTCGTAAATTCCTCAGGTTGAATATATTAGCGATTCAGTGAAGAAATGGCAGGGATTCTCTCATGAAAGACTGATATTAAGAGTTTAGGAGCTCTGTTTATGACGGGAGCAGACGATGACGAGTCCGGTTTCTGTAGAGAAGCAGAGAAAGAAGTGTGCGGGCTTGAGTGTTTCTCCAGACGACGACAGACAGAGACTGACTGGGGCGATGCTTGTCAGAGAGTAATGGAGCATGTGCTTGTGTGTTTGAGAGAGAGAGAGAGAGAGAGAGAGAGAGAGAGAGAGAGAGAGAGAGAGAGAGAGAGAGAGAGAGAGAGCTAGAGAGAGAGAGAGAAAGAGCTAGAGAGAGAGAGCGAGAGAGAAAGAGAGGGGGGGAGAGAGAGAGAGAGAGAGAGAGAGAGATGCTGCCTCCAACACGAAGCCTAAGCACAAACTATGATCCGTGTAAAACGTCTGCTGCAGTTCATAAGGAATTCATATATCCATCATATATCCTCAGACTGTCTGGCATGAGATGGAAAACATATGTGGGCATAAGAGCTACTACCAGAAGTCACACGTTATATCTATCAGCTGACTCATACGTCCTCGAATCCCAGATCATAATAACTATCCTCATCATACAAGCACGATCCTGCTCTCTGTATTTATTCAAAGATTAATCTGTCATTTAGATCACATTTAGATTCTGATCGGATACCCAAAGCCACAAACAAACAAACAAACAAATAAATTTTAGATCACATTAATAGTTTGATCCCTAGATATTTAAAGCCATAAATAAATAATTAATTTAATTAAATAAATAAATAAATAAATTGATAAATTTATTATTTTGTTATCTGGTTAATATTTTGATTGATTGAATAAATAGGTAATTAAATAAATTTTAGATCACATTAATAGTTTGATCCCTAGATATTTAAAGCCATAAATAAATAAATAAATAAATAAATGATCACATTAATATTTTGATCCCTGGACATCCAAGGCCATGAATAAATAAATAAATAAACAAACAAATAAGTACATTTTAGATCACATTAATATTTTGATCCCTAGATATTTAAAGCCATAAATAAATAAATAAATAAATAAATAAATAAATAAATAAATAAATAAAATCACATTTACATTGTGATCCCTGGATATCCATGTCCATAAATAAATAAATAAATAAATAAATAAATGATCACATTAATTATTTTGATCCCTGGACACCCAAGGCCATGAATAAATAAATAAATAAACAAATAATTAAATTTTAGATCACATTAATATTTTGATCCCTAGATATTTAAAGCCATGAATAAAAAAATAAAAAATAAAAATCACATTTAGATTGTGATCCCTGGATATCCAAGGCCATAAATAAATAAATAAATAAATAAATATATGTGTGTGTGTGTGTGTGTATATATACACCTTTTATATTTTAAATGACATTGGGAATCATACTCTTACTGGTTCTGGTTCTGTCATAGTAGTACGAATGCATGCTATTCTAAATTTAGCCCACCTCCCCGACTCTTCTCGAACGCCTAGTGGTTGAAATATGTAACTGCAGGTTGATTTCAGTCCCGGAACGATGCTTGAAGTCGAGTTGCATGACTAAGTTATCTGAAGCACCACTATCTGCATAAAACATTTAAATGCTGTTTCCTCTACAATTCAGATATACTAATATGTATTACACTTTTCAAACGTAGGTGTATTAACCTTAACGTACTTGGTTTAACACACACACACACACACACGCCTGCTCACCAAAAGGAAGGCTGACACCGAGGAGGATTGTGGGTAATGGCGTTATTTGCAACCTTAGTTTACGTTTTACATGCTTTATTGAACGAAATAACTTTTAATTCGTTTAAAAAGTGATTAAACATATAATAATGAATGTACTATCACAAAAGGTGAAGGGTTGGTGGAATACAGTACATGACGTTTAAGTCATCGCTGCTTCATCAGACAATACTGAAGTCGCGTTTAACTTTGTAGACTTTATCAAATGATTCCATTTACATCATTATACACTGATTATGTTTGGTCTTAAAGTATGCGCCATGCTCTTTTATACTGACATGGCCTCTTAAATCGAGGAGTTTGTCGCGTTGTTTTAATCATCGGGCTGGAGCCGCCGCGGTGACGTCATCACGCACCACCGTCGGTGAGCCTCGTGGAGTGTCTGATGCGGTTCCCGCCCCGCGCGCTCTGAAGGTAAGACTATACTTTCAGGGATCATTTCTATAGTGTTTAACTAGGAAATGTGTTTCGAAAGTGTTGCGTCTCTCAAACCACGATGATGAGTGAAAGTGTGCTCCTCTGAGCGTGAATCGGATGAGAATCTATGATTTAATCACGGGTTTTTATCATTGATGAACGTTCACTGATTCTTTCTGAATCTTTGAGGAGGAGTGCATGATCCGAGTGGTTTTTATAACATGTAAAAAATAAGTTTGATTATTTATTGGTAGATATTTATTGTTTTTGTAGATGTAATATATATTTAATGATTGAAGTTAATAACTGTTAAATGTAATCAAGACTACTGTAATTTATCTTTGTTCATAAGATAAAAAACTTAAATTTGTTTTAGTTAAATGTGCATGTGCGACTTATAAACGTTATTAAATAATACTTAAATGTGATTTCAGAAGCATTTTATTCTATCTTAGCAGTGTAAATTTGATATAAGAAATGGATTCGCTGAAAAGACTGCAGGCTGGCTCCATCTGTTGGTTAAAACGATATAAATGCAAGAATAGCTCAACCCAAACGTGTCACACATTTAAGGTACAATTGCAAATGCTCTCATGAAAGTCTCTTATCAAATGCTTCGTAAAATAATTAAATGCCATTAAGCATGAACAATTCTGTGTTTAAGGTTATTCATAGGCTACGTTTGTTTCTGTGTTATTAGGCAAGGATTGGCAACCTAGGTTGACCAGAAGAGATTAAATTTTATTCTCCTTTTTAAATTATACACATTAAGTATTATAGAGTTACTCCACTGCAAAATGAAAATTTTGTCATTAATCACTTACCCCATGTCGTTCCAAACCCGTAAAAGCTTTGTTCTTCTTCGGAACACAATTTAAGATATTTTGGATGAAAACCGGGAGGCTTGTGACTGTCCCATAGACTGTCAAATAAATAACAGTGTCAAGGTACAGAAAAGTATGAAAAGCATCGTCAGAATAGTCCATCTGCCATCAGTGATTCAACCGTAACGTTATGAAGCGACGAGAATACTTTTTGTACACGAAGAAAACAAAAATAATTACTTTATTCAACAGTTCCTCTCCTCTGTGTCTCTCCAAATCAGCGTAGCGCCATTTTGGCAAATCTGAGCAGTACACAGGCAGCGTACACTTTTCTGTGTCAGCTGTGCTGTGCCAATGCATTGTTTTCTTTCAAACCAAAGAGTAAATACACGTAAAAAATCGTATCCTTGTGGCGTGGCTGACACAGAAGAGTGTACGCCGCCTGCGTACTGCGTCAGATTTGCCAAAATGGTGCTACGCTGATTTGGAGAGACACAGAGGAGACGAACTGTTGAAAAGTCTTTATTTTTTTATTTTTTTTCGTGTTCAAAAAGTATTGTCGTTGCTTCATAACGTTACGGTTGAATCTCTGATGGCAGATGGAGTATTCTGATAATGCTTTTCATACTTTCCTGGACCTTGACACTGTAATTTATTTGGCAGTCTATGGGACAGTCTCAAGCCTCCCGGTTTTTATCCAAAATATCTTAAATTGTGTTCCGAAGACGAACGGAGCTCTTACGGGTTTGGAACGACATGAGGGTAAGTGATTAATGACAAAATTTTTCATTTTGCAGTGGAGTAACTCTTTAATATTGATTCAGTTAATTAAAAATGAACTTGCATTTTAAAACTGACACAAGATCAGTTAAAACCATGAGACACTCATTCATGGGTTCACCAGATCCATTATCCTCTTGGATTTTTAGATAAATCTGTTTGTCAACATATATTTAGGCTTATTTAGATAAAATGCACACAATCCTTTCCGGTGGCAAACTTAGTGCATGAATATTTTAGTTACACTTTTTAGTCACAGTATATTTTACCAAATTACATTTTGAAGGATTATAAGAGTCGTCCAGGTGTTTAAATAGAATTTGTGTTAAAACATCTTATTGATGGATTAGTTTCTTACAGACATGCAGCTTTTCTCTACACATTAACTGATGGACTGGAGTGGTGTGGATTATTGAGATGTTTTATTAGATGTTTGGACTCTCATTCTGACGGCACCCATTCACTGCAGAGCATCCATTGATGAACAAACTCCTCTATATCTTGGATGGCCCGAGAGAGAGTACACTGTCAGCAAGTTTTAAATTGAGGTGAACTATTCTTTTATAAACATACATTCTTCAGTGGGCTTTGGTGAAGGCAATATATTATGCAGTTACAAACATCAGCCAATAGGTCGCGCTGATCCTCAACTACTTAACCAAAATGCATTTTTAGTCAAGATTGGTTATTACAAAGATAAAGACCCAATGTAATGTTCCTAATGCATTAGATTAAACAGTGTATACAGTAAAAGACAATCTAACTGCCTCTATGTTTGACACTAAAAGATTAACAAACACAGACGTAGTCATTACTTTATCACTTGTAATGTGATCCATGCATATCAGTTTTAACCAGTGGCTTTAATGCTGACAAAATATCAGTCAGCTCAGTATTTAGACTGTGCAAAAAAAAAAAAAAAAAAAAAAACATCACTGAGACAACCGAATTAAAACATTTCCAAATAAAAGAAACATGATACAAAAGATGCAGTCAAGTATTTTGAATATTTTTCATTCAAACATAAAGTTGTCTAATATATAGATGAGTTCATAACACTATCAAATGAAGCAGCCCCTCCTAACTTTACTTTCATGAGTGTCTGCAGGACTGTTAGGAGAGGTGGAGGTGTAGCTGCTCTATTTAAAGATGTCTATCAATGCAAGTGTCATTTGTTCAGTACTTGTCTTTTGAATATCTAGGGATTGTGCTGAAAGGTGCTCCACGCATTCTGTTTATCATTATTTACAGGCCTCCAAAATTTTAATATTCACATAGATAATGCAGAAAACAAAACTACAAAAGAAATGATAACAGTTTTAAACACTTTTGACCTGATTCAGCATGTGCATGGACCCACACACAAAGGTGGACATACTCTAGATTTTATCATCAGTAGGGGTCTAAACATTTCATCCATTGTTATTAATGACGTAGCAATATCTGATCACTTCTGTATTTTCTTTAATTTATTGATCTCTGCTACCACTGAATCTAGATCTGTCTCTGTCAGAAGGAGATGCATTAACGAGAACACTAGTGTGCGGTTTATGGAGGCTATATCTCTAACACCAAACATTTCTGCAGACTCTGTTGATCTTCTCCTTGATTCCTTTAACTCAGAAGTTAAGAATGTTATTGATGATATTGCTCCTGTAATAGTCAATAAGAAAATTAGCAGACAGAAATCAGTTTGGAGAAAATCAACAGCAGTACAGAGTATGAAAAGACAATGCAGAAAAGCCGAGCAGATGTGGCAGAGGACGATTCACTATAGCATCTATAAAGACTGCCTTCATGCTTTTAATGTGAAACTAGCCACAGCTGGACAGAGTTTCTTCTCAAACCTTATAAACAGTAACTTCTAAGTCTAAAAAAATACTTGCATGGAGAATACAGAAACAACAGGCTGAGAGATTTATACATAAAGTGAGGGACCCCGGGACCAATGAGATGTATCATAATTTGGAAGACATACAAAATACCTTTGGAACGTACCACACAAAATTATATGCTCAGCCTCGAACGACTGAGTCAGCTGTCATATCCTTTCTAACATCTTTGGACTTACCCTCTATAGGGACAGAGCAAAACAAAATAACTCAGGAGATAACAGATGATGAGATAAACGAGGCAATATAAACATTAAAAACAAATAAAATGCCAGGTGCAGATGGATACCCATCAGAATGGTATAAAACCATCAGGGAAACAATAACACCAATGCTAAAGGATTGTTTTAACTATGTTCTGGGAGGTGGCCAGACCCCGTTGAGCAGTAATCTCAGTGATTCCTAAAATGGGTAAAAACAAAACAGACTGCAGCTCCTATAGACCAATATCAGTTTTAAAGAAAGATGGTTCATATCCCGGCTATAAACTAAACCTGCATAAAACTCAAATGCTTACTTTCAACTACGAACCACAAGAAAATATTTATAAAATCTGTTAATTTAAATGGAAAAGTAATACAATTAAATATTTAAGGGTACAAATACCTAAAGAGGTCTCGGCCATTTATGACCACAATTACATTCCTATAACAGCTGATATTAAAGCAGACTTAAACCGTTGGTCATTATTACCAATGAATATGTACAACAGAATAGACGCTATAAAGATGAATATACTACCCAGGCTGCTTTTTCTTTTTCAATCCTTGCCTGTTGAAGTGCCTCCCAAGCAATTCAGTGATTGGAATAGATCTCATCTTTTATTTGGGGAAAACAAAAACCAAGGATTAGATTTCAAACATTACGTCTCCCCAAGGACAAAGGTGGGTATGGCTCTACCGTGCTTGGAGGATTATTAAAGAGCAGCACAGTTACGTTCTCTGGTCTGTTGGTGTGACCCTGTGTGTGACGCAAAATGGAAGGTAGTGTAGTATAATAATAATTCTTCTATATTTTATGGTTGGTGAAACTCCTGAAAAAGCATCTGAAAAAATTAAGTAATTGGATGGCAGTCCCTCTTAACATCTGGCACAAACTACTTAAAAATAAGGAATTTGAAAGAAATGTACGAATATTACGTTGGGAGAAATATGATACAGAATTCGCACCAGCTGGACTGGATGGTAGATTCAAACACTGGACTAATTCAGGTATCACTTCGTATAATGTATAATATCCTCCACTGATGGTTTGGATACTTTCAAAAAAACTCATGGATACATACAATTTAGGGAAGGAAGATTTTTTCAGATACCTTCAACTGAGACACCACTTTGATAAACATATTAAAACTAATGGAGAGAAGGGAAAAGACCCGATTAGAGTATTCATTGATGCATATAAGGGTAATACTAAAAGAAAACTGATTTCCAGGTTTTATTCATGTCTACAGTTAGACAGGGGACTTTCAACAATGTATGTAAAAAAGAGGTGGGAGAAAGAAGCTAACATAAAGGTAAGTGAATATGACTGGTGCAGGACACAATCTACCACTCCTAGCTCAGGTTTGTGGAAGGAATTCACCTGGAAAAACACTTTAAGATTCTTTATAACCCCTAATATAAAAAAGACACAGAGTAACAATCCTGAACATGGTCAATGTTGGAGAATGTGTGGTAATATGTCTGCAGGTCACTTCCATATCTTTTGGGAATGCCCTATTATTTCTTTGTAATGGATAGAGGTGGTGAAGGTAATTAGGTCAATATTCGGCTCAGAGCTCGAGTTTAATTTCAGTGTTATATATTTAGGAAATCTACTAACAGGGCTGAGAAAGACGGATAGATATTCCCAGTGAAATGCTCTCAGACAGCAAATGCAATGAGTTTGCTTCCTTCTTTTCTGAGAAGATCATCAATATCAGGGAGGCGATTAGCACATCCTCAAGTAATGCAGAGGTCAGACAGATTTGGCCGCAATATCAAAAAGATACTATGTCTATTTTTGAAGCAACTGATAGCAAAATTTTGGAAGAAATACTGCAGCATCTAAATTCGTCAACCTGCTATCTTGATACACTTCCCACATCTTTTTTTTCAAAAGTTTGCTTAACTGTTTAGAAGCAGATCTCTTAGAAGTGGTGAACGCCTCACTTCTTTCTGGGACATTGCCAAACTCCCTGAAAACTGCAGTTAAGCCACTTCTGAAAAAGAGCAATCTTGATAACACCATACTGAGCAACTGTAGACCAATGTCAAATCTTACTATTATAGGCAAAAATGATAGAAAAGGCAGTTTTTAATCAGCTGAACAAATACTCAAACTCAAATGGATACCGGGACAATTTTCAATCTGGTTTCCAAATGCATCACAGCACAGAGACAGCACTCATTAAGATAATAAATGATATTCGCTTAAATTCTGACTCTGGCAAAATATCAGGGCTGGTATTGCTAGATCTCAGTGCTGCGTTTGACACTGTCGATCATAACATACTACTAGAGAGACTGGAAAACTGGGTCGGGCTTTCTGGGATGGTACTCAAATGGTTCAGGTCATACTTAGAAGGGAGAGGTTATTATGTGAGTCTAGGAGAGCATAAGTCTAAGTGGACATCCATGACATGCGGAGTCCCACAAGGCTCAGTTCTTGCACCGCTCTTGTTTAGCCTGTATATGCTCCCACTAAGTCAAATAATGAGAAAGAACCAAATTGTCTATCACAGCTATGCTGATGATACACATATTTACCTAGCCTTATCTCCAAATGACTACAGCCCCATTGACTCCCTCTACCAATGCACTGATGAAATTAACAGTTGGATGTGCCAGAACTTTCTTCAGTTAAACAAAGAAAAAACTGAAGTCATTTCATTTGGCAACAAAGATGAAGTTTTCAAGGTGAATGCATACCTTGACTCTAGGAGTCAAACAACTAAAAATCAAGTCAGGAATCTTGGTGTGATTTTGGAGACAGACCTTAGTTTCAGTAGTCATGTCAAAGCAGTAACTATATAGGTGTACTATCATCTAAAAAACATTGCAAGAAATAGATGTTTTGTTTCCAGTCAAGACTTAGAGAAACTTGTTCATGCCTTTATCACCAGCAGGGTGGACTATTGTAGTGGTCTCCTCACTGGCCTTCACAAGAAAACCATTAGACAGCTGCAGCTCATCCAGAACGCTGCTGCCAGGATTCTGACTAGAACCAGAAAATCTGGTTCACACCAGTCCTCAGGTCATTACACTGGCTTCCAGTTACATTTAGGATTGATTTAAAGTACTTTTACTCGTTTATAAATCACTCAATGATCTAGGACTGAAATACATTGCAGATATGCTCACTGAATATAAACCTAACCAAGCACTCAGATCATTAGTATCGAGTCAGTTAGAAATACCAAGGGTTCACACAAAACAAGGGGAGTCTGCTTTTAGTTATTATGCCACCCGCAACTAAATCAGCTTCCAGAAGAGATCAGATGTGCTAAAACATTAGTCACATTTAAATCTAGACTCAAAACTCATTTGTTTAGTTGTCCATTTATTGAATGATCACTGTGCGATGTCCAAACTGATTGCACTGTATTTTATGTAAAATGATTTTCTATTTTTAACTGTTTTAAATAAATGTTTCAATAATTTTCAAAGTTTTTAAATTCCTTGTTTTACTTTTGTGATGATTTTTTTTTCATGATTATTTTACTTTATGTAAAGCACTTTGAATTACCACTATGTATGAAATGTGCTATATAAATAAACTTTACTTGACTATCATAGGCTCAGTGTCTTATAAACTCTATGAAAGCAAAGCCTATAGACACACTACAGCTCTTCTGGAGTTTTAATGTCTGTAGATGCCGCTGACGCCACCATGTAACCTTTTCCTGGAGGTATTCCAGCAGCAAGCGCTTTAATCCAGTCTTTAGTGTCCCGAAATGTCAGAAGGATTTCAAACACTGGAACACATCAGGCACATGCTAATTATACACTGAGTTTCACTACGGGATTATGATGGCAGTATGTAAAAGCTGAGTCAGAGAATGTGCTCACCTTGGTTAATGGCTAGGATTTTAGAGTGGAAGTTTTTGGGGTTTGGTCTCTTCACCATGTACTCGTCAATCGGCAGCCGTGCCGTACGAACGCCGAGCTCTTTCGCCCTCGTGTAGCTTATTTTCAAAGAATACAGCATGAGATCATGATTAGTTCAGCCGTTTCTCCACTATAAAACCTCTCATTAATGTACCTTTAATTAATGAAGTATGAGTCTCACCTTTTGTATGGTTTCATCCACTAAACCTCCAAGGATGTAGACTTTATCTTCCTCCACATACTCTAAAGCTAACAGGAAAACATAATAAATATTTACGTAGAGCTAAAATGAAAGAAATAGGATACTTACTGTAGCATTCACATTAATTTTATATATAATCTTTACGACTTAACCTTAATATCACACTCGACCAATTTTACTTTTGCATCCGACTCATTTATGATTGGAATACAATATTCAATGTGGAAACATGACACAGATGTCGTTTAAAGCAGTGTTACTGTTTACTAAAATTAAAATGGTTAAAAATTGTTTTTTTTTATAATTGAATCAAAGCTGAAATGAAATCTAATATAAATAACAGATGAAAAACGAACACTTAAAAATAGAATAAAAAAAGCTTAAATAAAAATATATATAAGCGATTAAAAATATTAAGAAATACTATAAAAATATTAAAGTTGTTTCATATTACATATTTTGATAAAAAAATTAACATTTTCACCATTTAAAACAATGTATGCCCAATGAATCATACACAATAAAACCAGAACCGTGCACTTAAAAAAAGTAAGTAGGGTAAATTTTGATTTCATGTTTTGTTGACTTGTAACTAATTCTTAATGCAATACAGAATATGCACGACATGAACCTTGACTTGCATCCGGGGTTAAATATATCACATCTTCAGAGGGAAACAGATGAAGCCAGCTGTCCTCAGTCACATCAATCTGTGGGATTCAGAGACACAATAACAAAACTCGTTTGCTGGATATCATTTCTATGATTCTGCTTTTACTATCGAAGGTTTGAAAATGAAGAGTAGCCTAACCAAATAATTCAGGAAGCCGTCATTCATCCGAACACATTCTTTATACAGCAGACTGTCCTCTTTTAACTCTGTCAGAAATATGCGAAAAGGCTGTAAGGCTTTCTTATTGCATCCATAGAGGCGCCTGATCTGACATGCAAGGCGGCTGATTTCCTGTGAGAAACAAATTGTGAATAAATAAAAATCTCAGACTACTTATCATTCAAGCAGGGTCAGGTATCAACCTGCCAGACTGTGGTATTTGTTTAGTTAATCTCACTTTGGCAGACAGATAGTCAATCATGCTGAGATCAACACACAGGCCAGGTCCTGCTCTTCTGGCTTCCTCCAGTCTCTCTTTGGTAATCGCTTTTAAAACTCGTTTACTGAGCTGCGACTCGTTCACATCTGCAAGATAAACAACTCTTTCACATCTGCAAGATAAACATCTAAACCGTTAGGAAGCAGTCTCTGTTCCAGAATGTAATAGACAATACACTACTGTTCAGATGTTTGGGGTTTCTGAGAGTCTCTTCTGGTCACCAAGGGTGTATTTACTTCATCAAAAAAAAAAAAACAGTGAAATATTATTACAATTTAAATAAAAATATATATGTTAAATAAATGTTCCTGTAATCAAAGCTGAATTTTCAGCATCATTACTCCAGTCTTCAGTGTGACATGATCTTCAGAAGTCATTCTAATATGCTGATTTACTGTTTAAGAAACATTTCTGATTATTATTAATGTTGAAAACTGGTGTGCTGCTTATATATATATATATATATATATATATATATACCACACACACACACACACACACACACACACACACACACACACACAGACACACACACACACACACACACACACACACACATACACACACACACACACACACACACACACATAACACACACATATATATATATATAAATAATTTACATTGCGATATTGGGGAAAAAAATTACATTGCGATATTTTATTTTCTGCGATATATATTGCGATATGAAATCTAATCTAATTTTTTTCTTACAAACAAAAATGGGGTGAGCACACTTACATTCTCATTTTAAAGGATTTTAAACATCAGAGTATTATTTAAATTAGAGTAAATTATTTGTTTGTAACTTTAGGATATGGTTTGAATTGTTAACATATTAACTAACATGAACTTACCACGAGCAATACTTTTGTTACTATATTTATTAATCTTTGTTTATCTTAGTTTATAAAAACACAGCTGTTCTTTGTTTGGTAATGTCACTTCACAGTGCATTAACTATGTTAACAAATACTTTTGATTTCAACAATGAAGGCTATAGCCTAAATGTTGAAATTAACAATGTTGTAGAAGTGCAGTTTAGTAATAGTAAATGTTAAATAATGTAGTTAAATAGTTTAATAAATATAACATTATTGTAAAGTGTTACAGATTTTTTTTTAATACACCAATTTAGACGTCTCGTGAGTTCAGTGTTGGACAGGTCAGTTGTTTAAACCATTCATTAAATTGAATCGGTTCAAAGGAATCATTAGTTCGCGAATCAGACGTGTAAGGCACGTGTTGTGTAATTATCTCGGCAGTTTAGGATATCGCACAAGATTTGACAACACAGAAAACATTTCATCACTGGATAGATTTTTTTTTTTTTTTTCGACATCATCGTGTCAATTGATTTTGATTAATATGCGCGAGGGAGAGAGAAAGACAGCGCTCGTGTTGTTTGAAGACGGCGAAGTTGAGCGCGCGCGGCCGGGGCGCTCTCTCTCTATCGCTCGCTCACTCGCTCTCTCTCTCTCTCTCTCTCTGCTCGTTCTTATATGCGCCCTGTTAAACTGACAGGACTTAAAAACCCATGCAAATGATAAACTTTCACTCTATGATGGTTAAGCTGTGCAATTAATCCGTGAATCACATTCGTCATAGGCCGGGGGGCAGCTGGCCCGTACGGTTAATGAATAACGGATCAACTACGACAGCCTACATCGCACATCCTGCGATTTGACTATCGTGGATTCGTACATCGCGATATCGATGCCAAAAGTTTGGGATCAGTAAGACTTTTGTTTTTTAAAGAAGTCTCTTCTGCTCATCAAGGCTGCATTTATTAGATCAAAAATACAGAAAAAAACCCCCAGTAATCTTGCAAAATGTTATTACAATGTAAAATAATGGTTTCTATTTTAATATCCTTTAAAATATAATTTATTTCTGTGATGCAAAGCTGAATTTCCATCAGTCATTACTCCAGTATAAAGTGTCACATGATCATCAAGAAATCATTCTAATATGCTGATTTATTATTTGGATTATCAATGTTAGCAACAGTTGTGCTGCCAAATATTGTTTTTGGAAGCTGTGATACTTTTTTACAGGATTCTTTGATGAATAAAAGGTTAAAAAGAACAGCATTTATTCAAAATATAAATCTTTTCTTACAATATAAATCTTTATCATCACTTCTTATCAATTTAACGCATGCTTGTTGAATAAAAGTTTTAATTTCTTAAAAAAAAAAAAATAAAGAATAAAAATTCACTGACCCCAGACTTTTGAACTGTATTGCATATTGTTAGAAAAAAAAATATTTTAAATAAATGTTCTACTTTTTATCTTTTAATTCATCAAAGAATCCTGAAAAAAGGTATCACAGCTTCCAAATAAATATTAAGCAGCACAACAGTTTGCAGCACTGATAATAAATCACCATATTAGAATGATTTCTGAAGATCATGTGACACTGAAGACTGAAGTAATGATGCTGAAAATTCAGCTTTGCATCACAGAAATAAATTAGATTTTAATGTATGTCCAAATAGAAAAACATTATTTTACATCACAATAAATATTTCACAATATTAAACTTTTTCTTGTATTTTTGATTAAATAAATGCAGCCTTGATGAGCAGAATAAACTCCTGTAAAAAACATTAAAAATCGTTCTGATCCCAAACTTTTGACCAGCAGTGTATATATATATATTTTTTTTTTTGTGGAAACTGTTAAGTTTTTTTTTTCAGGATGCGTTGATGAATAGCAAGTTCAGAAGAAAAGCATTTCTTTGAAATGAAAATCTATTATAACATTAACATGTCTTACCTGCCACTTTTGATCAATTTAATGCATCCTTGATTAATAAAAGTTTTATTTTTTTAGCGCTGTCACACGATTAATCGCATCCAAAATTAAAAGTTTTTGTTAACATAATATATGTGTGTGTACTGTGTATAATTATTATGTATATATAAATACAAACACATGCATGTATATATTTAAGAAAAATATGTTGTTTATAGATGAAATATATTTATATATAATAAAACATATAGGAATATAAATATATATACACACATGTAAATATTTTCTAAATATATACTGTATGTGTGTGTATTTATATATACATAATAAATATACACAGTACACATACATAGGCTATATTATGTAAACAAAAACGTTTATTTTGGATGTGATTAATTGTTTGACAGCACTACTTTTATTTTTTTATACCCCAAACTACATCTAACAGCACTCTAATGGTTCAAAAGAGAAACAAGACTAATTTTTACAGTATAAATGAGTGTGAAACTGTACTTCACACAGTAAGACTGTCATGCTGTATTAAAACCCAGATCACCTTTGTTTTGTTTGCTGAGCTTCTTTCTCTGTTTCTCCTCTCTTCTTTTGCTTTTCTTCGCCTCCAGTCTCCTCTCCCAGTTCCGCTGCTTGCGCATGACATTCTTCTGCAGAAGCAGAGAAACGGGTGACACACCGGACATGAATTTATCTCAGTGTTATGACTGTGTGTCTCCTTACAGAGCACGTGGCCTCCTCTCTGTCACACAAGGGCTCGAGCTCCACATCGATGCGCAGGAACGCCAACAAATCGTCGTTTACTTTGGACACGACTTCTGCACAACAGCTCTCTTCTTCCATTTGTTTTAATGTCTAAAGTGGGACGCATGTGTATTCCCCACAAAGCACCGACAAACACATCAAAATGTTTCGACTATAAACGTAGGCTGTCACCATAAAACGAGGATCTCGGAAACAAAGTGAAGTAAGGTTTGACGCTACGCTGCTAAAGATCTTCTCCGCCAAACTGAAAGAGGAAGCAGCAACGAATAACTGAAATACCTTAGACCTATAAACATCTAAATGTCCAAAACCTTTCCTGAAACTTGTAAGACACGCAAACAGCGCCTTGGATATTTGGGTGCATCTCTACAGCTCGCGCTACTCTGGCGCATTGTGATGACGCAACAACCACGTTGTCGCTGTGTTTTACTAATTTTATTTTTTATTTTTTTTTTTTTTTTGTGGGATTGTGTACAATTTGGATTAATAATAGAAGAGGACAAATAAAGCTTATATTCTTATAATTACTGAATTAGATAATTTTAATTCCTAAACAGATTAAAAGAAAACAATGCATTTTTAAAACGACTTAAAAATAGTGCTTTCAAACGATTAATCGGATCCAGAATAAACGTTTTTGTTTACATAATATATGCGTGTGTACTGTGTATATTTATTATGCATATATAAATACTCGTGCATGTGTATATATTTCAGAAAAAATTTTTTTTTTATATATTAAATATATTTATTTATAATTATCATAAAGTATATGAATATAAATATAGACATGTAAATATTTTCAAAATATGTACTGTATGTTTGTGTATTTATATATACATAATAAATATACACAGAGCACACACGTACAGTATATTATGCAAACAAAGACTTTTATTTTGGATGCGATTAATCGCGATTGATCGTTTGACAGCACTACTTAAAACAATACATTGTCAATAAATTCAATATGTTTTTATATATTATAACCCATATACCTTTATTTTTGTGCTGTTTGATTTATTTGTTTGCTTGTGGATTATTGTTAAAATGTTTAAAATGAGCAAATGAACATGCATATCTTATCAATCTTTTACTGGTATTTACCAAATTACTCATCTGTTGGAACAAATTTAGTATCCAAAAGCCGACATTTATTGTTTTCTGGTCATTGAATCATGCATATCCAAACAGACAAACAGCAATAAATGATGTGTTGTGTTGATGTTTTATAGACATTACTCTTTACAGTATTTTCCATGTAATTTTGCAATACTTGTACTTTGTTTTAAATCTATTATTACACATTATTTAAATGTATCATTTACCAGAAGCTTTTATGAGCCAAAGCAATTTACAAGACAGTAAAAAGAGTACAGCCTAGAACGTAAGTGATTCATAATCACAATAAAGTTATGAAATCAGTGCGTTATAGTGCAAACCCTCATACAAATTCCAGACAGGGCATTTGAGTTCAGAGGAATTTATGATAAGTGTCTTTATTGAGGAATCCCAGAGTCTGCATGTGACAAAGAGAGCTTTCATGTGTTCGATTGTTTGGAAGACACAAACCCCCAGAACCAAAACGAGTCTTATCTGGTCAGACGAGAAGCTCCTGCAATATCTATATTGTCTTCTTATATGTATACATAAAACAGAATGCTGACAGAAAGCATATCTTATTTTAGACACACATGTTTTTGTGATTGGGAAGCTGTGGTTGCGGTTTTGTGAAATACTCATTACTCATCTGTTGAATGATCTTTCATCTTTACATATAAATGCAATCAAACTGATAACAAGTGAAAATTGACTGCGTCCTGCTTCTGTGAGTCAAAATATAAGCATTACTTTCTTATGAGCCTTAAATCAAATCAAATCCCAGGAGGGCATGGGAATTTCTTTAGTAAGTGGACTGTCAGAATTTCCCACAATACTTATGTTTTGGATAATGAATGAGGCTTGTGATTAAGTCAGGCTCTCATTTAATCTCTATCTGGACTGAAATCATATATTGTGAAACGTAATATGCAAGAAAACCTGCTGGAAAACATTTTCTCAAGAAATATGATCTCCTCAAAGGACACTAAGCAGAATGGATTTTTTTTTTTTTTAAGGAAAAGATTTATTAAAAAAAACACCTTTCACACATTTTTCAGTGAAACAGTAATTACAAGCAACACCAAAAACTTTGATTGTATCAGTTTTAAATAATTTTTGTGTGTAGATGTGAGTAGAAGTCGGTGTGTAGTGTCTTGAAATGATTGTTGGGATAAACAGATATTAATCATAATGAGAGGCTCAGAATACAAGAAAAACAAACAGAAATCTTATTCTGCAAGGAGAAAAAAAGATGTCAGAGATGGCAAAACTAGCATACAAGTGCAATAAACTCTTCTAGTGAGTCTCCTGAGTAGTGAAAATCAAAAGGTTACAACATAAACGTCTTCTACTCTTTCTTGGCTGCTCGCTCCCTTCTCTCAATGAACAGAATGAGTTTTTGAACCCATGGTGTCTTGGGGTTCAGACAGATCCTCTCTCCACTCGATAAACCAGCACTGAAAAGATCAAATAAAAATAAAAATTATATTTATGTTAAGTTTGGGGTCAATAAAAAGTAATGAATGTTTACTCCACAAGGCTGCATTAAATTGTTCAAAAGTAAAGAGTAAGTCATGTTTTAAAAAGTACTTTTTTTAATGCCACAAAAGAGTTCTAATAAACGCTGTTCTTTTGAACTCCCTATTCATCAAAATATCCTGAAAATTATGCAGCACGATGCCTTTCAACATTAATAATAATAATCATTTTTTTTTGAGCAGCAAATCAGCATATTAGTAAGATTTATGAAGGACTCTGAAGACTGGAGTAATGATGCTGAAAATCCAGCTTTGTATTACAAGAATAAATTACATTTCAAAATGTATTCTAATAGATAACAGTTATTTTAAATTGTAATAATATTTTATTATTATTTTGTTAGTTTTTACAGCATTTTTGATCAAATCAATACAGCCTTGGTGAGCAGAAGAGCCTTCTTTCAAAAACATTGGTGAGCAGAAGAGCCTTATTTCAAAAACATAAAAAACAAACAAACAAACAAAGAACAGTACTGTCATATACAACCTGATGTATAAATATATGTGCCCCTGTAGCACAAAACCAGTCATAAGTAGTTCAGGTATATTTATAGCAATAGCCAACAATACATTGTATTGGTCAAAATTATAGATTTTTCTTTTATGCCAAATATCAGTAGGATATTAACTAAAGATCATGTTCCATGAGGATATTTTGTAAATTTCCTACCATGAATATATCAAAATATCTAATTTTTGATTAGTAATATGCCTTGCTAAGAACTTCATTTGGACAACTTTAAAGGTGATTTTTTCAATATTTAGGTTTTTTTGCACCCTCAGATTCCAGATTTTCAAATAGTTGTATCTCGGCCAAAAATTGTCCTCCTAACAAACCATACATAAGTGGAAAGCTTATTTATTCATACCCTTATGACTGGTTTTGTGGTCCAGGGTCACATATATGTACATAATGATCAGCTAAAGAATTTCATACTTACTACATAAATTGCAATATTATAGGCCTATGCAGAATCAAAACACATTCTCAGACATTTAACTAGGCTACATTTACAAGGTCTGGTCCAGTGTTGCCAACTTAGCAATTTTGTTGCTAAATTTAACATTTTTTCAGACTCAAACAATAACATTTTCCATCTAAATTGCACAAGAGGAAACCAAAGATGCCTGGAAGTGCACACATCACATGCATTAAGTTAGCTGCTATTTGCACTTGGTTAATTTAATAATTATAATAGAATAATTGAATAATTGTTCATTTATGATACCTTGTTTTTAGCTTGTACCTGCGACTGTTGATCAATGGAAAAGGTACTAGTAATTTTCAAGGACATTATCTGTTATCCATTATTAATTATTCACTGTAACCCTGTAACCCGATCACACAAAATACAATGCCTAATTTAAAATGAAGGTAAAAAACCTGTACGGAAAATTCCTTCACATTAACATAGGAGATTGTGTCCTATTTTTACAGACTTTTCTTAGCGTGTAGCATACTAACTGCTAATACACTGCATTAAAACTATAATTGCTGTTTTACTTACTAGCTAATTATAAAAATCCTAAATTGTAATTGTTCAAAAATGTGTAATGTTCAATAATTCAATGTTGTATTTAAAAATACTTTATTATTATTTTACGTTATATTATTTTACAAACAAATCTAAATTAAAATATGTAAAATATATATTTTTGCTGGGACTTGATGTAGTGACACCATTTTGTGTTGTAATTAGCCTACATTATGATGTCATCATGCCATGACATCACAGCGTCATTTAGCAAATTTTTTGCAACAAATCAACCTTCCTTTAGCAACTTTAGATGGTAACACTGAGACTCCAGTCTCATAACTGAGAGGTGAAATGAAATACTTTGGCAAGACGCGTCACTGGTTTGCGGATATACTTACATCACCTCAGTGGTCTTGCAGTGTGGGCCTCTGGGCAGGATCTCCACGCGGCGTAGGTTTTCCTGAGGGATGATCCGCGACTCCAGTCTCAGACACACGCAGCGGCTGTTGTAACCCGCACCCAGAGGCTGCACGGCTGGGGAGGAACAACACGACTGTCAACTTCAGCTGAGAAACTGTGTCCAGCAGTTACACAACTGTAAAATGACATGTGGTTTAACGGTCGATAGCGTGCAACACTTTAGAGGAAATGTGAAGCAAGGACATCACGGTTCCATGGAAGATGCTGAAATGTAGATGATCAGGGACTCACACGAGAGTCACTGGCCACAATTAGAGGGAAACAAACATTTGATTAAAGTTTTTGGCTTGAAATACCCAAGTGTTTGGGAAAGTTGGGCAACTTTTAAAAGCAATGCATTACAATATTGCGTTACTCCCTAAAAAAGTGACTAATTACATTACTTTTTATGGAAAGTAATGCATTACGTTACTTTTGAGTTACTTTTTTAATCTGGGCAGGGCTTGCTTGTTTGTTTTTAATATAATTAACAAATGTAAAAGCCCTTTCACAACAAAAGTGAAATGAATACCCTCAGGCTGAATGTAAATTCATGTCTGTACAGTAGAGGGCATTATGGAAGCCTGTTTCCGCCACTGAATAAAAAATAAAAAAGGTAATTCTGATTTTTTGTTTTGTTTTGTTTTGCAATTGCAAGTTTACATCTCAGAATAGCGTCATTTAAACTCGCAATTCTGATTCTTTCCTCAGAATTGTGAGATGCAAAGTCAGAATTGCGAGAATAGTGTTCCTGTCGCTTAGTGGTAGAGCAAATTCTGTAGTGGTTTCTATTGTTTTTTTCAGCAGGGATGATAAACAAATACTGAAGATGAAGCTTACCATCGGACAGAACGATGCTGGCTCCAATTACGGTTAACATCAGGAAGGCGTTCATGATGGTTGAAGCTTCTGCAGTTGATTTCTGTGTAGAATCTCTGAAGATACTATGCTGCTATTTGGGCTCCTGCATGGCCTTATATATTATGATTTCAAAGGCCTCGTGATCCACAAAGTAGTGATTTTATTTCACTTCCCCTAATCCTTCTGTGTGTGATAATATCTATTGGTGTGCGTGTGAAGGCTCATGTGTAAATATGTGGTTTGAATCTGTTCACATGTTCATCAGACGTGGGTCATCTGGACGCGTCTCATGTTCTGTCCGGTTACCATCTTCAAAATCCCCCTTGGAGTCCCAGACTGTTTTTACCAAAAATTATATGCCAACTTCATGATTTGCATTTGACTGATAACCACAGGTGGAAAATTTCTTTAATAGCCCAAACATGCAAGATTAATCAATTAATTGTTCATTATAAAATGTAAAATGATATATATATATATATATATGAATATTGAATGTACATAATTAATATATCATTAATATAATAAATCATTTGATAAATAATTAATACAATTAATATAATAAAATAATAATATTAATTATTAATAATCTATTCATAATATTAATTAATTAATATGGATATAAATAATAATGATAATACATGTTAAAATAAAACATGTTATAAATGTCAATCAATTAACCATCTGGTTAATAACCTTATATTTATATTAACACTTGCTATTTGTATAATTCTATCTATCTATCTATCTATCTATCTATCTATCTATCTATCTATCTATCTATCTATCTATCTATCTATCTATCTATCTATCTATCTATCTATCTATCTATCTATCTATCTATCTATCTATCTATCTGTCTATCTATCTGTCTATCTATCTGTCTGTCTGTCTGTCTGTCTGTCTGTCTGTCTGTCTATCATATACTGATACTGAACAAAAACTCAGCAACTTGACAAAAAAAAAGAAGAAAGAAGAAAGAGCCTCTCACATTCAGATGCTTTTAGAGTATTTACAGCAGATGTCTTAACATGTGCAAATATTTGTATTAACATAAAGTTTAAACAACTGGGAAATACACAGAACAAGTTTCACAAGAGTCTGTTCTGATATGAACAAGAGAAGGGTCGATATCAAATGTCACAGTGAGTTTCTTGTTCTTCCACCAGCTGCTTTAAGTATTCAGTGTGTTATTTGCTGTTTCTTTGTTATGAGTTTCACCATCATTTTTCAGTGCACAGTAGTTTATAGAAGTGACAGAAGAATTTGCAACAAAATACTATTGACTGAATACCAATAACAAGTGTTTTTCCTCCCTTTTAAAAACTTATTCTATAATAAAAATATATATTTGTTTTTTTTGTTCTTTTAGTTGTTTAGCTATTGTCTGCCAGGCTTATTTTTTGTTATTTTGTCCATTTTTTGGTCACTACCCAACAGGAAATTGTGCTATATGTGTTGCAAGTAGATCTTAATCTGTGGAAAAATTCCAAATATGGTCTAATAATTCATTCTGCTGCGTGTTGTGAGACTGAACAGAGCAGCGGTCTTACTACAGCACACCAGAGAAGCACACATGTGGAGTGAATTATTAGCAACGATAATTCTGCCAAAATATATATAAAGAAAGAGGTCAGCATCAGTTCAGAGGCATAATGCATGAAGATAAACGAGTTAATAATAAAAAATATAAAAAAATCATGACAAGTTACAGTACAGTTGAATTTATTACTAATATATTACACTGCTATAACTTCCATGCAGGAGATAAGCATTTGATGTGAAACCTTCTGGTGCAGAGCTACATTAAGTGCTTCAGAGAGACGTTCAGTGGAAGTAAAAAAGCATCTTGCATCATTTATTGTGTATTATGATATCACCATTTTCCCAGACAGCAAAAAAACTAACAAAAATCTTTTTTTTTACACATTTAAGCAATAGTTTACCACAGAATAAACAGTGTGATCATTTACTCATGTCACTAAACCCATATGACCTTCTTTCTTCAGTGGATTTTATTCATTTTTAATACAATTTTCTGAGATTTATTATAGCTAGAATATAAAACATATCAGTCATGTTGCAAATGTTTAAATCTAAAATAAAATCGTTTAAAGCATTTTGAATATAATAATAATTAATACAGGTTGTATCTTATTTAGTGAAGTGGACAAAAAACGGAAGACTGTCGAAAAACAACAACAAAAATCTTTATTTTTTATATGTATTTTCTACATTACAAAATGTTCCATATTTATGGAATGACTGGCAGTGTTAGTCAGAAATGTTAGTCAGTGTTAGAGTGTTAGAATAGAGTGTTAACCAAAATGACAAGACTGCCATGCAAATGAAAATTTTGTTTTGTCAGAACGTGTTTCTCTATTGACCAAGTCACCTGCATTCAAAGAGTTTTGCAATGAGGATTATACGAGTATATTTGCATTTAACTGATGCATTTCACAGGTCTGCAGAAATATGCAGAAGAAAATGTGTGCTACAACATGCAGTAAGAAAAACCATTAACTTCTGCATTCAAACACAGATGGGAAATTATTCTTTGGTGATCTCTTTCACCCATTCATTTTCGGGATTGAGGCACATCTGTCCATTTTTCAGAGTGGCACTGTGTAAGAAAAGAAAAAAAAGAAAAAAAAAAGTTTGTTGGGCACTTTCTGGTCATCAAAGTCACATTTTTAATTTGCCTCCACCATGCATTCAGACTTGTGCATTGCACTGATCTTTGCTTTGTCACACTCACATGATCTCCATGTTTTTGCACTGTGCTCCAGCAGGAATCTTTTGTACAGTCTGTATTAGTTTAGGGTTAATTGGTTTTCCCGAATACATTTTAACACACTGGCAGCGTAGCTGTAGTCTGGCTGAGATTACTTAATGAAACAAGAAAGAAAGAAGAGTATTAGTGTTAGCTCTAACAATATTTCTTCAACACATACTATCATTTTTAAACCTTTAATAAGCAATAAATACATCAAATATTATCACAAACAATGGATATTGTCAATCACATTAACAAAATGACTCTGCTTACCTTCTGTTGTGAACAGCAGTGTCATGCATGTCAGAAAAACAAAGGCTGCTGCGGTGAATTTCGTCATTTTGAAATTTCAAATCAAGTGATCAATGCACAGTATATAAACAGTAAAACCACAGATATTTCTTAAAGAAACTGGCTTGTCTGTCTGTGGATAGTGTTTGTGTATAATTTGGCAGGACTTTTTCTTTTTAAGAGCCCCACTGCTGACATCACACCTATAAAAAAAACAATTGTGCAACAGGTCCTCCTTCAGTTAACCCAAATTCCAGTGAATGAACCCAGGAGGTTTAGAATAAAGCATGGTTTTCAAAAACATTCTGATGATATATTTTTCAGTTTGACAAGCATTTTCAAACAGAAATGATCTGAGGTAGGTAAGGCAGGCCTTCCCAAAACGGGTTGAGCAAAAGCCAATAATATATATAAAAAAAAAAAATTGTAAAATCAAAATCTAGAAAAGCACTGTAACTACAAAGAGGACTACATAATGCAGAGCTGGTTAGTAACTGACTACATGTAATCTGGATTACGTAATCAGATTCCAAAAGTTAAGTACTTGTAATTAGGTTAAATTACACTTTTAAATACCCATAATCAGACTACAGTTACTTTTTTTTTTTATTAATTACATGATTACATACACTCACCTAAAGGATTATTAGGAACACCTGTTCAATTTCTCATTAATGCAATTATCTAATCAACCAATCACATGGCAGATGCTTCAATGCATTTAGGGGTGTGGTCCTGGTCAAGACAATCTCCTGAACTCCAAACTGAATGTCAGAATGGGAAAGAAAGGTGATGACTGGTTCAAGCTGATAGAAGAGCAACTTTGACTGAAATAACCACTCGTTACAACCGAGGTATGCAGCAAAACATTTGTGAAGCCACAAACACGCACAACCTTGAGGCGGATGGGCTACAACAGCAGAAGACCCCACCGGGTACCACTCATCTCCACTACAAATAGGAAAAAGAGGCTACAATTTGCACGAGCTCACCAAAATTGGACACTTGAAGACTGGAAAAATGTTGCCTGGTCTGATGAGTCTCGATTTCTGTTGAGACATTCAGATGGTAGAGTCAGAATTTGGCGTAAACAGAATGAGAACATGGATCCATCATGCCTTGTTACCATTGTGCAGGCTGGTGGTGGTGGTGTAATGGTGTGGGGGGTGTTTTCTTGGCACACTTTAGGCCCCTTAGTGTCAATTGGGCATCGTTTAAATGCCACGGCCTACCTGAGCATTGTTTCTGACCATGTCCATCCCTTTATGACCACCATGTACCCATCCTTTGATGGCTACTTCCAGCAGGATACTGCAACATGTCACAAAGCTCGAATCATTTCAGATTGGTTTCTTGAACATGACAATGAGTTCACTGTACTAAAATGGCCCCCACAGTCACCAGATCTCAACCCAATAGAACATCTTTGGGTTGTGGTGGTGGAACGGGAGCTTCATGTCCTGGATGTGCATCCCACAAATCTCCATCAACTGCAAGATGCTATCCTATCAATATGGGCCAACATTTCTAAAGAATGCTTTCAGCACCTTGTTGAATCAATGCCATGTAGAATTAAGGCAGTTCTGAAGGCGAAAGGGGGTCAAACACAGTATTAGTATGGTGTTCCTAATAATCCTTTAGGTGAGTATATTATTAACTCAATAGCAATAAATGATTAATAATTTACTGATTCTCCATAATTCTTCTTTTTTATCTTTTAAGTTTTCCTTTCTAAAATAGCCTACCGCTTATATACACTCAGAAAGTCTTCCAGTTTTGTGGACATTCACACAAAGACCAGTCATTAGTCAAGTGGTTAAAATTGACAAGCCACACAGCATTTGACCACTGGATTTACAAAAATCATTTCATTTTTAAAAAGAGCTTTCTTATCATTTAAACATTGCATCAGCTACTTATAAACAAGCAGAGGGGTATTTAATCATGTATTACCTTGTCTTTGGAAGGGTTTTGTCTTTCAAACACATTACAATGCACAAATTCACATTATTTCTTAATTACATGTAATGCAAGGATTCCCAAACTTTTTTTTTTTAATGTTTTTATTTTTTTCATTTTTTATTTTTTTGTCAGCCAAACATCTTTCACCTAATATATTTACTTGAAGTACCCCTGAGATTTTAAAATAATTATTTTAGTAATTAAGTGTCACATGTGCATGTTCTGTGGTCACTTGACTTGGCAGGTAAACAAATATAATTATTTCAGTTTTTTTTTTTTAAATAAGTGTTTTATTCTGATTGATGTTATTTTAAAATGATTTATTTAAATTTGACATTTCTATGATTTAATTACAGGTTTTCTCAGTCACTTTTCTCAAAACTACTTGTTCAACCTCCACGTCATCTAGTCACTTGTGCACATCATAAAAGCAGTTTCTCATTCTTTTGAAAAAGTTGCTATTGCTTTGGTACATTCATGCAAATGATTATGTATATTTGTCTGTGGTTTCCTACATTATCAGTTGCTAATGTCATGTTGTTCAAAATCTATTATATAGTGCATGAGTTCTATGGTCCGTTTTATTGGCAGCTGTATGATGTCTTAATGTGAATCAGATTTGGACTGACAGTCTGAAGAAGGCTTAAGAGTGCATGAGTTTTATGGCCTGTTTTTATTGGCAGATGTATGATGTCTTAATGTGAATCAGATTTGGACTGACAGTCTGAACAAGGCTTAAGAGTGCATGAGTTTTATGGTCTGTTTTTATTGGCAGATGTATGATGTCTTAATGTGAATCAGATTTGAAGAAACTAAGATGGCGGTGCGTGTACACGCTGCGGCTTCTCGATCTCCCGTCAGAACGGTGTTTTTGTGTTTTTGTGTTGTGAGTCGCAGTGTTTTTGTACGTCTTCATCGCATCTACTTGTCTTTAAGTGCGCATACAGTCGTGAGTGTCTGTCCGATGTCGGCAGAACCACATTTTTTGAGTTAAACTCCATGCATGCTGAAGAGCTGCGGGATCTCGGTCTGCTCCGGAGGCCTACACCATCACCGACCCCCACTGCTGCCCCTTACGAAAAAGAAGTTTATTCAAGTGTGCTATTAGTATACTTATTTTAAACTAAAAAATAGGAAAGTATACTTTTAGTTTACTTTTTATGTACTTCTCAGAAATGGGCTTTATGTACTTCTAAGATATATACTTATAATGACATTTAAGTATACTTGACTTATACTTACAAAAAGTCTAAATATACTTGAACTTTACTTAAGTATACTTAATAAAATAAACTTAAAGTATACTACTTTTTGGTAAGGGGCGTCTCGCCCACAGCGGATGCACCACAAGCGACGTGAGAGGAAGCAGAGGAGGGGTAAGCGCGGAGGTATCTGGGCTAGGCTAACGGCTATCCCACACAAGCCAGCTATCCCCACCACCGTGCTGGCTAAAGGACGCTCTTTGGACAGTAAACTTGACTACATCCAAATACTTCGCTCAACTCAGAGGACTGTAAGAGACTGTTGTGTTTTTGTGTTCACGAAAACATGGCTCAGCAACAGCGTTCCAGACGGCGCTATTCAGCTCGACCAGCTGACATGCTATTGAGCGGACAGAGTCCTCGTCGCAGGAGGTAAATCACGTGGCGGCGGGCTTTGTGTTTACATCAATGATGCGTGGTGCCATGATGCTGTTGTGGTCTGCAAACACTGCTCACGCCTGGTGGAGTTTATGATTATTAAGGGCCAGGCGTTCTATCTGCCGAGGGAATATACAGTCATACTGCTCGTTGCTGTTTACATTCCTCCCTGCTCCAACATCAACAACAAGAGCAAGGCACTAAATGAACTCTAACAGCACATTAGTGAGCAGCAAACAGCCCACCCTGATGCTTTTCTCATCATAGCTGGGGATTTCAACCATGCAGACTTAAAGAGTGTGTTCCTAAAAATACACCAACACATTAACTTTCCAACACTGGGTAACAACATTCTTGACTTTGCTTACACCACCCATAGAGGAGCTTACAAGGCCCTCCCCTCCCCCACCTTGGTGCCTCAGACCACATCACTGTCATGCTAATGCCTGCATACAGACCGCTCGATAAAGTTGCCAAACCAGTTCACAAACAAATACAAGTGTGGCTGGAAGAGTTGTCAGAGGCTCTTCAAGACTGTTTTGACACCACTGACTGGAATATGTTTAAGCAGGCTGCCACATACAATACAGTTTTATTCAGTTGCTAACATCCTCTTGTCCAATCTGTAGTCACATTTTTAAAACACTATACACAATTAGCACAACATCAGTCTGTTGTGACCATACTTTTAACACAATTCATGTTGTTTTCATACAATATTCAGTAAATTAACACATTTCTAAAATGCTTAAATTTTCTTTTCACATAAGCTTACCCCATTACATAATCATAGATCTTTCTATGTAATCATAGAACACAGCATGACAGAAATGAAGACCTAATGTTCCAAACTTTAAATATAGTGTAAGGCAGGGATAGGCAGCTCCGGTCCTGGAGGGCCACTATCCTGCAGAGTTTAGCTTCAGCCCTCATAAAAACTCACCTGCCTGTATCTATCTAGTAATCCCGAAAACACTGATTGCCTTGTTCAGGTGTGTTTAATTAGGGTTGGAGCTAAACTCTGCAGGACAGTGGCCCTCCAGGACAGGAGTTGCCTATCCCTGGTGTAAAGCCTCTACTTCTGCAACAACAGCAACTCAAAAGTATTGAAAAAATATCTCTATATAAAACATTGTAACAAATTTTTAAGTAACAGATTGTAATGCAATAAAAACCTTCATAGGCAGGGGAAGAAGGAGGTGGGAACTGGCAAACATTCAAATAAAACTTTAATTACAAAATAAACACAAAATAGTGCAACAGCCCCTCACGGACGACTGCCGCGCACAAACACAACAAAACCCAAAATAAAACCCAGGCCTGGTCCTCTCTCGTCCTTCTCTGTCGTAACTCCTCTTTTATCCTTCCGGACCTCCTCCGTGGAACTCGAGACCGGTGAGTGGCGCAGGTGTCGCTCATCTCCAATCACTCCACCGGCCTCGACCCGTTCCCACGGCTCTCGGCCCCGCCCCACTCGTCACACAGATCACTAAACTATTTAGAAATAGCTGATTCCAGTCTCAGTTGGAGGAATAGTCTTGTGTTGATGCTCTTTCCATTACATGAACATAGAATAAAAAAAATACCTCTTTGAATTGGTTTTGTGGATGCAGAACAACACAAAGAATCAGACAGAAAGAAAATAATGCCTGGGATAGGGGGAGGAATAGTTGGAAGAGGGAGAGCAGTAGTTGGATCAGAAAAGGGGAGAAATAGAGGTAGAGGAGGGTTAAGAATGTGATGGACTGTGCATTTTAATGTTTGTTTGTTTTTTTGTTTTTCTTTTTTATGGATTGTATAGGGTATAAAGGGTAATTGTGACTTTTTTTTTTTCATCTCACCACAATTCTGCTTGCAATTGTGAATTTATCTCACAATTCTGATAAAGTCTGAATTGCAAGATGTAAACTCGCAATTCCAAGAATAGAAGTCCAAAATGTGAGATAAAAAGTTCACAATTGCCGTTTTCACTTTTTTATCCTGTGACAGAAACAAGCTTGGATAGTAACCAAAGGCCATGTATGTTGTAATTTTTGTTGATCACTGGCATCATCTACCATCCACATCCAACCCCCACCCAATGGAGAGCAATTTCAATCAAGGTTCCAACTGAATTTCTGCATAGAGGACCCTATTTTTTCTATTGTACATTCTATAAAGTAATGGCTCATTCAGTTTTATACAGTAGGTTGCCAAGAATGAACACATTCAACACTTTAAAATGTAAAATGGGTTTCAGTTGAAGGTAACTAAATTACAAAAAACAATGGATTTTTATATTGTCTATATGCAGGTAGAACTGAAAAATGTATGTCAAACGTACAAGAAAGTAATGCAGATTTTGTAAAGCCATCAACTGTTAGTATTTTGACAGTCACTGTGCTATGATTGACTATATGTTCCTATTGGATAGAAATGTAGTGTTAATGTTTTGTCCAAATGACAATGACAGCATTTTGAAATGTAGAGTTTGTATTTATTTAACAAGATGTGGTTTTGGCCAGAAAATTAACCATTTGGTTAATTGTATGATGTAGGTGTGTTGCTGTGTTAAGAGTTTAGAAAAAGTACTTTAAGTATTGGGAAACACTTGTTAGCAATTGAAAAAACCGTAACACCACAGACCTCCAAAGTACTCAGAGACTGTCACTGCCTACATCACCAAGTGTATTGATGATGTAACAGTCACAAAGACCATCACAGTCCAGGCTAACCAGAAGCCGTGGATGACGGGGAGGTCTACAGACTCCTGAAGATGCAGAACGCTGCCTTCAGAGCTGGAGATGAGGTGGGCCTGAGGACAGTCAGGAAGCTGAACTCCCTCCCGACCGTGCCCCCCCTCCCCTCTTTTGCCCCATGCACCACTGAACTCTCAGACCCCCCCTCAGCTCCTACGACTCCCCCCTCCCAGTAACACACTGTGACCTGCACCAGTCACTTTGTGCAGCTCACTACCTCATTTAACAGTGAACTGACCTCATTCAACTACCTCTTCTTTCAGTTTAAATAAAGAACTGCTCTCTGAGCTTTTTTGACTAGTGTCATTCAACCAGGGTTCTGACAGAACTTTAGGACGTTTTTTCCTCAATGGAGCAACAGAGTTCCAAATCTCAGTACAAATACAGTCAAATAAGAAATCATATAAGATGGTATATAAGTTATGAAGGTTGTTTAATATTGAGTCTTTAAAAGCACTAGAAAACTGTGAAGCAGTTAAAGGGTTAATTGCCCGCACAATTGTGCAGAAGCACAGGTTGAGATCTCAGAATTGGAAAGACATGATGCAAATAAAAGGTAATTAATTTTTGTGTGAACTTCATTTCATTGTGAAAAGCTCAGGGAATGATACTGTAATGTTGCAATATTTTGTGACAGGACAAAAAAGCGCAATAAAGACCAACTAAAATATCCATTATGACAGTTTTTTTTTTTTATTATTACAAGTCTTCATTCAAAACCAATGCAAAACTATTTAAACATATAATTCAGTGACACAATAACAATGAATATAATTTAATAAAATACACTGCCCGTCAAAAACAAAAGTCACACACTCTAATATAGCTTTGATTATGGCACGTATTCGCCATGGCATCATTTCGATAAGCTTCTGCAATGTCACAACATTTATTCCCGTCCAGAGATCTTGTATTGATGATGGGAGAGTCAGACTGCTGCACAAAGTCTTATCCAGCACATCCCAAAGATTCTCATTGGGGTAAAGGTCTGACTCTGGACTCTGTGGTGGCCAATCCATGTGTGAAAATGATGTTGTATGCTCACTGAACCACTCTTTCAGAATTTGAGCCTGATGAATCCTGGCATTGTCATCTTGGAATATGCCCGTGCCATTAGGGAAGAAAAAATTAATTGATGGAATAACCTGGTCATTCTGTATATTCAGGCGGTCAGCTGACCTCATTCTTTGGGAACATAACATAATCATCCATGCAGTAATTATCCAATGGGAGGATATTAACTATTTGCTTAGTAATATCCAGGTGGTGGCTTTTTTTTTGGATGGGCAGTGTATAACGAAGGTCGTGCAAGGTTACAGTAAAGTTAATTTTTAATAAAACACATTTTCACATTCAATACTTAATTTTTCAGTCAGAGATGACAAAATAAAAAAAAAAATCTATTTTACATTAGTAATAGTTTAACTATATTCTATTTTACATTAGTAATAGTTCAGTTGCTCTTTGAATGGTGATATTCATTCACTGTTGGCTCGTGACGTTCTTCTGGTTAAATCTGCAAACACGGGGTGGTGTTTTTCTTTTGTTTTAGTTTGGTTGCTCTTTGAGTGGTGATTTTTTTTCCAAATGTTAAAAAATTTTATTAATATAAGTGAATTAAAATCATGCCATTGAATAATTTTAAGAAGGATAATTAGAGTCACCACAGGCAATAACTTACTTTTCTTTGAGAGAAATCACCCAGTCTTTTGCAGGATTGAGACACATCTTTAATTTCCTCATTTTGGCACTGTAATAAATAAATGTATAATTCTTTAAAATCGATAGAATGACTCTTTACTATTGCATAAAATGATACACATGAGTCACATTTTGACTTCATCATTTAACTGAACCATTTGCCCAAAAACAGACATTCAGTCATCATTTAGTTCCTAAATTTTTTTGACTTACTTTATTCTGAGGAACATATAATAAGTTACTTGGCAGAATTGTCTAAGCCCATCTTAAAGAGCTTTGTCTGAATCTTAATCTGAAAAATTCATTGAATTTGGTGAAAAGTGTTCACCACACAAATGAACTCCTGAAATTATGTTTAAAAGTATACCAGGATGCACCATGAGACAAATTGTAATACTTTCGTCTGTCATTTTTAATAGTTACACATATAGTTTTAGTATGAAAAACCCAGGGTTTTCTAACTTTTTTGAAGAAGCAATAATAAAGAAGGTTTTGATTGGTAGTGCATATTATGTGTCTGTATTTGAAGTGCTGCTTTGGTAAGTTTCACACTCACATGATCTCCTCATTTTTGCATTTTGGTCCAGCAGGAATCATCCTCAATGACTGTATTTTTCCAAAAGGGATTGCTGGCCCTGAATATGTTTGAATACACTCACAGCGTAGATTAATGGGTTTAGTACTACCTGCAGTAACACAGATAGAGTTGCTGTGAGATTAGCTTGAAAGATTCATCTAAATAAATAAATAAATAAATAATAAAATCAGAAAGCATGATGAATAAAAGTTAATCTGCTTACCCTCTGTTGTGGACAGCAGTGCAGCTGTGCAGATCAGAAGCATGAAGGCAGATGTGCTGAACTTCATCATTCTGAGTCAGTATTGTGCAGAGCAATGCCAGTGAAGTTATCAAGAGACTGTCTGCTGTAGTCACTCAGTTGTGTGTCTAACAGTGACCTGCACTCTCGCTTTTAAAGACTGACGCTCCCACACAACATGCCAGAGTTTATTGCACAATTACGATTTCTCACTAATCTTCTTTTCCAAGGAACTGAGGTCAGGTGCAGTACTAGTGTTAGTATGCCCGGAGTCCTGGTCAGCCCCTGTACTGGGCTAGATGTCCATACGGCTTGATTCTCTTCGGGTAATCCCATATGTGTATTCTTCAATGGTAAGGTTTCCCTCTCGATAACCCATGTCATCCCTTGACAGACCCGCTCTGTCAGTCTCTTCTGGCAGTTGTCCCATTCCTACTCTAAGGTAGGACCTGCCTCAGAGACCCATTCCATATGTAGTACTGCCCCCTGGGTCAGTTCATATCAGTATCTCCACGTGTCACCTTTCTATGGGTAGGATGTGTCTCCGTGGCAACCTTTTCATTAAGGCTCTCAAGATTTGAACGAATCTTTCACTGAAGGTTGAAATCCCTTCCAAAAACGTTTTTTTTGTGGACACAACAGCAGCATGGCCTTCTCCAGCAGCGATGTACTCACCATTTGGTCCCCTTTGGTACCAAGGTCAGTGAATTTGCACTCGGGCTTTGGGAAGGTTACGACCTTAGCGTAGCTTTTGGCTCGACACGCTACAGTATGTCAACATTTGCAGTGCCACAGGGTTGTGACGGTGCTTAGGTTGTAGCGTTTTCCATAGACCCCTAATATTGTCACAACATAACATGTAGTGACGGCCAGATAGGGATCTTCTCGGTTACGTACGTAACCCTCATTCCCTGATGGAGGGAACGGAGATGTTATGTCCCCATGCCACAACCTTGAACCATTCGCTGTTGCTGGGACACGTTCTCGGCTCCTCAGAGTCAACTCTAGTGAGTGGATGCACGCTGTTTACATTTAATAATCCATTACATTACACATTTTAGATAATATAATCAGACTACTTTTAGATTACTTTTGACCTTGTACCATATCAAAATTAAAATTAAAAGACAAAGAAAATATATTCCATATTCTGTGAGTTTAATAAAAAGCTAATAATTACAGTTGATTGATTAATTACTAGTGGATTTTGCATGCTGAAAATTAAAATTAAAAGACAAAGAAAATATATTTGTTTTTTGTAATGGATTACGATACTAACTACAATTTTTGTCATGTAATTTGGAATCAGTAACAAATTACAATTTGTGAGTAATCTACCCAACTCTGAGAACATGCAAATGTGGTGAAAAACCTGCTGAACATGTAAAAAGCTGCATGCAAACACTTGCCAAGATGACCCTGTGGTGTTTACAGCACACTGTCAAATGCAAACAGACTCGAAGCTCTCATTCTAACAGATGGGCTGATCAGCAGAACTGCGCTGATTTACACAACTGCTAGTTTAAATCTGTAAATGTAAAAAAGACTGAAATATATTACAATAACGTATACCTGAAAAAATGAAATGCCTGTCCGTGAATTTGTGTCTGGCGCCGGGTCTGGTTAATCCTTACACATAATTACAAATGTGTAATTATATATTTTACTCACAAGAATTTCTAGGGGTACCAGTAATTGTGTCCAGCGTATATTTAAGAAAAAAACATTTATTTCATAATGATATTTCCCCCCATTTTAAATTCTTATTCTCCAATGAATGGTTATATTTTTGTGTTTTTTTTAAATAAAAGATCAAAAGGATTAACAATGCAGATTTATTTTCACAGCCTTCTTTGATCACATTTACCAAGGGTACCAACAATTATTTCATATGCCACAACCTTGAACCATTCGCTGTTGCTGGGACACGTTCTCGGCTGCTCAGAGTAAAATCTAGTGAGTGGATGCACGCTGTCGCCTTAAATACCCATGTGTACTGGGAGTGGCTCAGCATGCAAAATCCACTAGTAATTAATCAATCAACTGTAATTGGTGTATAATATAGTGTGTGTGTGATGGTTGTGTCTGCATACAGACTGCTCATTAAATTTGCCAAACCAGTTCACAAACAAATACAAGTGTGGCCGGAAGGGTCATCAGAGGCTCTTCAAGACACTGACTGGAATATGTTTAAGCAGGCTACTACATTCAATAACACCACATACCTTGGCAGCTGTGGTTGCCAGAATAATTTTGTAAAAAATGCAGAAAAACTGTAAACACATTTACTGCCAAAAACTGTAGTTTTTACACAGTGCCGGCCCTATAAGCGGTATAAGCGGCTGCATAGGAGTCAGTGTCAGGAGTTCAGACAGCAATCACGGGAGTAAGGCGAGATGATGGTGGAGATGGCAAAAGCAGAGCTGAGCTGTAGCGTCCTCTGAAGCTGTTCTTTAATAGGAATTAGTTAAAACGTTCGTGGACACGCACTTTAAGTGTCTGATAAATCATGTAGAATGCAATGCACCTCCGGTCCTGATCGCGAAATCAAAAGTTTAGATAAAAAGGAGGCGTGCGTGCATTCAAACGCAATTTCAATACCAGCAGTTTAAGAGCGGCTGCGCCTCCCTGACGGATGCAAATTAGGCTGCATACAATATCTAGGCTGTAATTAGTATGCACACTATAATAGAATGTGTAGTTATAACAATCTCTTAGCTCTGTATCATGCTTGAAGAAAATTTTGGTTTCTGTTTGCACTATGATTTGAATATTGAGAGAGTAGCCTACTGTGATCATGGTTGCACTTAATAAGACTAAGATATAACTGTTCTTTTTTTAATGATCAGTTTGTGGAAAAAAGTTCAGATAGGAGGTCAAGCATTTTAAAAACTCATAGCCTGCAAGTACAATTCTATAGGTCTGAAGAGACTCATGAAATCATACAAAAGAGAAGTCAGTCAGTTGAGTTTGTTGCTAATTATTTTACAGTGCTTGAGTATTGTCTGTTATTGCATATTATAATTCATACTCAGAAAGCAGAACTGAGATGGCATTTATTGCAGGATTTCAAATGCATCTGCAGACTATTTTTCCAGGCATGTTTTTAACGAGTTAAGATTTCTTAAAATAGTGTAAAAATCTTATCTAGTCTCCTTCTTTTGAACCCTATCTCGTGTCTGGTCTCAGATTTTTGCATTCACTTTGATGTTGCTTAAAGCTGTTTCAACGTGTTTACACTTATATTCGATTATTTTTGCATTTTAATCTGGCCTGTCATGCCAGCCCAGAAAATTAATTATTCTATTATTATTATTATTATTCTGTTCTCTAATGTAAAAACCAGGTGTTTTTGGATTAAGCATTAATTGTTTCTGCATTAAGCATTAATCTCATTTTGATACATTTCTCTTAAGCAATGTTAAACTCTTTAATTTTAAATTTTAACCTCTGTAGTTCTAAAAGTTTGCATAAATGGGTTGTTGTCATGACATGGCAGATAAAAATAAATAATTAATATTGTCATAATTTAAAATTTCTTTGTCTTACATGGACTCATTGTTATAAAAACTGCTTTGTTAATAAAATTATTATTATTATTGTTATTATTTTACATTTTTTGAGCTAAATCTTAAAATTGTCCTATGGTGTGACTGTCTCAAGGATGTTCAATAAATTACAACTTTTATAAATTAAAAAGAAAAGCATACAATTGTTAATAAATACCTCAGACATAATTTTACAAGTGTCTATTTTAGTAATTGGCAATCATTTTTTCATTCATATATTTCTAAAAGCATATGAACTTGATACATCATGTCAACTATGTTCTCCGGTGTGAAAGCATATCCTGTTTTTAAATTACAGAGAAAACTTTAATTAGTTGAAGGGCCAGAATAGTGTTTTACAAAAAAGTGGGTAACACTTTATAATAACTGCACACTATTAATCATTAATTAAGCATTAGTAAACAGATAATTTATAATTTATAAAGCATTATTAAATCTTAATCAGTAGTTTATAAATACAGATATAAATGCTGTATTCTTGATTTTAAAAGCATATCTATAATGTGTTTAATAACTTTATTGTAAATACTTTATTCATGATCAATTTATCATTTCTCAATGAAGTATAGCATTATTTAGAAACCAGTTATTTGAGTTGCCAGTGATTCCTAAGATCACAAGAAATTGTAAGTAAATGTAGTAAATTCAGGTAGTTATAAAGCATTTAGTAGTGGTCAGTTAACTATTTATGTGAGCTCATCTAAAGTGAGGACTAGTTATGCCTTGTAAAGCATTTTATATAGGATATTTAAAGTCTCAGTTATCTTCTAAACAGGAAAAGGAAACAAACACAACACAGTGTACAGAAAATAGAAAAGTTACCAGCCTTTAAATCTCATTTGTAAATGCTTTACAAGGCATAAATAGTTCTTTTTTAGATGAGCTCACAAAAAAGTAGTTAACTAACAACTACATATGTTTTATAACAACCTGAATTAACCCTGAAATTACAGTAGAAATACATGTTAATAAACCATTTATTAACACTCTAAGTAACTATAACTATATGTCTGAATGAATAATTGTATGAATGCACATTTTTTTATTAATCATTTACTTACAATTTCTAAGTGATCTTATGAACCACTGACAACTCCTTTATAACTGGTGTGTAAATAATGCTATACTTCATTTAGAAATGATAAATTGATCATTAATAAAGTATGAAAAAACAATTATTAAATACATTATAGATATGCTTTTAAATCAAGTATAAAGCATTTATATCTGTATTTTATAAACTGCTTATTAATGTCTATTAATGCTTTATAAATGATGAATTAACTGTTTCCTAATGCTTAACTAATGATTAATAGCGTGCAGTTATTATAAAGTGTTACCAAAAAGTGTTTTTAACTGCATATTTGTCAACTACCCAAATACATTTTCTTATCAATATCTTGACAGATCTGTCTTGTACCTTTAACATACTGGCAACCACCATAATAATGCAGGTGGTAAAAGAGAAAGCCACATGAAGAATCAAAGCTCATCACAAGTGACTTCGCCACAAGCAGAAGTATATATTAATATATAGAAGGTGCACAGAGTCATTCATGCAAACACAGAACACCATCATGGTAACACACATGATACTTAAATAATGCAATAAACTTTCATTAAACAACAGATGATGTAACATAAAGCCTAAATGAACATAACTGATAACAAAAACTATTAAAAGAGGCAGTGTAGAGAAAAAAAGATCTCTGATAGCCGAGGCACTCCGTAATTAAAATGTCTTTATTGCAAAAATGACATGTCCTATTGTTTTTGCAATAAAGACATTTTAATTACGGAGTGCTGGACAAACGCTGATAAACTTTTTCTCTACACTGCCTCTTAAGATGTTCTACCTTGGACCGAAGAGCACCCAAATCAAACTTAAAAGGGATTGAGCACACCATTCATCTTGAATCTAAACAAAAACTATTAAAAAACATGATTATTTAAACAAAATACTTTCAAATGTGGAGTGTCATGCAGGGAATTCTGGGAATACCAGTTTACAGTTTTTGACTGTAAATTATACATTGATTTGTTCTTTTTTACTTCTAAAAAACTGTAAAATTAAAAGCATTTTACTGTAAAATTACATGAAATATCTGGTTAGTTCTTTTACAATGTTTCCCTGTATATAGTATGGGAACTTACTGTTAACCTATTAACAGGTTTTTTTCCATAGCATTTTTACAAATTTTTACAGTTAAAATTACACTTATTTTTTACAGTGAGAGACTGTCACTGCCTACATCACCAAGTGTATGATGATGTAACAGTCACAAAGACCATCACTGTCCGGGCCAACCAGAAGCCATGGATGACAGGGGAGGTCTACAGACTCCTGAAGACGCGGAACGCTGCCTTCAGAGCTGGAGATTAGGTGGGCCAGAGGACAGCTAGGGCCACCCTATCCCACGGCATCAGAGAGGCTAAGAGACAGTACTACAGGAGGATAGCCCATCGATTGACAGCAGAGACACTCAGAGCCTGTGGCAGGGGATACAGACCATTACGGACTACAAGCCCTCACCGCAGACCTGTGACAGCACCATCTCCCTGCTGAACGAGCTGAACACCTTCTTCGCTCACTTTGAGGAACAAAACAGACTTCATAGACTTCAGTTCAGCATTCAACACAATCATCCCTCAACAGCTTATTCACAAACTGGTCCAGCTGGGGCTCAACACTTCGCTGTGCAACTGGCTGTTAGACTTTCTGACTGGAAGACCTCAGGCAGTACAGGTCGGCCAGCAACACATCCAGCACCATTACACTGAACACTGGGGCCCCCCAAGGATGTGTGCTGTGCCCCCTTCTCTTCACTCTGCTGACCCACGACTGCACACCGTCACACAACTCCAACCTCTTTATTAAGTTTGCGGATGACACGACTGTGGTGGGTCTCATTAGCAAAAGAGATGAGACAAACTACAGGAGTGAGGTGAGTGGCCAGGCCGGGTGGTGCAGTGACAGCAATCTCTCTCTGAACGTGGAGAAGACGAAGGAGATTGTTGTTGACTTCAGGAGAGTGGAGACTCAGCATGCTCCTCTGACCATCAACGGTGCGACTGTGGAGAGAGTGAGCAGCACCAAGTTCCTGGGTGTGCACATCACAGAGGACCTCTCCTGGACTGAACACACCGCAGCACTGGCCAAGAAAGCACAGCAGCGTCTCTACTTCCTCCGCAAACTGAGAAGAGCTAGAGCCCCGGCCCCCATCATGTGCACCTTCTACAGAGGCTCCATCAAAAGCATCCTGACAAGCTGCATCACTGTGTGGTATGGCGCCTGCAACACGTCCTGCCGGAAGACTCTTCAACGCATAGTGAGAGCAGCTGAGAAGATTGTTGGTGTCTCCCTACCCTCCCTCCAGGACATTTATGGAACCCATCTCACCTGCAAAGCCCTCTGCATCACAGGTGATCCCACACACCTGTCACACAGATTCTTCAGTCTGCTGCCATCAGGGAGCAGACTGCGGAGTCTCCAGGCCAGGACCAGCAGACTGAAGCACAGTTCATTCATCAGGCTGTCAGGAAGCTGAACCCTCTCCCGACCATACCCCACCTCGCCTCTTTTGCCCCATGCACCACTGAACTCTGAATCTCAGACCCCCCCCCAGCTCCTACCACTCCCTCTCCCAGTAACACACTGTGACCTGCACCAGTCACTTTGTGCAGCATTGGTCTGCTCACTACCTCATTCAGCATAGAACTGACCTCATTCAACTACCTCTTTAGTCAGTTATATAAAGAACTGCTCTCTGAGCTCCTTGTCACGTTAATCAGACTGAATAAGCTCTTTTGCACTACAATCTTTTTATCTGTACTGTTTGTTTACTTCACTGGTTTGCACTCTATCTGCCATGTGCCTTGTGCTGCTTTATTTAACTTTATTTTTATTTTCTTATTTTTTACATGCCCTTATTTGTTTAGTTGTATTTTATATTTAATCTGTATCTATCTGTATTTTTAGGCTCTACTGTTAGTGTTATCTGTATGCACCATGGGGGAGGGGGAGGGGGAAGCCGAGCACCTAAAACCCCTCACGTTGGTTATTTTCTCCGTCAGCACTTCAATAAAAATCCACCCTTCAGGGAACTTACCTGCATCCTTGTGTCGTGTACTTCTTCACCCCGTCACAGTATGTACTGTACATGTGGAAGAATTATATTAATAATACATTTTATTTAAAATGCGCCTTTCACATGCTCAAAACACTACTACATACATACAAAATAGTCAAACAATCAATCAAACTTTGCAGTAAAAAAAAGTATCAAAAATACACAATTTATAAATTAAAAGCTTGAGTAAAAAGATGTCTTAAGAAGTCTCTTAAAACAATCCACAGAAGCAGCATCCCTGATAGACGCAGGTAATGTATTCCATAACTTAGGCGCATTACAGGAAAAGGCCCTTCCCCCCATAGTTTTTAAATTACAACGAGGCTGACACAGAGAGAGAGAGCGAGCAGGAATGGATGGAGTAACCAAATCTCAGATGTAATCTGGAGCCAGCCCATGTACTGCTTTATAAGTTAAAATCAGAACTTTCAAATCAATCACGACTGAACTGGAAGCCAGTGCAGTTGCTGGAGTACCGGTGTAATGTGATGGCGTGATGAGGTGTGAGTCAAAACATGTGCAGAGTTCTGTATATATTGCAACCTCTTAATAGAGTTTGCTGGTAAACCCGCAAAGAGAGAGTTACAATAATCAAGCCTTGACGTGATGAAGGCATGGATAAGCTTCTCTGCATCAGGCATAGAGAGAAACGGTCTAATGCGCACAATGTTTCTCAGATGGAAAAAAGCAACCTTCGTTATGTTATTAAAATGAGAATTAAAAGTTAGCTGGGCATCGAAAATAACCCCCAAATTACGAACCTGGCCAGAAGGGGACAATTGGGTATTGTCTACTGAGATTCTAAAATCCTTACATTTACTGATATTCAAAGGAGTGCCAATTAATAAGACTTCAGTTTTGGAGCAGTTTAGTTTAAGGAAGTTGAGTTTCATCCACCCTTTAATTTCCATAAAACAGTCAGGTTTGAAGAGGAAAAATTAAGATCAGGCTGAGAGCTGATATAAATCTGGGTGTCGTCTGCATAGCAGTGATAGCTCAGGCCATATTTCCAAATGATCTGCCCGAGAGGCAACATATAAATACTAAATCAAGTAGGACCCAAGACTGACCCCTGAGGGACACCCTTGACACAGAGAAACAGCCTGAGATCTGTTTGAATCCAGGTAGACAAATTGTGAACAACCTGAGAGGTAAGATTCAAACCAGTTTAACACCGGACAATGAATTGACAGTAAAGCAGACTTGACTTGATATCTGAAATATATTCCCATTCATATTCAAAATTCTGAGCACACCAGGGAGATTATGAACATGGAATTATCCAGCCATGGCTTCCTGTTTCACAGAAATATAAATAGGAGGGAAAACAAAGGCCAAATTCCAAATTAATCCCCCATCACAATGAGAAAAAAAACTAAGAATATATTTCTGATGTGCATCAAAAGATAATTAAGCTTCACAAATTAGAAATTGGCTTTAAGAAAAGAGCTAGAGCAGTGAAAATTCCCATTTCCACCAATTTCCACCGATTGGAAATTAAGAATTTCCAATCCACAGAAAATGTTATGAATCTGCCTGGAAGAGGACATGTGTTTACATTATATCGTCCTAATGCACAGTGAGGAGGAGAGTTTAAGTGGCCAAAGACTCTCCAAGGACCATAACTGGAGAATTGCAGAAAAAGTTTGAATTTCGGGGTCAGAAAACCTAAAAAAAAAAAAAAAAAAAAAAAATTCAAACAGCACCTACATCACCACATGTTGTTTGTTTGTTTGTTTGTTTATTTATTGATCCAAAAATCAGCTATCTCATATACATATGAGTGCTGTTCTTCCTGTGGTCAAAATCACTATTACATATCAATTTTTACAAAATAAGCATACATTCATACAACATACAACCATGAACAAAAACATTTAGTAGAAGATGAACTGAAAATATTCCTTGATTTAAGTTGGTAAAAATTTAAATCAAACTCATGAACTAAGAACCCATGTATACTTATAGGGTGAAAAAACTTTTACTTATATAACACCTTTTTAACAAAAACAGAAGTAAAAAAATCATATTAAAACTTGTGTAAATAAATACAATTTCAATTTAATTTTAAAGACCATCTTACTAGCTTCATTAAGCAAAAAACTAGGTAAAGAATTCCATGCTACCATGGCCCTATAGTGTAATGTTCTCTGTCCGGCTCCTGTTCTATAAACAGGCAGGAGAAATCTTCCTACTGATGACTTTTTGGGAGGGATTCAAGACAAAGCTTTCACCAAAAAACAATCTCCATCATATTCAGTTATCAGACATGACTGGAACTTCAAACGGGACTGGTTTCTATAAAAATGAGCTTTTTAGCAGCAAACACTCACGATGGGTTTGGTGAACACAGGTGTAAAAAGTACCCATGTGTCCAATATAATATACTGCTGTATTTTTAATGCCGTGGGCCTATATTTCTTCTGGACATCTTGTTCAGACACATGGCATCATTGATTCTATCAAATACCAACAGATAAAAAATCAAAAAGTGACTGACTGTGTAAGAAATCTTATAATGGGCCATGTTTGGATCTTCCAACTGGACAATAATCAAAAACAACATAAAAATTGATCACTGGGCACAAAACCAAGTTTTTGCTATGGCCATGCAGTCCTCTGACCTGAACCCTACGGAAAATGAGAGGAGTGAACTGAAGAGGAGAAGCACCATCATGGAGCTGTGAATCTGAAGGGTCTGGAGTGATTCTGGATGAAGGAATGCTCTCTGATCTCTTGTCAGGTGTTCTCTAACCTCATCAGGCATTAGAGGAGAAAACTCCTATACTATTTTGGCATATAGAGGTTTCAAAAAGTAAAGAATAAAAGGGTCCAATGTAAATTGTGTCCAATATGTATAAGAGAAAATATTTATTTCATAATGCTATTTCCCCCCATTTTAAATTCTTATTCTCCAATGCAAGGTTAGATTTTTGTGATTTTTTTAAAATAAAAGATCAAAAGGATTAATAATGCAGGTTTATTTTCACAGCCTTCTTTGATCATATTTATCAAGGGTACCAACAATTCTGACCACGTGTGTATATAATAATAACAGCTATACTGTTTGTACAATGTTATAATTCATTAGAAAAATAAATGTTTCTCACGTGAGAATGCACACAGTAAAAGTTAGCAGAACTCAAAATTTGAGATCATTTACAGATTCGAAGATTAAGTTAGTAGAATTTTCCATTTTGATTTGGTAGGCCTACTACACAAGCATGTTAACTGCAGGGTGGCTGATTTCAAGGAGATATGCAGTAAAACATTAATAGTGTTTGCCACACCTTAACAAACAAACACACAAGCACACACGCACACACACACACACACACACACACACACACACACACACACACACACACACACACACACACACACACACACACACACACACACACACACACACATTTACTAGTCTTAGCCTCGAGCAGTCCAGAGCAATCACAGACACAGGTAAACTGTGAGCTGGCTGTAAACCATCAGTTGCACTTTGACTTCATTTCATTGTAAACAGCTCAGGAAATGATACTGTAATGTTGCAATGTTTTATGATAGGATGAAAAAGCACAATAAAGACCAACTAAAATATCCATTATGACAGTTTTTTATTACAACTCTATTCAAAACCAATGCAAAACTATTTGAACATATAATTCAGTGAAACAATAACAATAAATAATAAAATATAATGAAGGTCAGGCAAGGTTACAGTAAAGTTAATCTTTAATAAAAAAGGAGGCAGTGAAAACATATTTTCAGATTCAGTGCTTCATTTTTCAGTCAGAGATGACAAACTAAAAAAATTCTATATTACATTAGTAACAGTTGAACTATATTCTATATTACAGTAGTAATAGTTGAACCAGTTTCTTCAGTTGCTCTTTGAACGGTGATATTCATTCACTGTTGGCTTGTGACGTTCTTCTGGTTAAATCTGCAAACACAAAGAGACACATGTTAGTGTCTGAAAGATGCACCAAAGTGCCTCATTGTCTGAATTTATAAGCTTTAATTAATATTATTAATATAAGTGAATTAAAATCATGCTAATGAATAATTTTTAGAAGGATAATTAGAGTCACCACAGGCAATAACTTACTTTTCTTTGAGAGAAATCACCCAGTCTTTTGCAGGATTGAGGCACATCTTTAATTTCCTCATTTTGGCACTGTAATAAATAAAAATTGATAGAATGACTCTTTACTATTGCATAAAATGATACACATGAGTCACATTTTGACTTCATCATTTAACTGAACCGTTTGCCCCAAAATTTACATTCAGTCACCATTTAGTTGCTAAATTTTTATGACTAACTTTCTTCTGAGGAACATATAATAAGTTACTTAGCAGAATTGCCTAAGCCCATCTTTTCCAAACATTAAAACTCAATGGTGATTACAACCCTTCAGTGCCGCCCAGGAAGTGGCCATGTTCCTGGTAGAGTGAGCAACCAGATCACCAGGGATAGGTAGATTTTGGTTGACATAAGCTTGTGAAATGGTATCCACTATCCAATGAGATAACCGTTGCTTAGACACAGGTTTGCCTGCACACTTCTTGTCAAAACATACAAATAGTTGTGTGTGTGACTGTCGTAGTTGATGAGTTTGCTCAATATATGTGTGCAATGCTCTAATAGGACATAGAGAACAATGATCCAGCTCTTCACCTGAACAAAGGGGATCTGGACGGAAAGCATCAAGCTCAATTACCTGATTTATTGTGCCAGGCTTAAGGACCTTGGGCAAGAATGATGGGTTTGGTCAGAGAAAAACCCCTGTTTTTTCTGCCTTCCATCTCAAGCAGTCTTCACTGACGGATAAAGCGTGCAATGGCCAGAGAAAACTTGGCTGAACATATCGCCAGTAGAAAAACTGTTTTCCATGTCAAGAACTTGAGATCTGCTTGCTCCAAAGGTTCAAAAGGTGCTTTGGCCAGTGATTGTAAGACAATAGAAAGGTCCCAAGCAGGTGATCTCATAATTCTCCCTGGTCGCAAGCGTTTTGCACCCTTGAGAAATTGAGACACCAAAGGGTGTTTGCCAATATTTGCACCATCCACTGACACATGGCAGTGTGAGATGGCTGCAATGTAGACTTTTATGGTATTAACTGATTTCCCAGAATCAATCAATGTTTGAAGAAAACGAAGAACCAAACTGGTGTCACACTTGGCCGGATCTAGTTGTCTAATGTCTCTAATTTTTATGACTAACTTTCTTCTGAGGAACATATAATAAGTTACTTAGCAGAATTGCCTAAGCCCATCTTTTCCAAACATTAAAACTCAATGGTGATTACAACTGCCAAGGAAAATGTTCAAAGTAAGACTTTTATTTTTTAATTTTAATATTTTTAAGGAACAACTCTGGCATTCTGCTAAACATCACTGTTGGAGATGAAAATCAAACAGGCTGAAGGTGAGTAAATTACGACCAAATTTCATTCATTAGGTGAAGCATCCATGAAGCATCGAATGTTTGCACACTCTCATGATCTTAAAGAGCTTTGTCTGAATCTTAATCTGAAAAAGTCATTGAATTTGGTGAAAGAAAGTGTTCACCACACAAATGAACTCCTGAAATTATGTTTAAAAGTATACCAGGATGCACCATGAGACAAATTTCAATACTTTTGTCTGTCATTTTTAATAGTTACACATATTTAGTTTTAGTATGTGAAAAAAAGGGGTTTTTTATATTTTTTTTGGAGGAGATATTATAGAGGGTTTTTTTTTTTGTTGTGTATTTTGTGTGTGTGTTTTTGGTGTTGTTTTTTTGTGTTTTTCACTCACATGATCTCCTCATTTTTGCAGTTTGGTCCAGCAGGAATCATCCTCAATGACTGTATTTTTCCAAAAGGGATTGCTGGCCCTGAATATGTTTGAATGCATTGACAGCGTAGATGCATGGGTTTAATTCTACCTAAAGTAACACAGAGAGAGTTGCTGTGAGATTAGCTCGAAAGAGTCATCAAAATAAATAAATAAATAATTAAATAATAAAAAATCATAACCCATGATGAATAAAAGTTAATCTGCTTACCCTCTGTTGTGGACAGCAGTGCAGCTGTGCAGATCAGAAGCATGAAGGCAGATGTGCTTAACTTCATCATTCTGAGTCAGTATTGTGCAGAGCAATGCCAGTGAAGTTATCAAGAGACTGTCTGCTGTAGTCACTCAGTTGTGTGTCTAACAGCAGCCTGCAATCTCACTTTTAAAGACTGACACTCCCACACAACATGCCAGAGTTTATTGCGCAGTTATGAACTATTGTTCTCTTCCAAGGAACTGAGGTCAGGTGCAGTACTAGTGTTAGTATGCCCGGAGTCCTGGTCAGCCCCTGTACTGGGCTAGATGTCCATACGGCTTGATTCTCTTTGGGTAATCGCATATGTGTATTCTTCAATGCTAAGGTTTCCCTCTCGATAACCCATGTCATCCCTTGACAGACCCGTTCTGTCAGTCTCTTCTGGCAGTTGTCCCATTCCTACTCTAAGGTAGGACCTGCCTCAGAGACCCATTCCATATGTAGTACTGCCCCCTGGGTCAGTCCATATCATTATCTCCACATGTCACCTCCCTATGGGTAGGATGTGTCTCCGTAGCAACCTGCTAGGCTGAAAAGAACAAATAGGAAATGATTTTAACGAATCTTTCACTAAAGGTTGAAATCCCTTCCAAAAACTTTTTTTGTGGACAGAACAGCAGCATGGCCTTCTTCAGCAGTGAGTACTCACCATTTGGTCCCTTTTGGTACCAAGGTCAGTGAATTTGCGCTGGGGCTTTGGGAAGGTTACGACCTTAGTGTAGCTTTTGGCTCAACACGCTACAGTATGTCAACATTTGCAGCGCCACAGGGTTGTGACGGTGTTTAGGTTGAAGCGTTTTCCATAGACCCCTAATATTGTCACGACATAACGTAAGTTATGACTATAACTATGGATCTATGAGACCGAATGATGAGCGTCACCACGGTCTTACCTTGAATGATGCCATTCCTCCGCCTATCCTCGAGACCTAATATCAACAATGTCAGGTTACTGACCTTAGGGGTTGGCTATATAACATCCAGGTGAACCAACCACTTCCTCTTGCCTGGAACGCCCCAGTTCATCCCGAGTGACAAGGGATGGTGACGGTCATCGTTCGGTCTCATAGATCCATAGTTATAGTCATAACTTACGATCTATTTCGACCTCACTCAGACCGTCACCACGGTCTTACCTTGGATGACTTATACCACCAGGGTCACGAGGGACTAGTATATTTTCCTTCCCCTGTTTATTTAGCGGCAGATAAAACAGCAGACCCAAAAGGATTTGGCTTTGCCACATTAATCCTATAAAATCTCGTAAACGTGCATTAGCTGCTTTAAGAGGCTGCGGCACAGATGTCTGATAGTGCTACCCCCTTCAGTGCCGCCCAGGAAGTGGCCATGTTCCTGGTAGAGTGAGCAACCAGATCACCAGGGATAGGTAGATTTTGGTTGACATAAGCTTGTGAAATGGTATCCACTATCCAATGAGATAACCGTTGCTTAGACACAGGTTTGCCTGCACACTTCTTGTCAAAACATACAAATAGTTGTGTGTGTGTGACTGTCGTAGTTGATGAGTTTGCTCAATATATGTGTGCAATGCTCTAACAGGACATAGAGAACAATGATCCAGCTCTTCACCTGAACAAAGGGGATCTGGACGGAAAGCATCAAGCTCAATTACCTGATTTATTGTGCTAGGCTTAAGGACCTTGGGCAAGAATGATGGGTTTGGTCAGAGAAAAACCCCTGTTTTTTCTGCCTTCCATCTCAAGCAGTCTTCACTGACTGATAAAGCGTGCAATTCACCAACTCTCTTGGCTGAACATATCGCCAGTAGGAAAACTGTTTTTCCATGTCAAGAACTTGAGATCTGCTTGCTCCAAAGGTTCAAAAGGTGCTTTGGCCAGTGATTGTAAGACAATAGAAAGGTCCCAAGCAGGTGATCTCATAATTCTCCCTGGTCGCAAGCGTTTTGCACCCTTGAGAAATTGAGACACCAAAGGGTGTTTGCCAATATTTGCACCATCCACTGACACATGGCAGTGTGAGATGGCTGCAATGTAGACTTTTATGGTATTAACTGATTTCCCAGAATCAATCAATGTTTGAAGAAAACGAAGAACCAAACTGGTGTCACACTTGGCCGGATCTAGTTGTCGGTCATGACACCATGTTGAGAATATTCGACACTTGCTAAAATAGTTATTCCATGTAGACGGTGCCTTAGAACTATTTATTGTCCTTAATACAGCTTCATCTAAGCCTTCAGAGAGGGACTGAGCAAGGGCCATACCTATAGTTGAAGTGTCTCTGGACTTGGGTTCCAGATTTGGCCCTCCACTTGAGAGAGGAGATCTGCTCTCCATGGTAACTGCCAAGGGTAACCTTGGACCAAACGTACAAGGGTCGGAAACCAAAGTTTCTTTGGCCAACTTGGGGCCACAAGTAAAACCTTGTGACGGCCCAAAGCTACCCTGTTGAGCACAAGGTGGATCAAGGGTAGGGGAGGAAAAGCGTACAACAATTCTTCCAGACATTCTTGAGAGTGCATCGATCCCTAAAGGGCCTCCCTGGCTGTTCAGGGAATACCATAGATCGCAATGAGTTGTCTCTGTGGTGGCAAACAAATCGACCTTTGCCATACCGAAACGCCTCCATATTAATCTCACCACTTCGGGATGGAGACGCCACTCTCCTGGGAGAGGTCCAGTTCGCGACAGCAGGTCTGCTGCTCTGTTCGCCACTCCCGGTATGTATACTACTCTGAGTGATGAGAGCTTTGGAAATGTCCAAGAAAGTAGTTCCTTTGTCACCTGGAGACACAGCGCTGATCTGGTGCCGCCCTGGTGATTGATGTGGTACACTGCCGACATGTTGTCTGTTCTCACCAAAACATGTTTGTTCTGTAACAACGGGAGAAAAACCCTCAGGGAGAGATGGACTGCCCTGAGTTCCAGCATGCTGATGTGCTCTGTGATCCAGGGGAATTTCCAGTGTCCCCTGATGGACCTGCCTTCCCAAACTGCTCCCCACCCTGTTAAAGAGGCATCTGTCGTTATCACAGACCATCTTGCTGGGATGTTGCCTAGAGGAACCCCTTGTGATGGTAATGACTTCCAAGGGTGTAACATTTAGACACACCTTTGTGTAACCTTTATCCTTACATGTCTGTGTAATTTGGGATGCAAGTGAAAGTTGTTCAACCAACGTTGTAGTGGACGGGCTTTGAGAAGGCCGAGTGGGACCACAGCTGCTGCTGCTGCAATCATGCCCAACAATCGCTGAAACTGAATTAACTTCACTCTCTTGTTCAGATGGAATGATTGAGTTAGACTGACCAACTGTACCACTCTCTGGGGTGGTAAAGTTGCCGTCATCAGTTGGGAATCTAGCGAAATTCCTACAAACACGGTCTGTTGTCTGGGACTTAGATTGCTCTTTTCCCAGTTCACTTTGAACCCGAGAGACTGGACATGTTGGAGCACCATTTCTGTGTCCTTCATGACTTGACTGCGAGAAGGAGCACAAATTAGCCAGGGGACGAAGGGCTGCTGAAACCACCCTGGTGAAGACCCTTGGAGACAGAGACAGGCCAAATGGAAGGACCCTGAACTGATAAACCCGATCTTGAAAGGCAAAGCAAAGAAACGGGCAGTGATCCTGACAGATGTGTATGTGGAAACAGGCATCCTTCAAGTCTATGGAAGTGAACCATTTTCCCAGTTCTATGGATTCCAGAATTTGTGCTGTAGTCAGCATTTTGAAGTGCAATACCTTTATGAATTCGTTCAGCTTTCGTAAGTCCAGAATGGGTCGAAGTCCCCCGTCTTTCTTTGGCACTAGGAAATACTTCGAATAGAACCCAGTGAGCTGTTTGCTGGTGTTTATCTGTACAATCGCTTTTTTCTGAAGTAAGACTGTGATCTCTTTGGCCAAAATTTGTGCCTGGACTGGGTCTCTGACTATGGTCATATGAATCCCTGAAAAAGTAGGAGGGCTCCGCCGGAACTGTATCCTGTATCCTGTCTTGATGGTATCTAGAACCCAAGGATCTGATGTTACCTTCTCCCAACTGTCCAGGCACAGTTGGGAGCATTCTCCGACGACTCCGAGACTGCTATGCCTGGCCTCCCCGGGGTTTGAAACCCCTGGAAGGACCCCTCTTAAGTGGTCCTTCCCTGACTGGATTATGAGCCTGGTCGGTCTGGGGAGCCTGGTTAAAAGGTCTGGTTCCTCAATCATGGGACTGGTAACCCCTAGATCGTTTTCTGTCATACCCCCAAATTTCTGAACGAGGAAAGTGTGGGGGCTGAAAAGAATGAGCAGCCCTATGGCCACATTTGGTAGGGCCAGCAAATGTTTGCTGAACTGACTCCCTTCTGCGTCTTGCCTGATCAGCTGTATCCAGTAAAGCCTGTGCATCAGTGTGAAATATCCGACCTGGAACCACTGGCATATTAGTCAGATCCTTCCTGATTGCAGGTAAAGATGTTTGAGCCAACCAGATTTGTCTTCTGGCTAAAACTGCAGACAACATAGATGCCCCTATGTCCCTGGTAAGCTGTGAGTGTGTGATGAGTGCTGTGTCAATCAAGCTCATCACATCACGCTCTTCTTTATTAACAACTTTTCTTAACACAGCCAAAACTATTGCTAGAGCATTTCCTGAACGGGCTGCCCGAGTAGCTGCGTTATATGCTTGGCTCATTAACCGGTCTGTCTTTTGGCACTCCTTACCGGGACAACGAGGATTGTCAGTAACCTTATCAGGTCCCAAAGCGGTTAAAGCTGCGATCTCTCGCTCCACTGATGGCTTGTTCCCCATACCACTCTCAGCGGGGTAATCCAACTTAACAAACTGTCTACATCCTGCATTAAACTGGGGTGCCGCTTTTGGATTATTCCAGGCTTTCCTCAACATCTGGGAATAATCCTCAGCTACAGGAATTGACACAGTAGGCTGTGCAGGGGAAATACTACACACCTTGTGTGGGGGCTGGAGCTGTAGCTTCTTCCTGTGCATTAAGGCCTAGGATCCTTGCTGCACTTAAAATGCGTGAAAGAACATCAGAATGCAGGCTTCCTTCTGAAACCTCAGACCTGGATTCATCTCCCTCGTTTTCGTCTGCATTCTCCTCACTACCATAAAGGGAGTTATTTGCATGCAGTGAGACGGCATCCGTATAATCATCCCTCTCTTCCTGACGTGATGTTAACTCATCCCCAGCCCGGAGTGCAGATGGCTGTGTGCTTACTGAAGAATTATGTGTTTCAAGCTTACCAGCTAAGTCACGCAATGCTGCCAAGATTTGCAACTGAGTGTCATCCTTGGGCTCTTGGACTACTGGGGCTTTCTTCCATTTATCTGGAGGCATGTCAGAACCTGAAGACCTGATGAAATACATGCATTCCAATGACACGTCGAAATATTTAAATGAGGAGAAAAACTACTGCAATCCTCAGGGACTTGAAGCACCTGCACAAAAACGTGACGGATTGAAACTAATCTCTCCTGTAATCAAAACAATGCACTCTACCGCGTCGGTCTCAGATGAGGCGAGAAAGGCAAGAGGAAGTGGTTGGTTTACCTGGATGTTATATAGCCAACCCCTAAGGTCAGTCACCTGACATTGTTGATATTAGGTCTCGAGGATAGGCGGAGGAATGGCGTCATTCAAGGTAAGACCGTGGTGACGGTCTGAGTGAGGTCGAAATAGATCATGTAGTGACCGCCAGATAGGGAACTTCTTGGTTACATACGTAACCCTCATTCCCTGATGAGGGAACGGAGATGTTATGTCCCCATACCAAAAACTTGAACCATTCGCTGTTGCTGGGACACGTTCTCGGCTCCTCAGAGTAAAATCTAGTGAGTGGATGCACGCTGTCGCCTTTTATACCCATGTGTACAGGGAGTGGCTCGGCATGCAAAATCCACTAGCCAATTCTCGTTTTCTCTTAAACTCAGAGATGACTGGGCTCCCAAGTTAGACCCCTAATGTTGTCACAATATAACGTCTCCATTCCCTTCATCAGGGAACGAGGGTTACGAATGTAACCGAGAAGTTCTCTTTGCATTAGTCTTACCACTCAAAATATCTAGTCATTAGTTCATCGTATAAGCAATTAAATGCAAAATGGTTGATCTAGTTGTCATAAACTGTCAAGCATATTTTCTACAGATTTCTATTAGACTTTTTGTACATTTTCCATGAATTGTGCAGGTGAATCTTGACTTTAACTAATGAAGAGAATGAAGATCAGCTAATGAGAAACCAAGTTTTCTGAAATAGCTCAAATGTGCATCTCATGAGCCTTCAACTGGAAAGAATATAGACAGAGGACAACACAATATTTACAAATTCTGACAATGGATGAACATCCATGATCAGGATCAACAGCTGAGAGGAAGAATAGGAGTAAGGATGCATGGTGGAAGGGTACAGAGGCAAAACAGAGGAAGAGGCAGAAGAGGCCAAGGACATAGGCACATATCAGATGAAATAAGGACCACTGTTGTGGACCATGTTGTCAATCATGGTTTACAGTGGCTGAGGTGGGTTTCCTGTGTTTATTTTTTTATTTCTTTTTCTTTTTCTTTTCTATATTACAATGACAGTATACTGTGAATCCTATCCAGTCTCTTTCAATCATTAAACCACACACAGTAGTGTGTAAATTTGTACTTTTCAAATGGATATATGGCATACAGAAGAAGTGCAGCCTTCTGCATTTCAATACAGTAACTGCCATCCAAACTGTTGCCATAGTTTACATCAGGTCATACTAACAGAGTGCAGTGTTATATTGACAACATGACTAAGCATTTTGACTATCTTGTTTGTGAAAAATGACACAAGGACTTTACATTCTGATTAAGGATGGGAGTATCGATCCAAAGTATCGATTTATCGATACTGATACGAGTATCGAAAGTATACTCAAACAAAAAATATCGACACTAAGGTGTGTTTTATTTACCAGTGATTTTGTTTATTTAACAAAAAATAATGCATCGAATTGGACGAATAACCTATGTTAGTAAATAACTGTGTAGGATAGAACTATTTTCCTGCTCATCTGAACACATGCTGCGTTTGCCAAAAGTATTGCATTAAATCTTAAGCATTAAAGGTTTTGGGAATGGCAGCCCTGAACAATGCTTATCAGAGGACAGAAAAAAAAAACATATCTTTGAGTTATTTCACAATAAACAAATTGAAATTAGCCTACATAGTTTGTGCAAATACATTTATTGAAATTGAACATTGAAAGATAATACTGATCATGTTCTATTCTGTAATGTTACAGTTTTTCTCAAATGCTAAAACACATTTCACAAACGTTTCCTCCATGTTCCCCAATGTCTAAACACAACACCCTTTTCTAAAGCTACATAAACACAACCACACTTTCTCACTTCAAAACTCAAACTTTCACACCAAAAGAGCAGCTCGAAGCTTTCAAAAATGTAAACACTATACACATCATTACACACTACAGCAAAACAATTGAAAACAATGCTCAATTTGTGAGAAGGTTCTTTGTTTCATAACTGCCAAAGCATATTTTTAGAAACTTTACAGTAATGGATGTTCTTAGATCTCTGCAGAGGATTAGGCATTTAAATTTGTGAATTTCATATGAAGAGTATAAATCTATAGTAAATTCTGCATGTACACTACTGTAACAACTCAATGCAAAAACAGAATCTATTGCACACAACAGTACTCTTGAAAACATGATCAGGGTGTGAAGTTTTTTTTACTTTACTTTATTCACACCACAATCACTGTGCGGCATCATGTCGCTGAGCTGCATCGGGCCACATCACCTCATCCACGTCGCAGGCTATATTGCCTCTTGCCAGGCACCGTGGGAAAAACGCCCTGGAATGGCGAATCTATCCTTGGAAGGCCTCCACTGGGATGTCAACACAGGCCAGCTCCATTGCCCTTAGGAGGTTCTCTCTAGTGTATGGTTGTCTGTCATAAACCTTCCATCTCCACGATGAGAAGAACTCCTCTATAGGGTTCAGGAAAGGGGAGTAGGGTGGCAGACAGACATTTAAAAAGTGGTTACTGTTGGTGGTGAACCACTCTCTGATTTGGTTTGTTTTGTGGAAGTGTACATTGTCCCAAATGATCACATAAATGTGATGTGCGGGCCCAGGATGGTGTTGTTGGCGGTCTAGGAGGATGTCTTTTAGCTCCTCTAGGAAGGTGAGGAGACGTTGGGTGTTGTGAGACCCAAGGACAGCATGCCGGTGGACAAGCCTCCAAACCCATGGCCGCACAAAGAGTAATAACCCCCCCGTTGGCCAGGAACCTCAGTGATGGCTCTTTGGCCAATGATGTTACGGCCTCTTTGCCTTCGTTTCTGCAGGTTGAAGCAGCCTCATCCAGGAAGAGGTACTCATGAGGTCTGGCCATTGCGTCCAACTGTAATATCCTCTGTGATAATGTGAAAGTGCACAGGTGTTCAGAACAGTCAATCAGGTAGCACAGTATTGTCCAGAAGTAATGTAGGCCACTGAGCAACACAGTATGTCCACTAACTGTACTGTGAAGATGGATGTATACTTGCACATACTCGTAACGTAGGTCTTTGTGTCGCGCAGAGTTGCGCTCAAAGGGAACCCTATAGACCCGTTTCATCCGCATCTTTTGGGGCCGGAGAACTCGGTCTATTGTGGCCAAGCTGACATCAATGCTCTCAAAGTTGACATTATCGGCAATGACTTTGTCTCTGATCTCCCGGAGTCTGATGAGGTTGTTCTCACGAACCATATCCACAATGAGGGTTTCTTGTGCCGCTGTAAATATGGCAACCCTCCCACCTCTATGTGGCATTCTTTCAACTCTAAAGAAAGAAACATGTGTTGTCAATTGACATGTTTTACAATACAGTAACAACTGATTTGAAACCAATAGACTGCTTTCACAGGCTTGTAAAACTGTATTGTGACAAAGAAAGCAATAGAGTACAATACCTGTTGTGTTGTCTGAATGCCCTGATAATGGTGGCCATGGTGAACCTACTCAGGTTTGGACGGACTCGTAGTCCTGCTTCAGCCATTGTCATGCCATGGACAATGACATGGTCAATGACTGTCGCTCACATCTTGTCCGTAATGATGGTGCGAAGTTGTCTTGCTCTCCCTCCTGGACCTTCTCCTCTCCCTTGTTGGCCTGCTCCTCTTCCTCCTCTGATTTGAACTCCTCTTCCTCGTTGGCCTGTCCTCTTCCTCCACTGATTTGAACTCCTCTTCCTCATTGGCCTGCTCCTCTTCTTCCATGGCCAGGTCTTCTCCCTCCTCTGACTCAAATTCCTCTTCCCCTGACTCTGCCTTCATCCACTGTGTTTGTTTGGAATCTTCAGCAAACTGTGCACTCTGAACTTGCTTTTATACATGTGGTCACAGCATTAGCAACAAGTGTCTTCAATTTTGAGTCGTTGTGTGTAATGAATGACGCCAGGTGTGTTCATTGTGTTCAAATATTGCTGACTGTGGCAAGCATTTTGCATGACATGAGCTTTCATTTGAGAATATGAGAAAAGTTCTTTTGCAACTTGTGTTTTAGCAAAAAAAAAAAAATGTGTTAAGATTTATGAGAACGGAGGATTGTGTTTTGTGAATTGTGTCTTCATGTGAAATGTGTTTATGATATTGGAAAATGATGGCTAGATTTAGTAAATGTGTTTAGACAACTGGTCATTTGGTTTAGAGGATTGGCTTTTGTGTTTTAGCATTTGAGAAAAACTGTAATATAAATCATACACAGTCAAAAAAAAGGTTGCATTTTATGCATGCAACGGCCTGTCACTGGCAGTCCCTTATGAAAATGAACCATGGTGTTACTAAAGTGACCGTAGTTCAACTGTAGTATTTATAGATTTGAATCATGTGTAAACAAAAAACATGTTTGAACCACTTGTAAAAAATATATAACCTAATTAAGTTACAATTAAGGCGTATTGAATGTTAAAAAGCATTTTAAACAAGGTTATCATTATTAATTTTACTCTTAGTAATTTAATAAATTTCATAATTTAAAAGTTTCGTTCAGAAGTATCATATCAGTATCGATATCGATGATACTGCCTTGAAAAATATCAGTATTGTATCGTAAGCAAAATAAGTGGTATCGCCCATCCCTAATTCTGATGGCACTGATATGTTCATTGACTTAAATACTTACTTTTGAGAGATTAACTAAAGATTTTGAGTAAGTTACAGGCTTTTGCTGGTAATCCATTGTGTGGTGCTGTTTGTACCAATTGTTTTGAGAAATGCACATACTTCTTTGCAAATATTACGGATGATTGGATAAATGCACCAAAGCAACTGAGAAAAACTGGTAATTATTAGCTTTTCATTAAACTCACGGAATATGGAACATATTTTCTTTTTCTTACAAATACAAATACAAGGTCAAAAGTAAGGTGTCACAGCCAGTTGTTGGAGTGCCCAGCTTAGCCACCATTCTGTGACAGAATACTGATGCCACTTCAAGATCCAGCAGTTTTTGTTTTTTCCTCTTTTTTTCTCTCTCTTCTGGTACCCGACCAGTTTTCGGAGTACCCGACCTGCCACATGGCAGGAGAGAGTGGCTTGATTTAAGGCTCTCACAGGGTTGCGACAAGAGGGCAGGGATGTAGGGCCTTTGCCCAACTCTTCCGGACCAATGGTCAGAATATTATAGACAAAAGAATAATAAGCAGCATTGTTTGCAATACAAAAGAACCATTCCATTTCCAAAATCAGTCCATTATGGGAAGTGTGAATGTCTCATATTCTGAAAACTTTAGCATGATGTGGAAAAAAATATTGGCGTCAGTTTGTTACTTTATTTTATTAGTGTTCATTTATTTTATTAAACTGGATAAATTGTTACACCTTTTTATATTTTATGTGCTGTCATGATTTACTTTTGATAAAAACAGTTCACTTGTAATTACTTGCACTACTGTCTGTTCATCCAGAATACTGAATTGATCAATTTGCACACTGGAATATTTTTTTCTATGCACTTTTTTACTGTCCATTGCACTAGTCTAAATGATGTTCATATGTTCATAGTTTCTTCTTATAGTGTACATACACTTATTACATAATCCATCTGTATGTTCATAGTACACCTATAAGTATATCATGCTGATAGTATTAAACAATCTGTAAATTATGTCCATAGTACTGCATTATCTGTTTATTTATTGTACATTTGTAACATATTGTAGACACTGTATATCCTGTACTTACTGCTTATTGCACTTCTGGTTAGATGCTAACTGCATTTCGTTGCCTTGTACCTTACATATGTAATGACAATAAAGTTGAATCTAATCTAATCTAATCTAAAAACAAAGGTTTATTATTGTATGTTCGTTTGGCATTTCATTTATTGTATACAATTTAAATTCTCTTATAAGAACAACAACAGCAACAGCAGCAGTATGGTGTAACATTAATTTGAAACACATGTATTTGGTACTTGCTACCTTATATCTTTACTCTTTCCTTTCATTCTTTTCATGGCTTTGGAAAACTTTCCCGGATGTTTCTCTGCATTGCTTTTCGCATAACTCTGGGTCGTCGACACCAAGCTTTGTTGCAATTTCTCTGAATTTTTAAAGTTTGTCCGTAAGTGATCGTACAGGTGCAGATATATTTGTGCCAGCTCAGCTATTCGACACTCCAATGTATTCATGTTGCTAGGGACTAGGAGATATTGTTCTCTCTTGCCTGACTTCCGTTGAATAAGAAACGAACCGGGGGAAAAAAGTTTCAGAACACACCCACCGATTGTGTGACCACCATGCACCAATGGAAGCTCAAAGGTGTTTACGGGTCAAATCGAACTCCCCCAGAAAGTTCGCTTTGGTAAGCTGTTTCGAACTGTCGAAACAAACTCAAAATTAACTTAGTTTTGGCCTGATTTTGTTTGAAATGATGTCATATCAGTTTGTTCTTCTATTTCGTTTGAAGTATATTGGGGCCTTGAGTCCTCTCCTAAATTCGCTCTAGTTCACTGGCCCTCAGAGTCCACTCAAGAACTCACTTCAGGCCATATTCTCAGAGTCCACTCCAGTGCCTGTTCCAGTCCAGGAGCCCTTTGAGCTCGTTCCAGTCTACAGATTCACTCCAGAGCCTGCACCAGATTATGAGTCCTCTCCAGAGTCTACTCTAATTTATGAGGCCGCTACTGAACTTATTGTCTGCCCTGTTTTGGTCAAGGAGACCATGGCCGAGTTATCTGCCCGTCCTGTTGCAGCCGTTGAGGCTGTTATTAAACTCTTTGTGCTTTTCTTTGCAGTCATGATAGTGTTGTTAGGAGGTCTATTGGTCGTGATAGCGCCGCTGAGGTGGTTATCAGCCTCAGCTTTGCTGCCTCCTGCTCTGCTGGCCCCAGCATAGCACTCTGCTCTGTCGCTATCTGTAATCCCTCTTCCATTACATGGACCTGGACCGCCATCCCTCCCCTTGGTCCACCTCTGTTCCACCTCCCTCCTGAACTTTCTTGACTTTTTATGGAGCATCAGGAAGCCGCTTTTTGGGGGGGTTGGAGTGCCCAGTTTAGCCACCAAGGGGCACTGTTTTTGTGTCATTGTTTGTGTGTTCTGGACTGGGTTTCCCATAACCCTATGCACTCATTATTAGTTCATTTCTGCCAGCTGTTTATCATTGACTCATTAGCCTCACCCTATATATACCTTGTTCATGTTGTCTTTAGTGGTATCAGTATTGCATTATGTTCCTGTGTTGCAGTCTTTGTTTCCTGTTTTTGCTCATGTGGATTGTTTTTTTGGACTCTGAGAATAAAACTGCGAATGGAACTTTTGTGTGAGCATTCCTTGAAATAAAGTCAAAAGTAATCTAAAAGTAATCTAAAATGTGTTTACAATTTGTGAGTAATCTACCCAACTCTGAGAACATGCAAATGTGGTGAAAAACCTGCTGAACATGTAAAAAGCTGCATGTAAACACTTGCCAAGATGACCCTGTGGTGTTTACAGAGCACTGTCAAATGCAAACAGACTCGAGGCTCTCATTCTAACAGATGGGCTGATCAGCAGAACTGCGCTGATTTACACAACTGCTAGTTTAAATTTGTAAATGTAAAAAAGATTGCATTATAATAATGTAATAATTATATTACAATAACGTACACACATGGTCAGAATTGTCGGTACCCTTGGTAAATGTGATCAAAGAAGGCTGTGAAAATAAATCTGCATTGTTAATCCTTTTGATCTTTTATTTTAAAAATCACAAAAATCCAATGTTTCATTGGAGAATAAGAATTTAAAATGGGGGGAAATATCATTATGAAATAAATGTATTTTTCTTAAATACACGTTGGACACAATTACTGGTACCCCTAGAAATTACTGTGAGTAAAATATATCTGAAATATATTCCCATTCATATTCACAATTTTGAGCACACCAGGGAGATTATGAACATGGAATCATCCAGCTCTGGCTTCCTGTTTCCCGGAAATATAAAGAGGAGGGAAAACACAGCCCAAATTCCCTTAATCATCCATCACAATGAGAAAACCCAAAGAATATATTTCTGATGTGCATCAAAAGATAATTAAGCTTCACAAATTAGAAAGTGGCTTTAAGAAAAGAGCTAGAGCAGTGAAAATTCCCATTTCCACCAATCAGGGCAATAATTAAGAATTTCCAATCAACAGAAAATGTTATGAATCTGCCTGGAAGAGGACATGTGTCTATATCGTCCTAATACACAGTGAGGAGGAGAGTTTGAGTAGCTAAAGACTCTCCAAGGACCACAGATGGAGAATTGCAGAAAAAGGTTGAGTTTCGGGTTCAGAAAACCTTAAAAAAAAAAAAAAAAAAAAAAAAAACAGCACCTACATCACCACATGTTGTTTGGGAGGGCTTCAAGAAAATGCTTTCACCAGAAAACAATCCCCAGCATATTCAGTTATCAGACATGACTGGAACTTCAAACGGGACTGGCTTCTATGGTCAGATGTAACTAAAAAATAAGCTTTTTAGCAGCAAACCCTCAAGATGGGTTTGGTGAACACAGGTATAAAAAGTACCCATGTGTCCAATATAATATACTGCTGTATTTTTAATGCTGTGGGCCTATATTTCTTCTGGACATCTTGTTCAGACACATGGCATCATTGATTCTATCAAATACCAACAGATAAAAAAAATCAAAAAGTGACTGACTCTGTTAGAAATCTTATAATGGGCCATGTTTGGATCTTCCAACTGGACAATAATCAAAAACAACACAAAAATGGGTCACTGGGCACAAAACCAAGCTTCTGCTATGGCCATGCAGTCCTCTGACCTGAACCCTATAGAAAATGAGTGTGGTGAACTGAAGAGGAGAAGCACCATCATGGAGCTGTGAATCTGAAGGGTCTGGAGTGATTCTGGATGAAGGAATGCTCTCTGATCTCTTGTCAGGTGTTCTCTAACCTCATCAGGCATTAGAGGAGAAAACTCCTATACTATTTTGGCAAATGGAGGTTTAAAAAAATAATGAATAAAAAGGGTACCGTAAATTGTGTCCAGTGTGTATTAGATAAAATATTTATTTCATAATGATATTTCCCCCATTTTAAATTCTTATTCTCCAATGCAAAGTTAGATTTTTAAATAAAAGGATTCATGCTTCATCAATACGTTTCTGCATTGGGCTAACACATATAAAATGGCTGTTTGGGTGTTTACCGCCGAGCTGTGGGCTCAGTAATGGTGATGGGCGTTCTGTTATTGACCTGCGCTGCACGCAGTAGACCAATCACGACAGACTGGTCATCAGACAAATCACTCCAATTAAGCATCACGTAAAGGAGGAGTTTGGAAAAATGAATCGTTAAACAAATTGTTTGGGAGTCATTGAGCAAAAAAGGAAAAAATAAATGCATATTTTAAGACAATGAAAGTGTTTTTTGACATTGCATGCATGTCAACTTGTTGTTGGGGACTCCCAAAACCAAAATATGAACCTTTCATTACCCATAATAGGGGCACTTTAATAATGCAGGTTTATTTTCACAGCCTTCTTTGATCATATTTATCAAGGGTACCAACAATTCTGACCACGTGTGCATATATTAACAACAGCTATACTGTTTGTACAATGTTATAATTCATTAGAAAAATAAATGTTTCTGATGTGAGAATGCACACAGTAAAAGTAAGCAGAACTCAAAATTTGAGATCATTTACAGATTCAAAGATTAAGTTAGTAGAATTTTCTATTTTGATTTGGTAGGCCTACTACACAAGCATGTTAACTGCAGGGTGGCTGATTTCAAGGAGATGTGCAGTATAACATTAATCGTGTTTGTCACACGCTGATTTACAACACACAACACACAACACACACACACACACACACACACACACACACACACACACACACACACACACACACACACACACACACAAACACACACACACACACACACACACACACATTTACTAGTCTTAGCCTCGAGCAGTCCAGAACAATCACAGACACAGGTAAACTGTGAGCTGGCTGTAAACCATCAGTTGCACTTTGACTTCATTTCATTGTAAACAGCTCAGAAAATGATACTGTAATTTTGCAATGTTTTGTGAAGTGTAGGATGAAAAAGCACAATAAAGACCAACTAAAATATTCATTATGACAGTTTTTTATTACAAGTCTTCATTCAAAACCAATGCAAAACTATTTGAACATATAATTCAGTGACACAATATAAATAAATATAATTTAATAAAATATAAAGAAGGTCAGGCAAGGTTACAGTAAAGTTAATCTTTAATAAAACAGGCGGTAGTAAAAACATATTTTCACATTCAGTACTTCATTTTTCAGTCAGAGATGACAAACTAAAAAAATTCTATTTTACATTAGTAACAGTTGAACTATATTCTATATTACATTAGTAATAGTTGAACTATATTCTATATTACATTAGTAATAGTTGAACCAGTTTCTTCAGTTGCTCTTTGAACGGTGATATTCATTCACGGACGGCTCGTGACGTTCTTCTGGTTAAATCTGCAAACACGAAGAGACACATGTTAGTGTCTGAAGGATGCACCAAAGTGCCTCATTTTCCGAATTTAAATGCATTAATTATTATTATTAATATAAGTGAATTAAAATCCTGCTAATGAATAATTTTAAGAAGGATAATTAGAGTCACCACAGGCAATAACTTACTTTTCTTTGAGAGAAATCACCCAGTCTTTTGCAGGATTGAGACACATCTCTCCTTTCTTCATTGTGGCACTGTAATAAATAAATGTGTAATTCTTTAAAATTGATAGAATGACTCTTTAATATTGCATAAACTGATACACGAGTCACATTTTGACTTCAATATATAACTGAACCATTTGCCCAAAAATAGACATTCAGTCATCATTTAGTTGCTAAATTTTTGTGACTTACTTTCTTCTGAGGAACATATAATAAGTTACTTAGCAGAATTGTCTAAGCCCATCTTTTCCAAACATTAAAACTCAATGGTGATTACAACTGCCAAGGAAAATGTTCAAAGTAAGACTTTTATTTTATTTATTTATTTAGATGAAAATCAAACAGGCTGGAGGTGAGTGAATTACGACCAAATTTCATTCATTAGGTGAACCATCCATGAAGCATCGAATGTTTGCACACTCTCATGATCTTAAAGAGCTTTGTCTGAATCTTAATCTGAAAAATTCATTGAATTTGGTGAAAGAAAGTGTTCACCACACAAATGAACTCCTGAAATTATGTTTAAAAGTATACCAGGATGCACCATGAGACAAGTTTCAATACTTTTGTCTGTCATTTTTAATAGTTACACATATTTAGTTTTAGTATGAAAAACCCAGGGATTTCTAACTTTTTTGAAGAAGCAATAATAAAGAAGGTTTTGATTGGTAGTGCATGTTATGTGTCTGTATTTGAAGTGCTGGTTTGGTAAGTTTCACACTCACATGATCTCCTCATATTTGCATTTTGGTCCAGCAGGAGTCACCTTCAATGACTGGATTCTTTTAAAAGGGATTGCTGGCCCTGAATATGTTTGAATACACTCACAGCGTAGATGCATGGGTTTACTACTACCTGTAACACAGAGAGAGTTGCTGTGAGATTAGCTCAAAAGATTCATCAAAATGAATAAAATAAATCAAAAATCAGAAAGCATGATGAATAAAAGTTAATCTGCTTACCCTCTGTTGTGGACAGCAGTGCAGCTGTGCAGATCAGAAGCATGAAGGCAGATGTGCTTAACTTCATCATTCTGAGTCAGTATTGTGCAGAGCAATGCCAGTGAAGTTATCAAGAGACTGTCTGCTGTAGTCACTCAGTTGTGTGTCTAACAGTGGCCTGCACTCTCGCTTTTAAAGACTCACACTCCCACACAACATGCCAGAGTTTATTGCGCAATTACGATTTCTCAATATTCTTCTCTTCCAAGGAACTCTCTCTCTTCAACTGGCTATTTTTCTTTTGAAATTTCACTTGGTAAAGGAATTTAGAAACAATACAAGTGGTGCTGGCAAATGTCAACTGATATGCAAAAAAAACTTAACAAAGGATCTTGAGGCTATAAAAGATTTTCTTTACCTAAAAACGCTTATTGTAACAAACATATGCACATTTCTAAAGCTTCTAAATTATCAGCACAATCAAACATGTTGCACAAGTTACTACATTCCTTCTATATAACTTGAACAATTACTGAACTGCAGCTTAGGTTTAATTAATTATCATACATAATTTTTTATGATCCATCTTAAATTACATAATGTAGTTGAAATTACAGAGATTTGTTAAAAATAATAAGCATTTAAATATCATCTTACTACAACATATTAATGGGAGATATAGTCTGACAACTGATATTTATATAATTTTATGTAAGTTTCAAATATATTGTTAGAAAGATATGAATTTTTTTATTTTCTTGATATCAGAATTTCATCTTACTTTTTGTCCATATAAATATCAGCATCTGCAAAAAATTGCATTTTTTTTGAGCCTCTGGATAAAATGGATTATTTTGTGTTCTCTTGCATTATCAGCACATGTTTTTCCTGTTCAACACTGTAAAGCTGCATTGACACAATCTGTATTGTATAAAGCCGCTATATAAATAAAGGCAAACTGTCCCATTAAAAAAAAATATTGCATATGTCAGGATTCATAGGGTTAATAGAAATATCATTACTACAGCTCAAGCAGTATTACATGTTCCTGAGGGATACTTTTATAATTATGCATTTGCAAATGTATAAAACTTGAACAGTAAAACATAAAATATATATCATTCTGATTGATGCAATTTCATTCTGTTCTATAATGAAGAAAGAAAGGCACCAGCGCTGAGCATACTAGAAACCCAAATTCACATGCTTTCAACTTAACCCAGGAAGAAAATGTGTTTAGTATATTCAGATTACATTTTCAGGTGATTGGTTTGTTGCAGCAGTTAGGAAAGTGGCAGTTAAGCAGAAGTTTATTGCATGTCATCTTGTAGTTCCTTTTAAGAGAACCATTGCAGCAACACAGAAGTAGTGAAATCTCTGATGACTCTTTAAAATAGTATCAGTAGTTCAAAAAAAGTCAAAGGCAAATGTCATTAACTTTGCTGTGACATTTCTTTAGAAATGAAATATAAGAAAGCATGACATCTATTACCAAAAACAATAGATGACATTCTGAAGCACTTAGTCAAGCTCAAAACCAGGAAGAAACTGCGGGAAGTTGGATCCTGGTTCAATTCTAAACAAACCAACAGCTCAGTTTTCCTTTGTATTATTTCCAAGGGTTTTCTAAATCAACCAAAAAAATCCATGATTTCACCCTTCAAAATAATAAAAATGCAAACTCCAGTCACTTAAGTTGTTCACAAATATACAATAAATTATAAAGTGAATGATGTTTGTTCATTCTTGCATTGTACTGAATTGTGGCTTAGATCCCTTCGGGGCAGCTCTGGCCTAATGATTAGAGAGTCAGACTTGTAACCTGAATGCTGCAGGTTTGAGTCTCAGTGCTGGCAGCAGTTGTAGGTGGGGGGAGTGAATGAACAGTGCTCTCTTCTACCCCCAGTACCCATGGCTGAAGTGCCCTTGAGCAAGGCACTGAACCCCCAATTGCTCCCTGGACTTGGACGCTGGAGCAAAATGGCTGCCCACTGCTCCAGGTGTGCGTGTTCCCTACTCGCTGTGTGTGTGCACTTAGATGGGTTAAATGCAGAGCACCAATTCTGAGTACTTGGTAAATATCATAACTTTTTTATTGTCTTCTTACATAACAGAAAGACAACCTAAACATGAAACAGTTTTTAAATGATGTTTTTTTATTGAAACAAAAATTGTATCTATTTATATAACTGATACTAATTCCCAAATCTTTGAAACTGCTTTCATAATGGGGTTCAAGTTGTTAAAAGGGTAACACTTTAGAATAGGCTACCCTCTCCTCTCTGCTCCCTTTCATCACAGATATCCTTCACTCTTCCCTTGCCACTGGAATTGTTCTTTTTTTCTTCCCAACAATCTTAATAATGTTTGTCCTATTTCAAATCTTCCATTCATCTCCAAAATTCTTAAAAAAAAAATAGTTGCTGCTCTACTCCATACCCATCTTTCCTTTAATAATTTATATGAACAATTCCAGTCTGGTTTCCGTCCGCTCCACAGCACAGAAACAGCACTCCTTAAAATCACTAATGACCTCCTTCTAGTGGCTTATTCTGGTTTACTATCCATTTTTCTTTTGCTTGATTGTGGCTTTTGACACAATTTCACATACTATTCTTCTGGACAGAATTTCTTCTATTGGTATCACTCACACATCCCTCAAATGGTTTCACTCATACCTCTCTGGCCACACTCAGTTCATTCAGTTAAAAGCATTTACCTCACCACAGGTGTGCCTCAGGGCTCTGTCCTGGCACCCCTGCTGTTTATCATCTACCTTCTTCCTCTCAGTTATCTTTCGCAAATATCAGGTTCATTTCTATTGATACGCAGATGACACCCAGCTCTACCTTTCTACCAAACCCAACTCCAATCTCCCACCATCCTCTCTCACCAATTTCCTTCTTTGACATAAAATCCTGGTTCACTCTAAACTTCCTCAAATTAAACAGCAATAAAACAAAACTACTTTCATCTTCGATAGCACCCTCTCTTTCACCTCCCATGTTAATAATGTTACCCGGTCTGCTTACTTTCACCTTCATAACATCAACCGCTTCACTCCACTGCCATTTTCGTTCATAGTCTAGTTACCTCTCGTTTAGACTATTGTAATTCCCTTTTGTTTGGCCTCCCGCATAAAACCCTCCACAAGTTACAACTGGTTCAAAATTATGCACCCGTATTATCACTTGCACCCCCTCTATCCATAACATCAAACCCACTTTACAACAGCTTCATTGGCTCCCCATTACTTACTGTGTTAACTAGAAATTACTTCTCCTCACTTTTAAAGCCATTCATAATTTTGCACCTCCATATCTTCTTGACCTTCTCCATATTGCCACTCCTGCTCGCACACTCAGATCCTCTTCTTCCATTCATCTCACTGTTCCCCCTCTCCCCCTTGTTACTTTAGAATTCAATCCCTTCTGATCTTCGTAATGTTGGCTCTCTCCCACATTTTAAATCCAAACTCAAAACACATCTGGGTAACACTTTAGAATAAGGTTCCATTAGTTAATGTTAGTTAATGTATTAATTAACATTAACAAACAATGAACAATACATTTATTACCGTATTTATTAATCTTTGTTAATGTTAGTTAATGAAAATATAGTTATTCATTGTTAGTTCATGCTAATTCACAGTGCATTAACTAATGTTAACAAGCACAACTTTTGATTTGAATAATGCATTAGTAAATGTTGAAATTGACATTAACTAAGTTTAATAAATGCTGTAGAAGGATTGTTATTGCTTAGTTCATGTTAACTAAAGTAGTTAACAAACATTAACTAATGGAACCTCATTCTAAAGTGTTACCCACATCTGTTCAGCATAGCTTACTCCCTTTGATCACAACTGCACTGTGTTTTTAATTGTATCGTATCTTATTGTCTTTATCGTTTTTGTCTTGTTGATTTACGGTGACCTTGAGTGTCAAGAAAGGCGCCTATAAATAAAATGCATTATTATTATTATTATTACATCAGTGACAACACAAGGACCAGTTTTGTAAATGATTGCATTATACTAGGAGGAAGGAGAAAATAATTACTAGTAATGAAATATAAATATGTTCCATTTTCTATACATACTGTAGCCTACATAAAAACAATATTGCCTAAGATTCATTTTCATTCTGCAACGAAATGAATATGTTCATATAAAATAAAGCAGGCACGTGCACACATAGACATCAAAGGGCGCTTGAGCACCTGCCTTTTTTCTTCCTCGAGAGAAAGTGCCCTTTTTTCTGGGGAGTTTTTTTTTTTTTTTAAATAAATTAATATATGTATATATGTGTGTGTTTCTGTTTGCACACAGCTTTCTTGTTCAAACAAATAAAGAAAACTAAATATCTGGTCACGGGGCGGGAAATGTTGAGCTCTGTTGAGTTCCGATTCCTTTCTCCCCCTCCGTGTCTCCGTGCAGCACAGCAGTGTAGCACACATTGATCGGCACATCACAGACAGACAGAGAGCCGCAGAAGTGAACCTCCCTCCCTGTCCCAGTTGTGTTTGTCTTGGGTGTGGAGGTGAGTGGTGATGAACAACAGACTAAGGCAAAATATAGTTAAAAAAATGTCTTGCTAACATCCATGACTCAGCTACCATGTAATAAGTTAGCCAAAAGTTTAGCTAAGACAATATATCATGGGCATACAGGCTAACTTAATGGAGAAACGACAGCTGAATACAGTAAAATTAATTACGTCATCAGAATCGCCACATTGATATGCACATCAGGCGTTAAGTATAATGCGCTATTTGTATACATTTGACACAAGGCATTGCAGATGAATAGGGTAAACTTCCCCAGTTATTAGTTATTAACTTACATCAAGAGTCTTTTCCCTTGAATTGTGAATTTTGGAAATGTCCTTTCCAAAGAAGACATGGAAGCAAAATAGACCAAAATCTCAAAATTGAACAGCACATGAAGTGTCCTGCCTTAAAAAATAACTTTATAATTTTGATCTCCGGCTCCTCATCTAATAACTATCCATTCTATTAGTATATTGTATGCTGATAGATTTTACCAACCCTCCCTCAAATGTGAAACAAAGTTCTTGTCACCACGATTTCCTTTCTCCCCTCCGTGTCTCCGTGCAGAACACAGCAGTGGGTAGCACACATTGATCGGCACATCACAGACCGACAGAGAGCCGCAGAAGTGAACCCTCCCTCCCTGGTCCAGTTGTGTTTGCTTGGGTGGAGGTGAGTGGTGATTGAACAAAGGACTAAGGCAAATGATAGTTAAAAAAAAATGTCTTGCTAACATCCATGACTCAGCTACCATGTAATAGTTAGCCAAAGATTAGCTAAGACATATATCATGGGCATACAGGCTAATTAATGGAGAAACGACAGCTGAAGACAGTAAAATTAATTACGTCCATCAGAATCGCCACATTGATAATGCAATCAGGCGTTAAGTATATGCGCTATTTGTAGACATTTGACACAAGGCATTGCAGATGAATAGGGTAAACTTCCCCATTTATTAGTTATTAACTTACATCAAGGGTCTATTTTGTCCCTTGAATTGTGAATTTTTTGGAAATGTCCCTTACAAAGAAGACATGGAAGCAAAATAGACCAAAAATCTCAAAATTGAACAGCACATGAAGTGTTCTGGCTTAAAAAAAATAACTTTATAAATTTTGATTGCCGGCTTCCTCATCTAAGAAAACGTATACATTTATTCGTAGTTATTGTATGCTGATAGATTTTACCACCCTACCTCAAATGTGAAACAAAGTTCTTGTCACCATCAGTTTGTGCGTGTCTTGTGGGTGCGTGTGTGTGTGTGTGTGTTGTGTGTGTGTGTGCAAGATAATGTAATATTACAACACTGTGAACTGAGTAATTTGTAGACATCTGTGAAAAATGACTGAAAACAACATGGCTTGAAACAATTGGGTGAGTGTGAGGGAATTAAAATAAAATATGGTAAGTCCGAGTTGTGTTAATATATTTAACGTTTTGTTTAGAAATAAATTGAAATAAATATGAGAAGTGCCCTTTTTTCCACTTGAGCCCCTGCCCCTCAAAATGTCTATGCACGTCACTGAAATAAAGCCTTTGGGAGACCACACACACACCACATCTAATAAGTTAATAATTGCAATGTAGTCAAATGTGTAAACAGAAATAAAGCCTTTGGGAGACCACACAATGTAGTCATATGTTTAGTTAGTGGTTTCATTGTATTTAAAACTGAAACATTTTTGTTGATTTGTTTTGTTTGTTGTTTTCTAGACTTTTTTCACTTGCTCTGATTTGTTGGTGGAGTTGAATTTTTAAAGGTTTGTCAAGTGTAGGACTTGGTGATTTTTGTTGAGGTGTAGGGGCATGTGAGTGCGGAGGAAATATGAGATAAAATGCTGTTCTACTACGTCATGAATAGGTTTTAACACAGTAGTAACATTGTTTCCTTACCCACATTAATCAATAATTCAATAATTAATTAAAGTTTTTTCATTTTGATCTTGATAATGTGTGCAATGTTTTATGCATTTTTGCAGTTTTCAAGTCTAATCTATAATCCACCACATCAGTCAAAGTCAGTACTCTATTTCAACATAGCTTTGTGTGAGGAATAAAACAGAAAATTAAACTTCTGAAACCATGTGTGCACAAGTTCAGATGGATAAAAGTTTTGAATTTTTCGTAATTGGTTTCAACTACTTCCTTGAACACCTCAACCCATTCAGTCATTCTCGTTAAATATCTTTTTATTGTTTTATTGTTGTAGTACATGTTTGTATAAGGCACTTAAGGTGCTTGCGATAACGACAGGAAACCAAAAACCAATCACAATTCATTAGCAAACAACAACGTCTGTTTGGTGGATTTCAAATTGCAAACATTTTGACAATGTCAAGTCAGTGGGAGATTTTAAGATTCTATTTGTAAATTTGTCATTATTAAAGTATACCTAATAAACATACTTAATCTATTAAAAGATGATTAAATTATTTTCAGATAACGTAAAAATTAAGTCAAATAATATAAGAAAAGAACAAATGTTTTTACAATATAGACAGTTTTCATGGATTCATACGTTTGCCAGAAGTACTCCCGGCTAATGATTGTAATTATTGCATTGCTTTGTCGGGAACTTGCACTAACTCCTACATTTCATCCAAAACGATGTCAAAAGGTTTCTTCATGGAGCCTGAAGCAGACATGGGAACTGACAAGGAATAGTTGGAATACAGCCAAATCACATTTTAAAGAGCCCTGCTTTTATCCTGGAGTGATGATTGATTGCCCTGAAGCTAAATATCATAGTTGCATGTCACTTCTGTGGTTTGCACAAGCGACAAACAAATCTTTCTCCGTCAGACTATAACTATGTGCGACTCACAGGAGTATTTCATATGATACTGTTCCATAATCTACAGCAGCTTTGTCAGTTAATATTGCACATTATTTGCTCATACGTTCTTGTGAATTTTCAAGATTTTCTGAAAACCATTCATTTTTATTTGCTATCATTAAGTTGCATAATCTGAATTATATACATCACTAATACACTCACATCTGCTGAGCACTAGTTAATTGTAACATAAAGCAAAAAAAGGTGTGTAGTAACTAACTCAAACCCTCTGAATATAATTATTTATTTAATTTTATTGTTTTTATTTGTTTGTTTTGATGTGGTGTGGTTGTGTGTGGCAGTCGTGGAAAACCACAAACATGGAGGGATTCTGCAAATTATCCACCACACTGTCATAGAGGTCAGGTGCCACACGAACAGGGGGCGTCTTCATGTCCGCCTGACCCTGAGTGTGGTAACCCGTTAGCACACGAGCCACAAACATGAGCTGAGTCCCGTCTGCTGCAGGAACTGCATACTTATGTTGGGCAGAGTAGCTGGCGTTCACAGCGAAGTACGTCCCATGTCCAAAGTAGGTGGCTGAGAGTGGTAAAGAAGTTATCAGTATCAATTAGTTTGCAAACTCAACAATTAACGAGACATCAGTGGTTGATGGTGGCTGGGAATCTGTTTACTAGACTGTTAAACTATAAAAAAGAAGTTCATCCAATGGAATAAAAGTGACTGTTCACCCAAAAATCACAATTGTGTCATCACTTGCTGTTAGGTTTGTTACCCCCACAGCTATTGTGCGCCTTCAGGAGACAGAGTCAGATGAACATTTTTTTTTTACAGAATTAACATTTTTGGGTGGGCTATTAATTTAATCAACCTTAATTAAAAAAAAAAGAAAGCAGTTACCATTTTGCCCTGCAAAATTGCGATTAAAGTTTGAATGCCATGATGGATGAGCAGGATGTCCTCTGATGTGCCGTGATATAGGATCTTTCGTCTGCTGCTCCACAGAACCATTTTTGCTCTCCAGCTCTTTTTTACGCCCCTCGTATAACCGCCGAAGATTCATGTTCTGGATGCGCTGGATCTGTTGAAATACATTTGCATTCAAACAGCCATATACAAATATATTTGATGGACTTCAAATTCATATCTGTCATTCTTCACAGGAGCAAACTATAAAGACTATACTGCCATAATGAAAACCTGGTACAGTAATTAGATCAACACTTTTTAAAAGGCTAAAGCAAAACAAAATTTATCAATAAGTGATGTTAGTTTAATCTGGCCCTTAATTAAACCTAAAACCTTGTTGTAGACTAAATCTAATCCTAAAGTACAACTAGATATAAATTAAGACATAATGTAATTCTTTAGAATTGTTTTTTATGTCCTTCAGGGTGGTCATGTAACGCATGTAAAGATGGAGTCAGGTGTCAAACCTTGAGCACTGTTTTTGTGACAGTCTTCTTGAAGTCTGCCTTCAGAGTCTGGTACTCCGTGGATGACTGATCTGAGCGGTCTATCACCTGTAAGGAGTCACCTTGACTCATGTTGTCCCAGTAGATTGGCAAAGAGAAATCTAAAACGCCAAATAGTGAGGGTTCTGATTTAGTTGGATTATTATGTATCAATTTATATTATAGATCAGAGGATTTCAACTGCACAAAGATTTTTTTTTTTATCTGACACAGTATCAAATATATTTTTAACATAATCAGAGTCATATATTGTCATACACTGTGAAAGTGGTTCCTCACCCGAAAGGTTCTCCAGTCGTTTGAGAGCGGTCACCTCTCCTGAATGACATGCTATGACCTCCATCTTTCTCAGATTCACAGTCCATTTCACACCCTGCGCATCCACAATTCCATCTTCCACATCTTTTTTCTCAAGCTTATAATTCATGTCTATTGGTATCTTCTGCCAAATGCCCCGTGATCCCAGAATGCACCACGTGACTTGATTGAAGAGGATGGACTGGTCCTTGTCTCTTACCTTAGAGTTTGGGAGAAAAAAAAGTTAGGCTTTGCAATTAAAGGAAATAGATAATCATGAAATAAAATATGATTTCATGATTTTAAGTTTTTATTATTCATTATTCATCAAAAAGCTATAAAAGCATATACAGGTGCAGTGTATATGTGTGTGTGTGTGTGTGTGTGTGTGTGTGTGTGTGTGTGTGTGTGTGTGTGTGTGCGTGTGTTTCTATATGCGTGTGTAACCCTGGACCATAAGGGTAAATTTTTTGAAATTGAGATTTATACATCATCTGAAAGATATTCAATATATCAATATTTGGACAATATTTGGCTGAGATACAACTATTTGAAAATCTGGAATCTGAGGGTGCAAAAAAATCGAAATATTGAGAAAATCGCCTTTAAAGTTGTCCAGATGAAGTTCTTAGAAATGCATTTTACTAATCAAAAATTACGTTCTAATATATTTACAGTAGGAAATTTACAAAATATCTTCAAAATATCTATAATTTTTATCCTAATGATTTTTGCCATAAAAGAAAAATCAATAATTTAGACCCATACAATGTATTGTTGCTATTGTTGAGTCACATATACATACATAAATTTATATATATATATATATATATATATATATATATATATATATATATACAGTGGGGCAAAAAGGTATTTAGTCAGCCACCGAATGTGCAAGTTCTCCCACTTAAAAAGATGAGAGAGGCCTGTAATTTTCATCATAGGTACACTTCAACTATGAGAGACAAAATGAGAAAAGACAAACCAGAAAATCACATTGTAGGATTTTAAATGAATTTATTTGCAATTTATGGTGGAAAATAAGTATTTGGTCACATACAAACAAGCAAGATTTCTGGCTCTCAACAGACCTGTAACAACTCTCTTTAAGAGGCTCTCTGTCCTCTACTTGTTACCTGTATTAATGGCACCTGTTTGAACTTGTTATCAGTATAAAAGTCACCTGTCCACAACCTCAAACAGTCACACTCCAAACTCCACTATGGCCAAGACCAAGGAGGTGTCAAAGCACACCAGAAACAAAATTGTAGACCTGCACCAGGCTGGGAAGACTGAATCTGCAATAGGTAAGCAGCTTGGTGTGAAGAAATCAACTGTAGGAGCAATTATTAGGAAATGGAAGACATACAAGACCACTGAATAATCTCCCTCGATGCTGGGGCTCCAGGCAAGATCTCACCCTGTGGGGTCAAAATGATCACAAGAACGTGAGAGCAAAAAATTCCCAGAACAACACGGGGGGACCTAGTGAATGACCTGCAAAAGCTGGGACCAAAGTAACAAAGGCTACCATCAGTAACACACTACGCTGCCAGGGACTCAAATCCTGCAGTGCAAGACGTGTCCCCCTGGCATAAGCCAGTACCTGTTCGCCCCCCCCCCACCAGGCCCGTCTGAAGTTTGCTAGAGAGCATTTGGACTTGATCCCGAAGAGGATTGGGAGAATGTCATATGGTCAGATGATGAAACCAAATGGAACTTTTTGGTAAAAACTCAAACTCGGTCGGTTTGGAGGAGAAAGAATGCTGAGTTGCATCCAAGAACACCATAAGTCCTACTGTGAAACATGATGGTGGACACATCTTGCTGTGGGGGGCTGTTTTTTTTCTTGCAAAAGGACCAGCATGACTACGGATCCGTGGAAAGGAAAGAATGAATGGGTGCCTTGTCTAGTGAGATTTTTGATTGGCAACCATCCTGTCCATCAGCAAGGGCATTAAGATGAATAACGTGGCTGGTTCTTTCAGAGATGAGCAAGTGACTCCCAAACACACCGCCCAGCGGCAGATGGATTGAGCTTCTTAAGAATCATGTCAAGGTCCTGAAGTGCCCTGGCCAGTCTCCAGAATCTCAACACCCAGTAGAAAAAATCTTGATAGGGAAGTTGAAAGGCAGGGGGGGGGGGCGACACATTTTGTGGTGGGGTGTTGCCCAGTGACAGCCCAAAAAACATCACTGGCGGTCTAGGCGCGTATCTGCAGGAGGAAATGGGCCAAAATACCAGCAACATTGTGTGACAGCCGTGTGAAGGCTTTACAGAAAACGTTTGACCTCTGTCATGCCAACAAAGGGTATATAACAACGTATTGAGAAACTTTTGTTATGACCCCAAATACTTATTTCCACCATAATTTGCAAATAAATCATTAAATCCTGCAATGTGATTTTCTGGTTTTCTTTTCTGTTTTTGTCTCATAGTTGAAGTCTGTACCGTCAAATTAGAAATTACCATGGCTATTTTTTATAGTGGGAGAACTTGCATTCGGTATTTGATAAATACTTTTGCCCACTTTAAGGCATATATATATATATATATATATATATATATATATATATATATATATATATATATATATATATATATATAGCCCACCCTCTATATGTCGGTGTGCTGCCAATAGGGCTATCAGTATCAAGGTCACTTAAATTCTTTTTGCATTATGTTCTGAGACAATTGTGTGGAGAGCCATTTAGTTTTAATGTTAATAGGGATTTGCTTTTACCTGTCTGAAGTGGCGTCTTGTATCAGTCTAACAGCATCATTGGCGGTCCATCCGATCAGTCAGGAGCACTGCCCATCCTCAAGAGCTGCTCTGCTCCTATCATACCAGAGTGCAGTGAATTCCACTTTAGACAACAGCTGACTTCTGTCATATGCTTCGGATGGGGTGTTTAATCTCAGGTATTGATGAAAGTAATGGCGTGGGGCACTGGGTCCTTATATGCCTGCTGAAGATTCTCTGGGCATCAATACACTTCATTATTGGTGTGACCAGCTGAGGAAATGCTTTCTGTGATGAGCCAAAGATGCCACTCAGAGTTGAAGTCCACCTATGACTGGTGAAAATTAGGAGGGTGATCTGCTTGGTCCTAGTTGATGCACTTGCAAATCTCGGATGGCTGTACACTGGAGTACAAATTTAGTTGCTGGAGCTGAAAAAGGTGAATGTGCAAAATTGACAATGAGTCTGTGATAAAGAAACACCGTAAAAATATTGAAAACGCAACTTTAATTCTTTTTTATAATGCATGAGATTTGACAAGTAATAAAAAGCCTCTGCATTACACAGATACTGTATATGCTCCTTTGTTAACTGTGTACCACCAGATTTGCTTTGCAGTTGCTTTGAATGCCAGGAAAACGATTAATCTTCAGCAGAAGGATCAGTCTTCATGAGATGAGACAGCTCCTTGGAGGAACACCGTAGCTACTCCCTCTGGTGGATCTGTGCACAGTGTGGATCAAGCCTAGCTATGTCCTGCCATTCCATTTAAATGGCTAAATGTTTCTACTATTCCATTCATGCATATTTCCAGAAAACTGCTGAGCAATTACACTGGCTAAAAATAGTATGGTTAAAACTTCTTCTGTACATATTATATCTTAATATTTCCAGGCCATGACGAGATACAGCTGAGTCTTGTATGTACTACAGCAGGTTTTATAAGCTAATAGGTAATGTCCCGGTGATGTGTATCTCATGTAAGCTAAAAGTATGTCAAATGGGTGACACAGTTAAGTTTACAAGTACACAATTTAGAAAATGGCGGCCGACATCCGCAAATTTTTTATTTTATTTGGTAACGCTATGGCTCCGGGGCATTTGTGAGTTTATTTCAGTGTGAGTGTGGAAACACAACTAGAGTGGTAGCCAATGTTAAAAGGGTAAAAAGGTTAATGTTATCGTGGTTACAAGCTAAGACCAGTTACGGCTGCGGCCTTGTTTAAGGGGCACATGCACGTAAGATTACAATGATACAGATTTAGTGTCAAAGGAACCGGAGTGCCCCAGTTACGGAGCAGAGAGGTTTAATTATGGAAGTCCGTGTTCTTATAGTGTAAATGTAATACATTTAACTGCATGAGAATTATTTCTGATTGTCATAAGGACACTTATAAATGTACAGTTAATTCCAAAAATGCTCTTTTGAATAAGAGGACAAAGATGATAGGTGTTTTAAATGAAAAGTGCAGACATGATTGAGATAGACAACGGGATTTAAAGGGAAAGTGTCGTTGTTTTGGGTTCAGACCAACTTTAAGTTCATGTTTGTAAAATTGTGGGATACATTATGTGAAAACAGACCGTTGAAGATTTATATGACTTCATGTAATCCAAATGTGGTAGACACTGTGCTTCAATTGCAAGCAACAAAAATAACAGAAAATATTCATGAGTGCAGATACAAATTAAAATGAAGGTGAAATAATTATATCCGAGTGAATGGAGAATTAGCCAAAACGGTTGCCTGCGTCACTGATTTTCTCTGTAATAGTTCTAATTAGTTCAGAGCAATCCTATCAAGGATATCTATATATCTGCCAGCGGAGACCTGGCCGGGACCCGCTAAATAGATAATAGATATATATAGAAACCCTCTATATGTCGTAAGTGTGCTGCCAATAGGGCTAATAAAACAACTCTTAAATTCTTTGCATTATGCTCTTGGGAACAATTGTGTGGGAGAGCCAATTTAGTCTTAATGTTATTTCATTGTTGTTTTTTACTGCAATTCAATGGCGCTGCCTTGTATCAGTCTTACCAGCCTATTCACTCCATCCTTTCAGTCCTTTTACTACCTGCATCTATCAAAAAGGCTCTGCTCTTATCTGCAGGTGCAGTGAATTCACTTCTTTTTAGACAACAGCTGCTTCATCTCATCTTCAGTGAGGTGTTTAATCTCATCATGATAGAAAGGCGTGTGCGTGGAGGCACTGATTCCTATATGCCTGCTGAAGTTCCTCGCACGGGCATCAGACATCTCATTGTTGGTGCGTGGCCAATGGCTAGAATGCTGCTCTGCTCTCTGTGTCAGGCAGAGCCACACCTAGAGAAGTGAGAGTCCAAAGTGATGGGTAAAAGGTTCAAAGACAGTAGTCCTTGAGTCAGGTGCAGTACTCGCCCACTCTGGTGATTGCCTGGTAGATACAAGTGGTGCCAGGAGACTGAAAAAGGTAAGGAAATACAAAGGTAAACTGGCCAATTGTCTGATACTTTGTAAAAAATGTTAGAAAAACATTTCTTTTTACAATGCATGATTCAGTAAGTAATAAAAAGCATATGCATTGCACAGTCTAATATATGCTCACCTATTAACTGTGTACCACCAAAGATTTGCTTTGCAGGTTGCTTTAGATGCCAGAAATGGTAATCGCTGGCAGAGAGGATCCCGAATGCTGAGATGTTGAAAGATATGCTCCTTGAACACCATCCTTTACTCACCTCTGGAGGTGGATCTTGGCCTTATTTATTTGGATCAAACCTCCTTGTCCTGTCATTGCATTTCATGGCCAAATGTTTCCTCTTCCATTCTTATATTTCAAAACCTACTGTTAGAAATTTCATGGCCTGTCTTTATGGTTAAAAGCCTTCATTCCAAAACATATTATCTTGGTAGGTAAAAGACCATGACAAAGTCCTGTGAGTCTTCAACATTCATGGTGTAGCAGGCCAGATATAACATGTTCCAATTCCCAGTAAATGCACAAACTGATAAAATATTTTATTTGCGCTTTACGCTACTTAAAGGGATAGTTCACCAAAAATGAAAATTCAGTCATCATTTACTCAACCTTGTGTTGTTTCCCAAACCTGTATTTCTTTTCTTCACTTAACACAAAAAGAATGTGAAAGCGACTTTAGAAAAAAAGCATCTGTGAAATGCATACATGCAATGCTAAAAAAAAAAGAATACTAGGATTAGTATTATTATTATTTTTTTTTTTTTATGTGGGGAGATACATAAAACAAATAAAAAATACATAAAACAAACTACCTATCAAGAGTAATAATGAAGGTACTGACCAGCACAGATCGCAGGGATGGCCACAGACCTGTAGCAGCCCTGCTCACTTTGAACCACTATTTCTTTTGCCAAGGTCTCGATAACACCAGGGTCCCTCAGTCCACAAACATGCATGATGGTCTTACAGGGGAAGCCTCCTGGTGGGGTCGTGAATATCTGCCCTCTTGCTACCTGAGCTGGAGAATACATGTAAGAGATAGCGTTAGATGACATATTGCATGTACATATTTCATTAATTAAATCACTTATCTATTTTAAAGTGTAATTTGGTTTTCTGTATTTTATTTGATCTTTTTAAAATGCCTAAAGAAGGTTGCAATTTCTGAATTTCTAACTATACTTGCAAACAGGTTCAGTCAAGTGCATGTTGTTTCTTTAAATTCTCTAAAAATCACACTGTTTCTAATGAAGGCATGCGATTCTGTTTTAATTAGGGTTAGACTATTTTCAAAAGAAATGGCTTGCTGGATAAATTAAATTTAATAGACAAGTCTATCAATACTATAAAACTTTGTGTCGAAAATACTTTTGATGCTTGCATACATAGTTTTTTTTTCTGTGCATTTAAACATGCTTGACAAAAGTCTTTTTATATATGTGATCAAATCAAAAATTAATTTTATTAAAGAAGCTGTAGTTTATTTTTCTTACCGCCTGTCAGTTGAGCCTGGATTTGAGGTCCTGCTTTAGTAAGGATGTCCTTACACACTCCTGTGATGGATAGGTTAAATAAGCACTCTCGTATGGTCTAAATAGTGTATAAAGAATGTTTTAGTTATTCAGTTAAGAAAGCTGCATGAATACCAGCTGTCTGGAAGTCCTTAAAGTCAGTGGTGTTCACGATGGCATCAGTAGTCTCATTAGTGATGTCTCCAAACACTAGATGGAGTTCAGTACCATCTACTGGCATGATGATCTCATCGAGGTCAGAGGTCAGGAGTGAAACAGCCTGCGGTGACAGTTAAAGACATCATGTAAGTAGTACAGATGTAAGAAATCTTAGAAGGTTTAGCTAAATGTGGGAATTTCCAATGCACAACAACAAATCCAACAAAATTCAGACATTTCTCATTGAGTAATTTTCATTTCATCACAAAATGTCATGCATTTGATGTCATTTCTTGCGTCAATATATATATATATATATATATATATATATATATATATATATATATATATATAAACTTTAAATCTCTTTGCCTTCCCCTGTGTTGCCCACCATTTTTGCACTAGATTCCCACAGAGACTGCCCGGGAACATCTGCAAATATTTCCCAAAATAGGGTTAGGAATAAAATCACTGAAATGAACTCCATTGCATAGAGTGTGTTAAAGATACACACTGTACCTCTTCAGAATGAGCCGCACTAGCCATTATTGTGATACAAATGGTGTGCAGAAGACCACTGTGTCCAGATAAAAATTCACAGATCTCCTGAGTAAGAATATTAACAGCATCTTTGACTGGTATTGACAGCACTTTGCCGGGTCCAATTACTGGCAATGCAACCGAACCCCAAGAGTTCTGCTCACACAACTCAAAAACTCGGCCAAGTCCAGAGCAAAGCGCCTAAGACAAGATCACAACACCAAAAAGTAGATTACTAATGGCAACCCTATGGCACGCTGCAAATGAAAAAAACACTTGCAAATTAAGAAATCATCTTCATCAATTTGACAACACACGCTGCAAATGCTCACAAAACAAATAAATCAATGCGCTGCAAGAACAGAAACACACTGCAAATACAACACAAACAAAGAAATTAAATGTAAGAAAATTACAAATTTTTCTTTTATGCCAAAAATTGTAAGGTTATTAAGTAAAAATCATGTTCCATGAAGATATTTTGTACATTTCCTACCATAAATATATAAAAAATTCATCTTTGATTAGTTATACGCATAGCTAATGACTTCATTTGGCAACTTTAAAGGCGATTTTCTCAATATTTAGATATTTTTGCACCATCAGATTCCAGATATTCAAATAGTTGAATCTCGGCCAAATATTATCATATCGTCTGCTTGGTATTATAAGGTTCTATCTGACATTTTTGTCAAAATTGAGTTATTCACATATTCTTATTCTGTGTCAACGTATTTACATTATGTGATAGATTTTTGAATGTTGTGTACATTATGGGACTTTTTATTTAAAAAACAATAAGGTTCTATCTACACAGTCAAGTGGAACACAAAAACTTTGAAGCATACATCATTGGAAAGCTTTTTTTTTTTTTCAGAAAATTGACCCCGTATGACTGGTTTTGTGGTCCAGGGTCACAAATAAGTTGACGAAATACACAATCACCTTATCTGTGAAAGGTTATATAAGCTTTTACAAATGGTAATCAATACCCACAACCCCACCCGCCCTCATTTTGTTCGGGTAATTTTATTGTGGTCTGTGATACTTGCACATTTCTTTATTTGTTTGTGTTGTGAGCATTTGAAGCACATGTGCTGTCAAACTGATGATGATGTTTTCTTAATTTGCTGGTGCTTTTTCTATTTGCATGTGTTTTCTGAAGTTGCAGCGCACTGAGCTCTCTCGGCCATTTCTGTTTGTGTTTTTTTCTTAAGTTGCTGGTGCTTTTTCTATTTGTATGTGTTTTGTGTCTTACCTTTTCGCTTTTGTGCTTATTTCCTTTTGGCGCACATTCTATAAAAAGAACCTTGGAGCATCCCAGCGCTTGTGTCCCGTCCACCTCCAGCACTTCTCCAGGCTTAAGAGTGTGATTTCTCTTGGCACTGTTGAAGTTATTTTGAAGTTGCTGTCCTGCTTTATTCAACAGGGATGATCCAATCAAGGTTGAGGTCATGTTTGTTTGGATCATCGGAGCAACAAACACATCTGCCTGTTAATTTTGCAAATCTTGAAGGTTACTTAACAGTCCTGTTCAAGAGGTAAAACGCATAAATACTGGTTATTAAGGCTTAATTTGAAATATTGAAAATTCAGCCTTACCTGTTGTTGCTCAAGACTACCAATCACAACTTTAATGTTTATGTCTTTGTCAGAGTCCATAGAGTCTTGGGGAGATGCAGATGCAAATGGCTGGAGACTGATACTGCTTGTGTATTTAGGCACATTATTAATAGGCAGTATCACAACCATATAAGAATTCTTCACTAATTGGAAGGTCCTTGTACCTTCACCTTGAAAAAATTGTTGAACTCCAGGCCCTTTCACCTCACAACGTTTAGTGGCAAGACTCTGAAGAAATGATATAAGGCTGTCCTTCAAACTATCAACTTCACAGCGAGGTCCTGTGAGGTGGACACATGGGAAAGGCGAACATGTTGGCTTTATTTCCACACTGCTTTTCTTCACACCGGCCATCGCCAAGATCTCAGTGAAGTGCTCTGCCATTTCTGGCCTGGGAAGAGGCAGGGAGGCGTGATGGTTCTGATGGTTTCTTTTGTATTCCAGCACAATGTTCTTCAGCTTATTAACTTCAGTAGTGTAGCCCACAAGTTGCACTTTGAGGACAGTAGTTGATTCATCCTGGTATTTAAGCTCCACTTTAACACTTCCACGATTGGCTTGATTGATGGTTTCATTCAAATCCTCCTTCAGTTTAGTAAACGCAGATGATTTCTGAATATTTTCCAGATGCACAGTCTCCAAACACACATCTCTCTGCATAGCAGCGGCCGTCTCCTCTAGCGGTCCGTCAGACAGACTCAACAGAAGAAGATCTGAACCTGAAGTCTCCAGCATAACCGGGCTGTGGAGGCTCTGCTGGAATCGGTTTTGGAAGTGCTGTATACTGCCACTTGATTCCAAGAAGGTCATAATAGCACGATGTGATGGGATCCTCTTCTTTTTGATTCCTAGCGCTAATTTTAAAAGCTCTTCTTCACCTGCATGGACCTCTTTCTCAGGACCCTTCAGAAGGAGAACACCTGCTCGTTCCTGTGCGATCTTAAGGGCAGGTAATTTAGTTTTTTTGTATGGCTCAAATCGCTCTTTGATGAGGTCATATTGTTTCTCAGACACGCAACACTCTTGTTGAACCTGCTGTTTGTCCTGCAAGCCGCTTAGAAATTTTAAAATCTTCTCCACTTCTGTTCGTTCTCCGACCACCACAGCTAAACATGTAAGTTCTTCAAAATAGATTTTTAAGTTATCACTTTGGAGGAAAGAATTTTCTTCCAGAATTGCAGATTTGTCGCTTTCAACCTCAAAGTGGATGATATAGCGTGACTTTAGAGTCTCAAACACTTCATCCACTGCAAATTCCCATTTCTTCAGGGAAAAAACATCTGCGGCAGCCGGGTCCCTCGTCACCACCAACTCTTCACAGTCAGTGTTGATTTTGAAGGTGCTGGAGACCTTAGAGAGGCGTTTTTCCATATCTGAATATGGGCTTTTAGATTCACTGAAGAAGCGTAGTAGATAATGGTCCACTTTTAAAACCTTCTCCACACTTTTAGCACTTGCACATTTCTAACAAATAAAAAAAAAAGTAAAGACAAGTATTAATTGGTCATACATAATGCTTCATAATATGCAAGACAAGTGAAATTAATTTATCAGAGCTTAGCAATAAGGATGGCCCGGTCTAGTTCAGTTTTTACCTTCTTTATCAGCATTTAGCAGACCAGCAACAAGTAAGATAACATAACCAGCAGGAAACGTTTCTAAGATATAAAAAGACATGTACACATGTACTGAGACTGCCCTGCTCTCGGTTACTGAAGCCCTGTGACTGGCAAGAGCAGCTTCAAAATCCTCAGTACTCATTTTGCTGGACCTGTCTGCTGCTTTTGACACCGTTAATCACCAGATTCTCCTGTCCACCCTCAGAAAGATGGGCATCTCTGGAACCGCACTCCAGTGGTTTAAGTCCTACCTTTCTGATAGGTCCTTCAGGGTGTCTTGGAGGGGTGAAGTTTCTAAGTCACAAAAACTTGCTACTGGGGTTCCTCAAGGCTCAGTACTTTGACCACTTCTCTTCTCCATCTACATGACGTCATTAGGGTCTGTCATTCAGAAGCATGGCTTTTCCTATCACTGCTACGCTGATGACACTCAACTCTACTTCTCATTCCAACCAGATGACCCGACGGTAGTTGCTCACATTTCAGCCTGTCTGAGTGACATTTCTACCTGGATGAATGACCATTCTCTCAGCTCAACCTTACCAAAACAGAACTGCTGGTGGTTCCAGCTAACCCATCGTTTCATCACAACTTCTCTGTACAGCTGTGTTCGTCAACCATAACTCATTCAAGGACAGCCAGAAACTTAGGAGTTGTGATGGATCATCAGTTAAGCTTCACAGACCATATTGCTACAATGACCCGGTCCTGCAGATTTGCCTTATACATCATTAGGAAGATTAGACCCTTCCTGTCAGAGCAAGCCACACAACTTCTTGTCCAAGCTCTTGTTCTCTCCAGATTGGACTGTTGTAATGCTCTCCTGGAGGGCCTTCCTGCATGTACTATCAAGCCTCTGCAACTGATCCAGAATGCAGCAGCGAGGGTTGTCTTCAATGAGCCAAAAAAGCTCACATTACTCCTCTCCTCATCAGGTTACACTGGCTACCATTAGCCGCTCGCATTAAATTTAAGGTACTGATGCTTGCCTACAAAATGACCACTGGCACGGCACCAACATACCTAAGCTCATTAGTTCAATCTTATGTGCCCTCCAGAAGTTTGCGCTCTGCAAGTGAACGACGCCTTGTGGTGCCATCCCAAAGAGATTTAAAAAAAAAAAAAAAAAACCTGGCTACGTGTTCTGTACTAGACTAACTGAGACTTGTCATGGCACTTGTATACTGTTGTTGTTCTCTTGTTGATGTGATTGCTTCTATTGTTCTCATTTGCAAGTCGCTTTGGATAAAAGCGTCTGCTAAATGATTAAATGTAAATGTAAATGTAATGTAAACTGTAGTGATAATGCTGATAGGCAACTGCTTTATCAACTCCATTATCTGAAACTTTCCGGCCTGGGATGTGCAATATGTGCAATATTGTAATTGTTGTCTTAATGATATAACCCTATCGGGTATGTCACTCACTTCCCAAAAAACGAATAAAAATACGCCTTGAGGGCATGTTGAATGAATTGCATAAGTCAATGATTCATTGACCCATTCATGCACTGTATCTTAAATCCAATACTTCCTTATTATATAGTAGATGAAAAACAGTATGCCAAAAGAGTAGTATGTTCCAATTTGAAAAACTATAGGCGAAAATGACCCAAATGACCTACTACCTCCACCAGGCTTCTGAAGTGTGCAATCGATGGACACTCTACTATACAATTACACCACGGGAGAGGATTTAAGAATGGCTGTGAAGTGATGCAAATGATGCTGGTAGATCATGTGATAGTAACATGGTGGTTGTAGTATGTCTGAATTTCGTTCATACTACCATATTCACATACTTTATATAACATATAACATACTTTTTTTTTGCAATGTAAGTTGAAGTTCAAATGTATTACAGTACGTACTCAGACTGTAAGCTATTTCGGACATGCCTATTAACGACAAATGCTTGCTTTATTTCCTGAATGAATCAGCCGTTTGAACGTTTGTTTTTTTGTTGAAACAATGACTCATTCATTAGGACTTTTATTTGGAGCTGTTTCTGTTTTAAAGTATTGTTTCATTTGTTAAATCATTTCATATTTTATATTCAACATTTCTGAAAAAACTAAAATCCCGCACAATATCAAACTTTGCAAAAAGTATCATAAAAGTTTTATTAAGTGAAGTGAAGTGTGGCCAGGTATGGCTTCCCATACTCGGATTACAAGTCCACCCCTCTATATTAGGCCACGACTGTCACCAATAATGTTTAACAAGGTTTAAACAATAAACTCATTATTTATGAAACTTGCAATTTCAGTGTAAATGCATTAATACACTTTTGTAAATACACTTAAATGCCACAAGTTGCAGCTTTTGTCACTTCCGCAGTTCAAAAATGTTTTTTTGTTGATACTGATATCATTTGATTGGTAACAGCCCTATAATGTCTTATTATTTCAATTAAATTTGATTAAATGTAAGAATCTGACATAAAAGATAATAATACATCTAAGTTTAGAAAAAAATAAATGCCTTTAGAAAGGTAAAAATTAGGGCTGTCAATCGATAATTTTTTTTTAAAATCGTGATTAATCGCATGATTGTCATGAGTTAACTTGTGATTAATAGCAACTTAATCGCACATTTTTATCTGTTCTAAATGTACCTTAAACTAATACTTTTCAAGTTTTTAAAACCCTAATCAACATGGGGATAGATAAATATGGATGCTTTATGCAAATGTATGTTTATTACATTTACATTACATTTAATCATTTAGCAGATGCTTTTATCCAAAGCGACTTACAAATGAGAACAATGGAAGCAATCAGACCAACGAGAGAACAACAACAGTATACAAGTGGCATGTCAGTTAGTCTAGCACAGAACATGTAGCTGAGTTTTTTTCTTCAAGAATAGAAAAAAAAAGAAAAAAAAAGAAAAGAAAATGTAAGTGCTAATATTCGTTGGTCAAGTGCTGGCGAAAAAGATGTGTCTTTAGATGTTTTCTGAAAATGAGTAAAGACTCCGCTGTTTCACCAGCTGGGCACAGTCCAGGAAAAGGTCCGTGAGAGTGATTTTGAACCTCTTTGGGGTGGCACCACAAGGCGCCATTCACTTGCAGAACGCAAGCTTCTGGAGGGTGCATTAGTTTGAACTAGTGAGTTTAGGTATATTGGTGATCAATATACCTAGTGGCCAGTGGTCGTCATGTAGGCAAGCATCAGTACCTTGAATTTGATGCGAGCGGCTACTGGTAGCCAGTGTAACCTGATGAGGAGAGGAGTAACATGAGCTGTTTTTGGCTCATTGAAGACAACCCTCGCTGGTGCATTCTGGATCAGTTGCAGAGGCTTGATAGTACATGCAGGAAGGCCCGCCAGGAGAGCATTACAATAATCCAGTCTGGAGAGAACAAGAGCTTGGACAAGAAGTTGGTTGGCTTGCTCTGACAGGAAGGGTCTACTCTTCAAAGTGTTGTATAAGGCAAATCTGCAGGATGTTGTAGCAATATGGTCTGTGAAGCTTAACTGATGACTGATCAAAACTCCTAGGTTTCTGGCTGTCCTTGAAGGAGTTATGGTTGATGAACCCAGCTGTATAGATTAGTTGTGATGAAACGATGGGTTAGCTGGAACCACCAGCAGTTCTGTCTTGGTAAGGTTGAGCTGAAGGTGATGATCATTCATCCAGCTAGAAATGTCACTCAGACAGGCTGCAATGTGAGCAGTTATCGTCGGATCATCTGATTGGAATGAGAAGTAGAGTTGAGTGTCATCAGCATAGCAGTGATAGGAAAAGCCATGCTTCTAAATGACAGATCCTAATGACGTCATGTAGATGGAGAAGAAAAGTGGTCCAAACACTGGGCCTTATGGGAATCCCAGTAGCAAGAAGTTGTGACTTAGAAACTTCACCCCTCCAAGACACCCTGAAGGATCTATCTGAGTGGTAGGACTTAAACCACTGGAGTGCGGTTCCAGAGATGCCCATCTTTCTGAGGGTGGACAGGAGAATCTGGTGATTAACTGTGTCAAAAGCAGCAGACAGGTCCAGCAAAATGAGTACTGAGGATTTGGTAGCTGCTCTTGCCAGTCACAGGGCTTCAGTAACCGAGAGCAGGGCAGTCTCAGTTGAGTGGCCACTTTTGAAGCCAGATTGGTTGCTGTCCAAGAGGTTGCTCTGTACAAGAAACATAGAGAGTTGGTTGAACACAACTCGCTCAAGTGTCTTTGAAATGAATGGAAGAAGGGATACCGGTCTGTAGTTTTCTAAAAGTGCTGGATTTAAAGATGGTTTCTTAAGCAGTGGGCTTACCTGAGCCTGCTTAAATGCTGTGGGAACTGTACCAGAGTGAAGAGAGGAGTTGGTGATGTGAGTAAGTGAAGGTATGACTGAAGAAGAAATGGCCTGAAGGAGGTGAGTGGGGATAGGATCAAGTGGACAAGTAGTAGGATGATTGGAAAGGATACGTTTGGAAACGTCCGTCTCTGAGAGTGGAGAGAAGGAGGAGAGAGTGTGTGGAGAATTGGTCACTGATGGTTCTTGTCTTATTTGTGAAGAAAACTGCAAAGTCATCAGCTGTAAGAGTAGATGAAGAGGGGGGTGGGCAAAGAAGAGAAGAGAAAGTTTTGAAAAGTGTGCAAGAGTCATAACAGATGCTAATTTTGTTGTGGTATTATGTTGTTTTAGCAGTGAAGACATTTGCAGAGAAGTTAGGAGTGACTGATACACACTGAGGTCGGTAGAGTTTCTTGATTTATGCTATTTCCTCTCTGCAGCCCTGAGTTTAGAGCGTTGTTCACGGAGAACATCGGACAGCCAGGGGGCAGATGGGGTGGTGCGTGCTGGTCTGGATGACAGTGTGCAAAAGTTGTCCAATCAAGAGGTTAGAGTGGAGCAAAGAGTGTCAGTAGCACTGTTCATGTCCAGTGCTGAAAACTAAGAGAGTGAAGGAAGTGAGTAAGAAACCATAGAGGATAGGCGACAGGGAGAGAGTGAGTGTAGTTTGGTGACCTGCGGAGGAGTGTGTGCTGTGTCAGGAGTAAGTGTGAGGTTAGAAGTGATGAGTAAGTGGTCTGAGGTGTGCAGTGGAGTAACTAAAGTGTTGTCCGTGGAGCAACAGCGTGTGTAGAGGAGGACCAGTTGGTTGCCTGTTTTTATTAGTGAAACCATACTCAACATAGAGCATGAAGACTAGACATGTTCCAAAGGTCATGTTCAGCTTTCAACATAGAAATACCAGTTTCCCATTACTTCTCTTTCTTTGCACTGAACAATTGACTTGCATGTAAAATTAGAGAAGCAACATAATATCTGGTTTAACTAAAAGCGCTGCTCCTCTCAGCCGCTCGCTAAACAAAGCAGAAACTATATAAGCTTTGTCCAATTATGTGTTATGTATTTTTGCTAACTTACTAGGTGCTTTTTTGAAAAAAAAAAAGTCTCTCAATCTAGCAACAAAGTAGCTAAGTTGGCAAAACTGTGACAGCATCTCCATTTCTCCAACTACGGGAAGTGATTAAAAACAAGAGCATTTACATCGACTGTTTTAAGGTGTTAGTGATATCTTCTTGCATTTAATTTTTTTGGGCTCTACAACCACCTGAAGCAGCTTGATTTTGTTACTCAGTGTTGGAGCACAACATTCTCATTACAACGTACTCATTTCTGTAGACCAATGACGGCCACAGGAATATAAAGATATATGACAGTATTTGAGTGTCCAGCTGTCCATGACAGGTGCCTAAACCAGTCAAGGTACCAGCACAAAAACATATTCAGCAGCAAAATTACGCATATTATCAAAAATATAATGTTATTTCCTGTCAATATTATATACTGTAGTTCTGAGACCTTCCCTTATTGTCAAGTTATGCATAGCAGGTGGATGTTCCGAGAACTGTTTCAAGGTATTTACTTATATGCAGAGAGTCGTCTCCCTACGGTTTTCTGAAGAAAAAAAACAGGTCCTGACCACCTTGCATCAGCAGGAAACAAGGTACTAGTCACATATATAAATTAAAGCTGAATCTCTGTTTTTTTGGTGACTGTGCCATTTACCTGAATTTACCAGATGCTGTACGGTTGTTCACTGCTTTCAGCGAAATTTTCATGTCTTATTAATACATGGATGTCCTCTTGTCCTTCTACACTTAATGACATGATGATTCGTTCTAGTACTCTTTCTAGTACTCTTTCCTGGGCTTTGAATACAAACGCATTTTGATGAGAATAATGAACTGTCATAATTATAAATGGAATATTTTTACAATTGTTACAGTTATTGCAGTTGTTTTGACAAGCCATGAAGTAAGATAAAACCATCGACATGGGTTTTAACCCCACCACACTGCAATAACAAAAACACATGCTTACCATTGTTTGTTCTAAAACTTATCTTGTAGGTGCTGTTACCTACACTTATTGGTAGATCTCGCACAGTCCCCTCCCCCTCAGACTCTTTGCTCTACCTCTTGATTTTAAAGTATATTTGTATTTGTCGAAGTTTCCTACAAATCTGAAAAAGACTCCCTTTGCCTTTAAAAAACCACAGCATGCTGGTAGTTTTCTCCATCCTTTTAATCTGTTGTTATAGGCTGAGCTTTGGAGATAAATATGGTTTGTGCTCTAAAATGCGTTTTTTCCATTTTGCTTGACTCGAATCAAAGGCTGTGGTTTCCATGGCCACGCTCCTCCCACTTTCCCTTCCTCTTTGATGCTGGGAGATTTAGTGTAAGTGGTACAGGAAACCATAGATTTGTGCTATAACAATATTTTTAAACATTATAAAAAACTTTTTGAATGACAGGACAAAAGACTGAGCTTGCAAACCAACTTTGTGGATTTTTTCTTGCCCAAGACAGAACCTGATTTTATCAAGTTAAACAACAATGTTTCTGGATCAACATCTTATCAACACAATATTGGTTGTTTGAACCTAGAACACATCCTAAACTCAGCAAAATCAGGAATGTGCTTTGCCCAAGACATTGAGTGAGATCTTGCTTGGTAACATTAAAACGATTAAAGAATGCAGTTAAGGGAGACGGTCACTTGGGTGATGCCCTTGAGGTCTGCTTGGTAAGGGTGTTTGTAAGACACAGCAATCGAAAAACAGAGAAATACAAGGAACAGAAAGTGTCAGAGAACATGGATGGTGGGTTTTTTTGGGGCTGCAAGCTTGACCCAAGCTTAAAAAGGACATGTTATTAGTGCCATGTATATACCTTTCGCCTCAAGGTGGTTGTTGGAGAAGGCAGAAATACTGATGAAACAACAACTGTCAAAAAGTTTTTTAAGCAAAAGCCTTCTTTAATCTAATACAACACATCTGATGTCATGAAAGGGAAACATGTGAACCTAGAAGAAATGTCATTAATTTCTAAGACATTTTGTAAAAATTCCAGAGGATGAATCAGTTTGTTTTTTGACAAAATACACTCCTTAATAAGTATAAGTGTTCTTTATCAGCATCTGTTGGTTCCTTTAGGAGAACAATTTAACGATGTATATGGACAAAACCTTTTGTTGCTTTTGCACAAAAGATTCTTTATAAAGGAAGACGTTTTTATTTAAAATTGAATTATTAAAAAATTTTCTTTACACTAAAAAAAATGGTTTATTTTAAGAAATCTTTTTTTTTGACTGAAAGGGTTCTTGGGGGAACCAGAAAAATGGTTTCTTATTTGGCATTCCCTGTTGAAACCACTCTTTTGGAAGCTATATTTTTGAGAGTATAAAATTTTAATTTTGCCCCCTACTTCCGTGGTTTTTGTGCAAGCAAACAGACAGATTAATTGCCCAATAAACCATGCACTTTTGTTGACACTGTATAAAATAATTTTTTATTTTACGTTGTGTATCAGGGGGTTTCCTTAATTTTTACTGAAAGCTTCAACTGTTTTTTTTAACAATTACCTTCGTGTTTGAATGTAAAGTTTATTATGAAAGTGATTTTTCATTTCAAATTAAAACAAAGTGCCACATTTTAAGTTAGTATCACTTACATTATGTAAAATCTGAATATATTAGCCATTGGAATACGTCCAATGTTTCCACTGGCTTTTTCCCCTAGTTAGTAACCTTTTTTTTCATAAAATTTGCCTAAAAATAAATTTTTTTTTTTCCCAAATCAGTGTCAATTTACAGTAATGGGTAAATGAAATATACTGATTCACAAAAGGCTACAAGGCATTATTTATTAACCATTCTTTATCGTTTTGTGGTTTTTTGACAGCTTTGCCAGAAAGAAGTCCACACCACATTGTGCTGATGCATTGATTTTTCCATACACATTGTTTTCATTCAATTAAACATTGAGTTTTTTTACACTCGTGTTACCACTCTTTCCTGTATGGTAATTAAGTTCACTGTTTTAACCTGAAATGAATTAATTATTGCATAAAAATGTAAATGCAAACTACATAACTAATAAACTGTTTTTATAAATCATCCAGAACTCATCCAGATCACTTTATAGGGAACAGACCAGGTTTGGTGCCAGGCTAAAAGGGGACGTCTACATGTCTGTGTGACCGTGTGCATAATAACCCGTAAGCACATGGGCCACAAACATGGACTGCTGCAGGAGGAACCGCATATACTCTTAAAAATAAAGGTGCTTATAATGTTCTTTCACAGCAATGCCCATAGAAGAAACCATTTTTGTTTTGGTTTCCACAAAGAACCATTCGGTCAAAGGTTCTTTAAAGAAACCATCTCTTTCTTACCTTGTTTATAATCTGAAAAATCTTCTTTCACCTCAAAAACCTTTTGTAAAACAGAAAGGTTTTCTTAAGATGTTAAAGGTTCTTTATGTAACCATTTAGACAGTCACACACAATCGGTTTTTTTTTATTTTGAAGTCTTCAAAATAGAACAACATGACTGATCTGTTGGCTATATACCTGATTATTAAAAATACAATTAGAAGTTTTCATCCATTGAAATAAAAGGTAATATTCACCCAGCCAATTACAAATCTGTTATCACTTTTTGCTGTTCAAAACCTGACCCCAGTTTCTCCAACCAGTTTTATATTGCATGCTTTATTGGACAGTAGCCTACTTTTGCCTGTTAAGACATACCTTGACTTACAGACCTGTAAAGAGCTGTGTTTCTGACGATCAAGTGTGGGAGAGGTGTGACCCGCGAGAGGTGCATTTTACAAAGACTGATTGAAAGCATGCTTCATTTTATTTCAACTACGTGACACTAGTAGGTTCAAGAACTGCCCTACTATAGCTTTATATTAATTTCAACATTTACTTACTGTGCATCCCACAGAATGTTTCCTCCTGGTGGAATGATCTGCCCTAGCCATCTTCCTTAGCCATCCTTCAAGAAAACAGCTAAAAAACACATCTCTTCCATCTATACTTGACACTTTAACACTAGCACTTTATATTCGAATCTATTTTATCTATTTTTTTTTATTATTATTATAATAAAAAAAACTTGACCCACTAACACTAACATTCAGTTTTTTTATTCTATCTACTTTTTCTTTTTTTTATTTATTAAAAAAACCTTGACCCCTTTTAAACACAACACTCTCTATTTCTATTTAATCTCTATTTTTTTTGTTTATATATATATATACGTGTGGTGTGTGTGTGTGTGTGTAAACTTGAACCTCAAAACATTTAAAGAGATGTTTACAGTGTTCTTCCATATGATGAAACAACTTTATAAAGCTCCAGAAATAAAGAAGCAATCCGAATCAACAAAAAGAGCAATGATACCAAGTGCTATAACAAGTCTCTGTTAGCTTAGCAGTACACGTAGCAAAGTTTTTTTTTAATCATATAATAAACAAAGAAAACAGAATAGAAAAAAAGAATAGAGCAAGCTAGTGTTAGAGGCCTTTTTTGCTTTTGTTTAATCGAAAGTCCAGAATTTTATAATTGTATAGTAAATAAAAAAGAAAAACAAAATAGATATAATGCAAAAAGATTAGAGAAGCAAGTGTTAGTTTAAAAAACAGTTAGTAAATAAATAGAGTGCAAAGTCTGAAGGTCTAAAAGTCTAAAACATTTGCACTCTGTTCTATTTACTTGCCTTTCTTTCATATTATATAAAAAAAATGTGCCCTTCTAAACACAAGCACTTTATTTTATTCTATCTACTTGTTTTCTTTTATAATATCTTAAAAACTTGACCCTATAACACTAGCTCTCCTCTCTTTTCTATTTTTCTATTCTGTTTCTATCTTTTTTCTATTCTCTCTTTATCTCTTTGTTTATTATAGAAAAAAAATAAACAAAACAAAACTGCTACATGTACTTGTGTTTTGGGTTTTAAACTATCTGGGACTTTTCACAGCACTTATTGTTACTCTGTAACCAACAGTGCACTCACAACAATCTGGTAAGTGAGTGTGCACTGGGAAACATATATTAAATAAAGACATGCTATATTTAATTTTTCAGGACACAATAAAAAATTACATGAACAAATTTGTTATATTATATTCTAGTTATATTGCATTATCTGCTCCAGTGATAAAGAGTGCTAATTTTCACAATGCAGTGATGATCTTGCAAACTTTTGTTTTTTTTTTTGGTCTATATAAAAAGTCTGCCTCCCGAAGCATCAAGGCACCAACACCATCTACAACTTGAGGAGGCCAATGGGCTCTCTCAACTACGGAACGTGGCATCATTGTAGTGCATTTCTTCTGCACTCTGAGGGTTTGGGAATGGGGTAAGGAGCCAATGTCTGAGGAGTAACCACTGTCACCTGCACAGTAATAACAGATTAATTATACACTAGGCTTGGAACTATAGAAAAAAATATAATGTATGTACATTATATGTAGTTTTAACTTAACAAAAAGCCAGCCATCGCGCCACAGCACCTGCCTCAAGTCTATTTCCCGACACTGATGTGGCACTAGAATAAACGAGTCATGTGTTGAACCAGGCCATCGTGCCACGACATTTGTCAGAATCATGTTGGGCTCACAAATAACTTGCACATTTATGGAATGCATATGTTTTCAATTCACATAAAAACTCATGTGGAGCCCTTATAAGCAATATGAGTGCAGTCAATTGTGCTGATTACATTTTACATTTATGCATTTAGCAGACGCCAGCTTTTATCCAAAAGTGACTTACAGTGCAATCAGGCTATAATTTTTTTTTTTTTTAACAGTATGTCACGATTACAATTGGGAATCCAGACATTGCTGCAAATATGCCTTTTGATATTGGACTGTCTCTCCAACATCTTGTTGCAAAATGTTTTTTTACAAAAAAATCAATCTCTTTCTTCACCATTCCCACATCTCAGACCTCAAATAAATATTACCCTTTTTAGACAGTTTCTGAAGTAAAGAAAATACTATACAAAATTTATAGAAACAACCAGGGTCCAGTTTTTTTATTTACCCCTTCTAAGATCCACAAGTACCCTTGTAAGACCTATATGACAAATGAACAGAATACATTTCCAAAAGAAGCTTTGTGCAGAGAAACAAATCGCATCATGATAGTTGCAAAACTTACCTATTGGCTAACTCGCGCTGGTAAACTACTGGTTTGCTAAAAAATCCTAAATCTGAAAGGAATTGGGTGGGTACCAGGATAGCACAGGTTCGCCTGTTTGGTCTTTGTAATGTTGGGCCCCCCCATTAAGCACTCAGATCCAAGAGCATGGCTCTAGGGAACCTAAATTTGGCCTATTAGCCCAGGTCATAAACATGGGCCAAAAAATCTTCATGGTCTAAACATTTTTTCTCCCTCCCTAGTCTGTCATTGACATAGTCTCCAGAAATTGCCAGTGCATCCATCATGCACTACTATATATGCAGAAGTGTCACCGCAGAATTTATGTTTAAAACTATCAGATTCAATCCTTTAAACCTTACAAATACAGACAATGAGTGATAAAACCCATACACCTTAAGACCATTAGAGAAATTTAAAGTTAAGGAAGGACTTTTATCATTTATTGCCTTTTAGTTTTGTTTAAATTGTTATTGTGAACATGCATGTATTTATGATAAGGACGCATAATGAGAATTAAAACTGATTTGTCTAATAGGGATCTATAAACAACTTTTCAAGTACAATAAGTGTTAATTTCCCATCATCTGGTGTCAGTCCCTCTCGACTCACCATCGGGTGTCGCCAAAAACGGCTCGGGCTCCAAAAAAACATGGGTCAGTTTGCATGCAGGTGCTTTTGCAAAGGAAAGTGGCGTATGCTCTTTTCAGGGCAGTTTTTTTTGTACATACGCAACGGTTATAAAATAAGTCGCCAGTTTTTTTTCTCCTTAGCTCAGGTGAGACGCTCCTTATGTTATTTCTGGTTCAGGAGTGGCTTGGTTCTAGGAATGTGACAGCTGTAGCCCATTTCCTGAAGATGTCTGTGCTTGGTAACTCTTGATGTGCTGACTCCGGCTTCAGTCCAGTCCTTGTGAAGCTCTCCCAGTTCTCTTGAATTCGGCTTTGTTTTCCTGAAAATCTTCCCAAGGCCTGTGTTTTCATCCCCCTGGTTTTTGTGCATCTTTTTTTTTTTTTCCTAACCCACACTTTTTCCTTCCAGTCAACCTTTCTATGAATTATATTCGATACAGCATCGATTCAGCGATGACCATCTGTGGCTTACTGTCTCAAAATGGATTATTCACATTATTTTTTGAAATACAGAATTTTTTTACAAACTGTTAGTTGTAACCTATTTTACACATTTTTTTTTTAAATTAACACCTTGTTGCAACATTTTATAAAAATTTTAGTTGTGTGCAATGAATTTCTAAAACAAAGTTATGCTTTTTTTTTTTAATTTAAATTACAAAAAAATAAAGAACTTTTCCATGATATTCAGATTTTTTGAGATGCACCTGTTTATTTTCTGTGAAAACAGGCTTACAAATGTGTCTCATTACAAGAGATCTGTAAAAGAGATGTGTGCAGTTGAAATGGGTAGAGCAGTTTGAGAATAGAAACTGCAAATACAAACCACGTCCATTGATAAAGAGGTAATATAGGAGCATGTGAGCATGTCACCCTCGCAGATCACATCTCGTGAACCCTTCCCCGGTGGATCACATTCCAGTTTGTTTTTTTTTGCTCTCTGTTGAATGTCATGACTCAAAATCGCTCAAAATAAAACATTTAAGCAGGCAATATAAAATAATTTGTGACCGACCAAGCAGTTTCAATGAGCACCAGCTCTCACTCACTCACAAAGACAGTCCTATTTTCAAAATATAGCATAGTTCAGGGATCTACAACCCTGCTCTTTGAGGAGCTACCATCCTGCAGACTTCATTTCCAACCCTGCTCCAACACACCTGTCTGTAATTATCAAGTAGCCCTGAACACCTTGATTTAGCTGCTTCAAGGTGTGTTTGATTGGGGTTGGAGCTGGAAATCTGCAGGACAGTTGCTCTCCAGGAACAGGGTTGGAGACCCCTGGCATAGTTTTTGTTTCTTCTTACTATTATTTATTTATTTTATTTATTTATTTATTGGCATACCGCACTTATCAATGCATTACTGCCATCTGCTGGTGACTCGGATCCGAAACACTTTTTTTTTCCCTTATCAGAGTCCCCATAAAGCCAGAAGCCCAAGCAGTTGCTGTGTGTTCTGCTTGCACCTAACAGCATGATGCAGCCTATAAGGAAGAGACCCTAAAACTCTGCACTCTGAATACTTCCATACACGTTCCACATAATACACTTTGCACACTAATACCTTTAAATATCATATACCGCCTTATTTTTGTATTCTATATACTAAACCCTGTACTAAGTATTAAATGAAATGCAGAGACAATATTATGACCTATATCTGAATCTAATATTTTTTTGTTTTTTTAGTTAACTCTTTTCCCGTCCTCACCCTCCATTCTCTTCTCGTAAAAAACCACTTTTGTTTTTCTCTCTTCATCATAATTTTAGTTAATAATCACATGTTTTTCCACAGTTTAAAGGGTCCTCATATGCCCCAAAATGTAAGACTTTTAGATTGAACATAAATGTGTGTTGGCAGTTGGTGTGCAAGACCACCCTATAATGCATAAAAAATCCACCCAAAGTAAGTTCTTTAATATTTTCTGCTAAAATCAATAATCCCCCTTTTCTCAATCAAGCCGTTTCCCAGATGCCTGCATTGTGGTTCGTCCACACACAGGTCCCGAGGACACCTTTTCCATGATTGTTGATTTTTGAAAGTGGCATTGGAGCTGTTTTTTTTTTGACCGGGTAAAAAAGGTTTTTTTGTTGTTTTTTTTTTACACTATTTGAGAAAATTTTAACCAAAAAGTAAAAATTTAACCAAAAGTCATGGCCACTGAATGGTCTTCAATGAGCCAGAAGATCCGCCCATGTTACACCTCTCGCCCTTTTATCTCCTCCGCACGATGGCAAGTCAAGTGACTTCTAAGCACTTGTTTTTTTTTTAATAAAAATACATACCGTTTTTGAAAATCAGTTTTTTGCCGTCGGCTTTGAGGCCACTTTTTTTTATGGATCTAGCCTAATTCGCCCTGCGAATATATTTAAAGTTATGTTTTTTTTTTGTTAATATATTATTATATTTAATTAATTTAATCTAACATGTGACTACTTGACTAAGAAAAATCTTTAGTAGGGCAGGACCTACTTAGCACAAGGAAGCGCTCCATTTTTAAAATAAAATGCTACTATAATGACATTACGAAATGTGCGACAGCTGCGCAAAGAAGTCGTTATGCACTGCCAAAGTTATGCATGCTTAAGGAGTCAAAAAATGTTTTATTATTATTAATATTATTATTATTATTACCCTAACTTAGATTATGAAGAATGATTTGTTGATCTTGTGGTCCCCACCCGTCCCACCCACAAATTTATGCCTATGGTCCAGCAGGCTACAAAAAGCAGAAATTCAAGAGACCAGTAAAAACAAAAACTTGACTCCCAGGAGCTTATGTTGAAGATTACAATGGACAGCGTTCATATTAAATACAAAAATTTTTCAGCAAACATAAAGACAAACATTTGACAATTTTGCCTCAACATATTGAAAATAGAGAAACAGAGAAGAAAGAAATAAAAGAGATGACAGTCAAGGGAAGCTGCAGTAGTCTTAGGCATCAAGTTCATCTGAGCCTTTATTTTTGTATCATTTGTCCAAAAAAATAGGCTAAATTAACTGAATAATGTGAAAAAGAGACAAACGTAGTGTTTGGTCAGGACTAGCAGACTGCTTCACATAGGAACTCCTCTGGAACGTAATATTTGATCTCATCAGACTGAACTGCAAAACAGACAAAATATGTGATAAGTGACCTTTAAATTACTGATAACAATGACAGATCAGGTTAAACCCATCTGTAGAAGAACAAATGAGAAAGAGAAAGATCTAGCCATGAGCTCTGGTAGCATTTGACTCCCAGTATGATGGGACAACTCAAAAAGCACCTGTCCTGATTTATGTGAGAAGCAGATGGCAGGAACTCTTGCAGAACTGTACAAAAACTGAACGTTGGCAGACTCCCTTGAGAAACCCGGAACACAAAAATAAACAACGCACAGGAGCAATCTTTCCAGACCTGTCCAGATCTCACCGATGCGTGTCAGTGTAAACTTTATCACTGGTGTGTGCGAGTGAGTATCGTGATCTTCCTGTATGTTCTCTACCAGTACAGCTGTAAGTTCAACCGTGAGTGAGATTCATTAACAGACTGATTCTGTATTCCTGTGACTGACTGACATGAATCTCTGAATCATCTTTATTCCAGTACTGTAGCTCCAAGGCTGCTGACGTCTGTCATCCTGTAAGCTCACATGTGAGAGTGACCTTTATGTCCTCTGAACACACTAGTCATCAGGCTGAACTCGCACTGCAGGCTTGGGTCAGCATCTCTGTGTGAAATGTACGATTTAACAGACAGCACATGCTGGTTGATGGATGCTGTTCATTTTCAATATTGTATAGTGAACTCAAAATCAGATTGCTCTGTAAAAACCAGCACTTACCGCTTACTGTTAGCATGACTCCTTGGCTTACTGTGGTCTCTACTCTTACAGCACATGCATATTTTCCTCCATCAGAAACTCATCTCCACATTTTCCAGTGTTTTTTGTTTGATCCCAGTTCTATTGTCTGGAAGTCTTTGTACCAGATAATCGTTCGAAACGCTCCCGTTGACTGTCCCACATCACAGTCTCAGAGTAACTGTGTCATCCAGTGGAACACTGAACTCTGGGGCTATTACAGTTATTTTGGGGTTTGTCTTGTAAAGATTTCATGATACAATCTGAGTTAATAAATATTATTGAGTGTATTATTTGTACCACTACATATAACTTTCATATTAATGATGTTTTAACATTTCATTAACCGTGTCACCTTCTAGCCATTATGAGTAACATGCGTATTAGTATGATTAATGTAGAGTAACTCTTTATTCATCTTTTTTGTTCAGATCCTAACTAATATGTCCATATGACATTAAAACGCTCCTAATGAAGGTGCATGTGGATTCAAATCAGTGATCCCCAAAAAATAAATGTATCTGATTTTTTTTAAACCTTCTCTAACTCTCGTTTTAAATCTTTCTACCTACAGCATTTCAGGCTGCAATATTTATACAGAGTATTAAACAATGTCTGATTCAACAAAAGGAAAAGGAGAAAGGGAGCACACGTGTTATATGTGTGGAGATTCTTAAAAAAATCATATAAATCCCCTTGAGTTTGACCCAGAGGCGGATTTTTAAAAATCAGCACTAACAGAAAGCAAAACAAACACATCACATTGATTTATAGATGTGGGTTGCTTGATAGAATAACTCTAGATACTCTAAGAACTTTATAAATATCGTTGAAGAAATCCAACAATATAATTCTGCATTTTATTCATTTTAAATCAACATTTGAACCAGTTTTTGTTGAGTAATAACAAACACATTAACAGAACATTAGGTTTTTGCACAAATACTGTGTACTTAGAAAGACAAGGAACATCTATTGTTATCTCTACTCGTAGTTTAGGAGCAGCATACTGTATATAATAAAAAACACGCTGACTCTGCCATCCTCACATTATCATACATACACCTTGCAGATCTATACATCGTAGTCGATAACGAATGGAAAGTTTGAGTGCTGACATAGGAAGTGTGAAGAATACTGTACGTGCACGACTAAGGATAGCTATAGAACTGTGGCATGAGACAAATTAAGGCCAATAGATGAATGCAGATCCTATGTTCCATGATACATCGTGATGTCAAAATGGAAGTGACATCTCAGCGTCTCAACTAGCACTGCTCGATAATATGGTTATTTATACTAGGCCTGAACTATTGCACACAAAATCTATATTTCCAGAACAGATCAATGCTGATGCTTCTAAATCAACAATTTTGCAGGACACATGGCTTTATAGTACATCAACAAAGTAAAGATAAATATCGTAGACGCACTCTCCTGTTTAGGTGCTGATCCAACTGAAGAAAAGAAAACATCCCACTAGCATAGTTTGTTATCTTTCACACACAGATATCATGAGCTACAGCATGGGTTTGATGCACAGCTGATTTGCAGCATGAAGACTAAAAAATGTGAAATAGGTAAGATTTAATATCAACAATTCCAACCGCTTCCCTCTACCTCATTATGAAAATGTACATAATAAAAAATAGTACTCACGAGGTATTAGAGGAAGTTGGGGCTGAGCCCTCCATACTGATCCTATTAATGACACTCTGTCAAACATCAGTCTGTCCATAGACTCAACACTTCTTGTTCAAACAAAAGAAAAGGAGGAATCTCCCTTCTGTTTCCGTTGGTGGATTTTCATGTGATGAGCAGTGCTGTCCTCAGATGGTGCAACTGCTGCGGTCAACCGAGCCCCACAACGACAGACCATGGACATGTCAAAGCACATCCTGAGAGGCAGCATATCTTCAGGGGCAATGTGTAAGAGCCATAATTTTGAAATAATCAATTTAAACATTTAAGTTTTAGACGTGCAATGGGGTATAATTTAATGTTTTGATTTATATGTGTAGTCGTTAACCCCCCATGTTCATTCTGTCATGGTTTGCTTCCAGTTATTATTGACTGTCTTTAAGCGCCCATTTTGGCCCCGTTTTGTAAGAAAGAAGGAAAGACGGAGTTACACGACAGTTTTTTTGACCGTTGTTTATTTTGGTTCTGTTTATTGCGCGCGAACATCCAGTAACGCTGAAATTTGAACGAAAACCCGAGTCAATTCTTTGCCCGAGAGAACAAGAAGAAAAATATTGCTATTACATAAAGTCAAAAAACTGCTCATGAAGAAAGTTGAGGGCAGCTCGTGACAAATGCTGCTTGGATTCACTGAAGGACGTTTCGCGAACCTCAGCGAACATTAGAAGGACGGTACAAAAGGACTAATGATTGAAGTCTTTTCACGAATGGAGTTTGTGAATATTTAGAAGATTTAAAATCATTTGCAGCAGCTTAATTTAACTGCGATGGTTTGCATGAAGATCGGCTTTCTAATTATCATTGGATCATCAGATGCCCATTTTCCACAAGTTGATATGATTCTTTAGGGTCTTAATGAAAAGTCTTTAACATACTTTGGTTAAAATTTCTCAATGGTAGTGTAAAACAACACTCTTTTTACCCCATGTTGCTTTAAATGCTAATGAGCTCTGCTGACCCCGCCCCTCTCTTCCGTGGGATGACGAGCAGAGTGTAAACTTCAGCCGCGAAACTTGCTTACTAACATATATATTAGGAAAGGCGATTTTCAAAGATTCATAAAAAACTGATGACAACTTCCTCAGGGCGGGTCTAAGGTAAGACAGTCTTGTCAATCAACTATCGTGGGAGGGGCCTGTGCAGAACTACGTCATTCTGACAGGAATCTCAGAACACCCTGATTTGAGAAAAGGGGATTTTAAAAAAAACACTGGATGGACTTTTATCATTGTAGGGTGGATTTGTACACACACTTCCAACACACATTTATGTTCCAAACAACAACAAAAAGTGAATTTAGCATCCTATGACCCCTTTAAGTAGAATGGCCGAGGATGATTCTGTGCATCTGGAGCCACCTACTACAGAAATGCAGCTAAAGAAGAAAATGAGATGACTTAAAGAATGATAGACAAGGGAAACTGGCACAGTTAACACGCAAAACGAACGAAATTGACAGATTAATGCAAGACTTGACTCAGTCTCTTAGTCCTCTTAATAATTTTCTTCTCCTCTTCTTCTAGTATCAACAATTTAAATAGCCGGTATCTATCCCGTGTAGAAAGTCTGAGCTTATGTCAAGCACCCAGGATTGCAGCTCTATCCAGACACCTTCTCAACAAACCACAGATCATGATAACACTCAACAGTCAACTGATGATGACGGAAAGCAGCAGAGCTTATCCCAGTTACCTCAAAGGGATGTACCAATATTCTCTGGAGCTCTTCTTGCCTATATTTCCTTCATAAGGGCATTCAAGCTCGCGATTGAGAACAAGACTAATAATCCACAAGACAGGTAAAACTATCTTGAACAGTTCACAAATGGTGAACCACAAGCTCTTGTTCGCAACTGTGAACATATGAGTCCTGCTATGGGATATAAAGAAACTAAATGTCTCCTTCAGCAGCATTATGGCAATGAGCTGAAGATAGCTACAGCTTACCTCGAGAAAGCTCTAAAATGGCCTCAAATCAAAGCAGAGGACAGTAAGGGAATGAACCCTAACTTCCTTTCAGATTCAGAGAATGTTGAAGAAACACGGCCTTTGATCTTTATCGACTTAAATGCTCAAATTTTGAATGATCCCCTCTTTGGAGATATCCATATCCAATCCATATCCATGTCCAATTTTAAATTTGCGCAACTTCAATCAATGTCTTATGAGCTGAAGTTTATATTTGCAGCCATATGATCTTAACATTAAACATGTCAGAGGTTGAGACAACGTGGTGGCTGCTGCATTATCCCGGATGGGATAGGCTTGTGGCTAAGGTTTTTCTGGGTGATGGTTCACTCTTGGGGATGAAGGTGTTACATGTGCATGTATGTGTGTTGATTTATTTAATTACTTGCCTGCCCTCTAGGGGCAGGGAAAGGCAATTACCTTTGTCTTGTGCTTAATATTGCAGATTCCTTACAGCTGCATACCATTATGATGTGCTAAAAGAAACCAAGTTGCCACATTCTAGTGGCAGAACTCAAGTGGCTGTCCTGATATGGAGCTGCGCTCTTTGTTGTGTTTACCTTTTTTATTTTCCTTGACTATTTTTCTTATGTTATGGCAGCGGCTGTAACAAGGGCCATCTCGGAATAATCAAACTAAAGCAGCGCTGTAGGGATCATGTATGGTGGCCAGGGTTGGACAAAGACATCAAACAGCTTGTTTGGGACTGCGCTCCATGTCTTGTAAGCCGGAAAACAGGCCCACCAGAATCTCCCCATTGGACTGGGTATGGGTTCAGCAGTCACACCGGAAAAACAAGTTCCACACTTACTGGTCGCAGCTCCAGCAGGTGCAACAGCAGTTAGGACCAGTTACATTCCAGCTATCGGATGGTTCCTGTTCGCATGTCAATCGACTTAGGAAAGTAATGTGCTCTTCTGGTGCAGATCACACCCGAGATGCTGTGCTCCCTTGCTCTCTTCTCAGTTCTTCATGCCCTCTGCCCCCAGCACAGCATCCAGTTACTCCGCAAATGCCCCTACTACCATTTGCAGCATCGCAAAGTAGGCCTACCAGATTGCACACTCGGCCAGTTTGCTTTCAGGACTACTTAATGTCCTTTCACACTAAGTTCACTAGGAGGGGAGGGGAAATGTTGCATGTTTAGATAGACTTACGATCTGGTGATTAATTCAAGTAATGTGTTTGTTACATTAATAAGATATAAAGAGCGCTGGTCACTTTAAGAGGTTGGAATGAGCAATGACGTTGACGCTAGAATGTTTTCACGCAGTTCAGTGATGTGAGTGTTCAGTTTATGCAGTTCAGTAAAGTTGACGAAAACAATAAAAAGCTAAATAAGTTCAAGTAGGAGTCCTCTTTACAGATGTAACAATTACGTTGTTACTTCTTGATAGGTGAGTAATGTTTATTTTGCTTCATTTCATACAACTTATACGTGTTGGATAAGTGTCATCTTCACTTATTTCCGTGATCGTAGTTGCCATGGTTGTGTACATACATGTGGGGCAGAAATTTCAAAATAAAGGGGATGTTCCTTTGGGGTATGGGCATGTTTGTTTTGGTGCTTTCAAATATCAACATCGTTTGGCAAAAATTGCTTAGTGCACCTTTAAGGTTTAGAGACAAGGTTAACTAAGTAAAACCCATACATAAATACCATAAAAGATAGGCCTACATTTGACACGTCACAAAGGAAAATGATGAAGACGTGGCAAAAGTTTACCTTCATATAACAAACAAAAGATTAAAAATGTTGATAATCTTCATGAAATCATAGTGTGTGAACAGATTTATATGGCTGCAATTCCCTGTCAGAATCATTAACAAAGCCAGCCAGTCACTGTTACACAGTCAGCATTAAATATATCAAGTACTTACATATTGTACTAGTAACATATATCTGTTACAAACATTTAAATACATTTACAGCCAGTAGATGCTTTTATTGTAAGGTGACTTACAAATGAGGAATGCAAAAAAATAATTCATCTTAAATAACAGGTGTTACAAATATATGAAATTAATTCTGTACAGACCTAGATGTCCTGTTTCCAAATCACACGGCATAATATTTTTTTTAAGTCTATTCAATAGAAATATTATTTTTAAGTTGTAGAATATATTTCACAGATATTCTGGTTTTACTCTCATTTCCGTGTGCAGACACCGTGGTGGGTTTGAGATCAAATAAATGCAGCAGCTGATGAGCAGAAGAGTAGCGTCTGTGGTCAAAAGCGTAAAAATAGTAATTTTTGCCAACTTTTGACCCGTACTGTATAATATAGATATATAAGATAGAATATATAATAATATATATATATTATAATCGAGTTATTATGTATGTTATTATCTCATGAACAAAACTTTACACTTCAAGCTAGAAACAGTTAGTTTGGGTTAGTTGAAACACCCTTAAAAGGTTTAGTTAATTATTGACATATTTCATGAGAGTCTTTAAGATCCATACAACTTTTCAATTTCACAAAAGGTTCTTTATAGTAAAAAAAAAATGTTATTTAGATTTTTTACAATGTTTGTTTTTCACACTAAGAAAAAAGTGTGTGGGGTTCTTTTAAGAACTGAACACACCGAAGGTTCTCTAGGAAACCAAATATGCCTGAAAAGGGCCTGAATATGAAAAAAGTCCTTTTGGAACTTTTATGGTTAAGAGTAGAGAGAAAATTCAGTGCCTCAATTCGAAAAGATGGTATGTGCACCAGAGAGACCATCTCATCTCACTTGCAGAACGATAGTGGCATTGATTTTAGTTTGATGCGGCACCATGGTGTCACCAATACTTTTCAAGAAAGGTTCAAACAGCTCTATCATGGCTTTTCGTCATTAAACGAGGGATTTTCTTCACGAGGTCTCGTGCTTTCAGGACTGACTTCCATTCCACCCCACTGTTTTAGCATTAGGTCCGCCAATTCAACTTTGTCTCTATGCTCTACTGAGCCCCTGTATATTTTGTATTCTTCATTCCAGCACATGGAGTATTTCATTTTCTTCAGGTCTTCATCAGACAGCTCATTCAAGATCTTCAGAAGAGCGTCACTCCATCCGTGTAGAGCTGAGCCTGAGGAAATGTGACCAAATATCGTTGTACTATAAAAATATATTATTTTTGATCTCAGTCAAACTATAAAAATACATAACAATGAAATCAAATTCTATTATATATATATAAAATGAATGATATACAAAATATATCTAAAATGATATCAAAATAAAGGGGCTACCCATGTGTTCTGAATGAAAAACACAGCAGGTTTCGCAGGGAGAAAGGAACTTAATTATTTAACAGTGAATTCTTTCAGACATATGTATTCATAATTGCCAAACTTTACAGAAATAGTGTTCAAAGAATAACGATTTTGTGATAAACAAAAAGAGATAATCGCTCAATTGTATCATGCGTTATATTTTTGATTAAAACACATCCCATTCGGTGTGGTGGTCACATCCTATAACGGCCCTGCCACAAAAACTTGCACTTGCATATGATCACAAAAGTAGGGAAAAGGCAGCTTAAGGTCTTTCCACACCTCTGCTGAATGCATTAATCCTAATTTAACTTATTATAAGAAGTAATAATAAAAAATAATAAATGAACTTAGTTTTATACTTACCTTTCGAAGGGATTGCCCGTAACTGTATCTGAGTCTGGCTTCTTATGGCCACAGCTGAGACACCTTGACAGAGTTTGCTATAGTCTGCACATACAGTTGCATATTGATCCTCTTGTGTCCACCGACCTACAGCTTCTTGTCGCTGAACTTGTAACTCTTTTTTCAGTTCTTCAATCTCAGCATCCTTTTCCTTTACTTGTTTTTTCAGTGTTTCATTCTCTGTATTCTTTTCCTTTAGTGCATTGCTCATCATATAAACTTGATCTTCCAGTTCAAGATCTTGAGTTTTTGTGTGTCTTGACCGTAACCTCTCTATCCCTCCCTTTTCTTTTTCTTGAACAATTGTTTCCAGTCTCCTTATCTCTGCGTCCTTTGCATCAAATATCGTTTTCATAGAGTCTTCCTTTCGTACCTTTTCCTTAAAGGCTGACAGAGAAGTTATTTTCGATCTGATCCTTTTGACAACATATTCCCAGTCTGACAGTAATGTATTATCATCCTCTTTCTGAGCGGTAAGTTTAAAACAACTCGTTGAGTTCTTCCTGATAACGAGCTCTTGAATTGTTTCAAGAATCTGTTTGCTGTCATTTTTGTGGATCACAAAATATCTTTTTCCACATTTGTCAATTAAAGGTTGAAGCTGTTCACTTCTGATATGATCCTCAATGCTGTAATGTCCCAGTTTTTCTCCATTGGTGAACATCACTATGGTATGATCCCACAGCTGAACAGTAAGCAGACTCTCTAGGGTGCTGATGGTCGACTCTATTGACAGCACAGAGTTCACATTAAGCACCAAGATGACTGCGTGAGGTCCGGTATCGTATAGAGTTTGAACACAGTGCACAATTTCACGTTTGGTTTGCTCTGATCTACTCAAGTCTCCATTCCAGCCTGGTGTGCGAGCCCAAATGAATCTGCATTCCTGATGCTGTGCAAGTCTCTTTGATGTGGACACTTGTATGAGAATGTCCAAATGTGAAGACTTCCTTTTCAAAGATGGCATTAGCAATGTGTTATTTTTTCCAGCTCCATTACTTCCAATCAGCACAAGTTTAAGTTCCTCAAAAATAGGATGAATTTCTGAAAAAGCAAAACATTCCATTAAACTCCAAAGAAATTGAGTGCAGTCAGTATTATTTTGTTTGCACTGGCCAATATTATAGAACTAAATTCATACTGACAAATATAATGATTTGTGATGTTTAGTTCATTAGAACAATAATGCCGTCTAAAGAACATGGAAGTGCATTTATTTGTTGATCAATTTCTTGATCATTATCCAGTCGTTTCTTTCTCTCCATTTCAGTGCTTCTGCAAAAACTTCTTTTCTGTGGTTTGTAAGCTTGTCTAGTATTATGCTAGGCTACCATATTTTTCCACTTTATATTGTGTCCCTAATACCTGTGTACTTACACAGTAACTACTGTAGATGTGTACATAGTATGTAACCACAGTGTACGTACACATTGGTACATAGTATCTACAGCTCTAATGTTTGTGTAACTACACATATGTAACAACCCACTGAATGGTATGTATAAGTACAAATGTGTAACAGGACATTGGTAACAATGCTTTTTGGTAATGAAAGTACAAATGTGTAACAGGACTAACAGCAGTTTTTGGTAAACACAGTGTTACACTTTTATATTAGATTTACAGTGCAATTACTCTGATGTTATACAGCAGTGGCCAGTAAGTTAGGCTTTACATATAAATTTGTGGTTGGTGTCCAGAATGTTACACTTTATATTAAGTGGACAGTTCCAGAGGAGTTACCATGTAAGTACACTGGTATTACAGTGGTGCATCAACTCCTCCCACATATCCCTAAACCTACCCATTTCCACCCCCTGGATCAAATTATTCAAATTACCCTTATACATATTGTTGTTACAAAATGTAGTATATATAATTCCTGTTACACGAGTACTCGTAGTGAAGTGAAAAAAGGGTTGTTACCAGTGTCCTGTTACACATTTGTACTTACACAAACCATCCTGAGGGTTGTTACATGTGTGTAGTTACAGAAATATTACAGCTGTAGATACTATGTACCAATGTGTACTTACACTGTATCATACTATGTACACATTTAGTTACTTTGTAAGTACACAGGTATTATGGAAACTTAATATAAAGTGGGACCAAATAAATTATTGTTAAAGTAACATTTCTATATAAGTAAATATACAGAGATTTTTCTTATTCTCACCTTCATCATTCTCTAACAAGGGATCCGTATCCTCTTGTGCTAAATCAGAAAAAAAAAATTAGTTATAAATCTTTTGAAATAAAATATAAAAAAGTTCCATCTACATAGCCATATCAAAGATTAAAAGGTGCAGTAAACGATTTCTGGAGAAACGCTGTTGAAAGTGGATTGTTGGACCAGGCACAATAATAAATAAATAAACTTCTAGCCAATCACCAGTAAGGGGGTGTTGCCTGTGTTGCATAGCATGTTCTTTAATTTGGGGGCAAAGCAAGATATTTGCGACATCCTTTTGGGTAGGAGCATGAACATTGTTTCTCAGAAATCTTGTAATGCACCTTTAATAGAAATATATTAAATTATGATAACTTTATTATTATAAATATTTTAAATATTTATTTCAAACACACTACTTACATGCGCTGAAACCCATTTTTCATGTCAGGGAAGTCTTGATAGATTCAGTTTATTACCTTCCTACTGATTAAATGGGTAAAAGAGGATCATAGAAATTTTTTCTTCGGTCCAACAACTGATGTAATACCTGTATAAAAATTGTGTCATGAAATCTTAAAAAGAAAACCACCTCATTTATGTAGCATGAAGGGATGATTTATTTGAAAATGATTATTAAAAATAATCAAATCAATCACATGTATACAAAGCTCTGTAAGTGTAAATATATAATTTTCAAAACATAAAATAACTTGGGTTTAATTTAAATAAAAAAAAATAATTATATTTTTAATTAATTTGCATTAAACCTCATCCATCCCTCCCAAACCTATAACAAATGTGTCCCCTCGCTGGTCAAAATTACCTGAAGGATAAAAATATAAGCAAATAAGCAGTTTTTGTACGTTATTTCACTAAATAAATAAATAAATAAAATAAAATAAAAAATTAATTTCAATAAATTAAATTATTAATAAATTTCAGTCCTGTTTCATCAAAAACCAACAGATGGCCTTGGAACTGAGTCACTGAGTGTCTGTGATGCCATATGGCGGGGAAAAAATTATTACCTAACAACAAACCCATTTCTCTTTCAGATTTTGAAATATAGGAAATTATATAAACAATGCAGGCATAAGCATCAGTAACATATTGAATGTCCATATTAGCATTCCAACACTGTAGAGCAAACTTATTGGTCTCCACCACATCACTCAAATTTAACCATGTTAAGTCAAAAAAAAAAAAATAATAATAATAATAATAATAATAATAAATGTGAAAAATGACAGTCATATCCCAGCAGAAACATGAAACATACTATAATGTGTTCTATGGGAGTGTGTATACAATTGTGTGTGTGTGTGAGTTTTTTCTGTCGTTCGTTTGGGAATAAATCTTTACTGGACTGTCTCAGATTTTGTATATCAAAAAAAAAAATATGTAATGAAATGTCAGTTTTTTCATAAAATTCCATTCATTCCTATACAGGTAAAATTGATCCGCACTGGGCGCTTTTGTTACTTTTTTTATTGCACCCATTTAAATTCCTTGAATCCACTCAATTTTTTGTGTGTGTGTGTGTTCCCGGTGCAAGTGTGTCAAAAGTAAAGAAATCTTGGACCGGTATGGTCAACAAATGATTTTTAGAATTTTTTGGAAAAATCATTTTCGGGTCAAAATGACCCGAGGGACGGATGAGGGTTAAGCATGACTGCATTATATTTTTTTGTTTTCTTCAGTTATCTGCTAAACACTGTGTACTAATAATAACTGTACTAATTATTTACTATGAACAATTTAATGTCAAACTAAAATGGAGGTGGAAACATCAAGTTTTTTTGATACCTACTTTTAAAAAACATCCTGTTATTGTTATTTGTCCATCAGAAGGGGCAACCCGAGAGGGAATTTCCCAGGTAGGCTGATATGTAAATCACTTTTATACTGCAGTAATTTATATCATGAACCTCTTTGGAGATAATTATTTCCCATGTACATATGATATCTTCCAGATATTAAAAATAGTTTTTTAATAAATAAAAAGTTTCATTTCACCTGTTTTCTTATGACGCACAAAAGTGAAACCGAAAGCCATCATATGAACATGAATCTCACACAATAATAATCAATTAGTAGGTGAATTGATTAAAACAACAGTTAATTTTATTTGTTTGTTTCATTAGGAACTGCTAGAATTTTCAGCTCAAATATTGCATCTGCTTTGATATTAAAGAAGAAAAGAGACCTGCTTGCCAAAATACTTTCAAATGCTTGTAAAGTCGCTTTCAAAACAGCACTCTTATTTCATCAAATCACTGAATCATGTATGTATCATATAAAGCACATGAAATGAACAAAAGTGTAATAGAATTATATTTACTCACATCAATTTTCCCTCAAAGTGAATTAGAAATGCTGTTTAGGCAGAGCACGAGTTCACAAAACAGGAACTATTACACACTGCTAGAGAAACTTTTTTACTCCTTTTGTCAGGATATTGATGAGAGATTAAATGAAGTCCTAAATTCATCAAGAAGTTTTTACATACTAGCACTAGAATATAGATGATCATGACTCTTGTGTGCTCTTCTGTTCATGTCTGTACAAAACCCTACCTGTAGATATCCATCTCTCTTTTCCCATCTTCTTGTAAGTCATGTGATTTGATTGGGCTCTGTTAGACAGACAAACAAGTCTGAACTGCGATGTTATCAGCTTCATACATTGCATCCAGCAATGACACCTGTGTGTTTGTTAAGCAACATGACTTACATGCGACAAAAGATCTTTCACCATGTAATGTTTGTCCAATCACTCTTTTTATTCATTATATTTCAGTATTCTGGGACTATTGTATATACTGATACATCCAGAAACTTCTGGCAGGTGCTCAATCAAATGAAGCACTTCACTGTAAGTAAACAAGAATTGCCACAGTGTCACAGCTGATCCCAAAGGTCAGTTGATAAAAACCAACCGTTTCAACCTAAGTGCATAACAAAGTACAATTAAATCAGCACGAGCCATCACACCTGATATGTTTTGCCTATTAATTTTTGTAATATTTCAATATCCTATAATGATGATATTCAGCAAAGTGCAACAACTCACTCATTCATTTATAAATAAGATTGTGGACAAGCAGAGATCGAACAAATGAGCGATCTTATTCAATTATAAATTTGCACTGCAGTTCATACAATATTGCCTTGTGTCTTGTATTTGCCTTGCATTTCAAAATAAGAATAAATTCCATGTTAACTTATTTGCATTCTGCATAGACCTATTTAATAATGGCAAATAAGTGTTTTATTGCTCCCTTTTTATCCTTCACAAGACTGATTATACAGTTCATACAGTGAAAAATAGTGTCCTTACACCTCATGTTACATTGTCAGCCAAAAATAAGTCATAACTGAAACCTTTGCATTCTGAGGTGCCCAAACCTCTGCCTCTAGCATATCAAACCAGGCGATGTTATCAGAAAGGTTGTACATTCTCAGAAAAACTATAGATGTTTGTTGTTGTCAATAGGCGCTGTCACGGTATTCTTCATAAGAAGTTTTCAGACTTCACTGTCGGTATATTAACAAACACAAGGCCGGAAGGACTCACAGGAATCACAACAACATAGTGTGTAAAGGTGTATGCATGGCACCCCCAACCAATCCCCGGATGCTGCAGGAAAAAAATGGCTGCCCACACTTGGCATCACGTCACTTTCATTTTCACTTTCACTACAATCAAATGTGTAAAGCTAAAATGAAGCTAATCTGATCTAAAATGAAAAAAATAGTAGATTTAAGGCCAACGTATACTTCGGACGGTCCGCGTACAACAGCGCATGCGCGAGGTGAAGACAGAGCGCAAGTCAAGTAGGTTGTACTGCGCATGTGTCGAGCTCGTCCCTCCGCACTCATCCGCAGTTAAGTATACTTTGAAGGCTGTGCGGACGCGGCTGTGCGCGAGACGGAACAGAATGCGGAAAGTGAAGAATACCCGGGCCCTAATAATGTAGTAATGAACAGTAATGATGTCACCTTGAACTCTGTAACATCTGTAAAAAGAAAATCATTAACCTACATACTAAACATGAACTTAATAATAAATAATAATAAAACAACTGTAGACTTCTCAGAATTGCATAGAAGTAGAACATTGCCAGACCTACTCTTTACAGGTGAGAAAAGCAGCTTGATAGTGATCACTGATGAGTTTGGTCTTCCATCTACGTTTTTCAAAAACTGACAGAATTTTTAGGCATATAAGGAAAAAAACACTGATGTCAGCAAAACTCATAGAGATGTTGTTGTTGTTGGGTTGATGGAAGTACAAATAAATATCCAAGAAATTCAAAGCAATTGGACCATGAAACATCTTCTGACAGAAGTGAAAATTTTATATATTTCCAAAACTTTTTTAAAAGTCAAACTATTGTCAAAACAATTGTATTTCATTGATCTTTCTTTGCATTCATCTGTTAAAATTAGTGCTGTCAAACAATCAATCGCATCCAAAATAAAGGTTTAAGTTTACATTATATATGTATATTTATTATGTATAATTACACACAAACATACAGTATATATTTTGAAAATATTTGCATGGTTATACATTTATATATTTATATTCTTATATTTTATATTATATATAAATATATATAAACATATAAATGCATGTTTTTGCATTTATTTATACATAATAAATATACACAGTATACACACATATATTATGTAAACAAAAACTTTTATTTTGGATGCGATTAATCACGATTAATCGTTTGACAGCACTAGCTAACATAAAAAAAAAATTCATTCGCTACAAAAAATAAAAATACCCACACCCACCCATTAAACATTTTGTTGATTATTTATTTTATATATGACACAGAATCATTACATGAATGAAAACATGGATATGGTAAAGTATAAATTGTATAATCGTTGTATAATAGTTGTAAATCAATATAATGCACTGGTAATATGCTTCAGTACGTTTATAGAGTACATGCTGTGCTGGAGTTTACGTAGTATTTCTCTTTGGTCAAAGACTGTTTCTCCGCTTCATCCTCTGAGGCGTTTATTGCTGGATGGTGAGCTCAGTCTCTCCATACACCTGTCTGAGAGCAGCGCAGTCAAGACTGGCTATCAGTTTAGTAGAGCCGCCCGTCGGGGGCTGAACGTCTCTATCCATGTTATAGAGGTGCCTGGAGCGATTATACTGGAAAACACATCACGCACACACACACGTGTCAGAAATCATGCAGAACAGATTTACATGCATGCATTTGACAGATGCCTTTATCCAATGCAACTTGCACTGCATTCAAGATACTTGGTGAATCTCACCAAAAGCATGTTCATATCACATTTAACTCTTAAATAATAATAGAAGTAGTAGTATATAAAGTTTACATATATATAAAATAGTAATATATAAAGTAAATACTACTTTTATATATTTTTAAACCTTTTTTTTAAAGAAAGAATGTACACTGTTCTTCATTTAAAATGCACTTGATTATTTTTGGAATTTGACTGTTCTAGATTTGAAAAGCAGAAGGTTCATAATATTTTACGCTGTTGAACATTTCAGTCTGATAGTGTTCACCTGTACTGCTTGCGTTTGAAGGGCATGATCCCAGGACCCTCCATACGCAGATCCACATTCTCCAGACTGAACTTAAATGGGTTGGTGAACTCAACAGACACATACATTTCCTCATTCACTCTTGGAGAACCAGTCACCTACGGAGAGATGTCACAAACACTACCAGAAGAGGGCAGCAGACTCATTTACTTTACAGTCCATTCACACTAAAGACTCTGTTAGTATGTGGGTTTGGGAAAACCTGGTTTTAATGTAAATGAGAGGTACAGCAACAGTAATGAATAAAGTCTGACCTTCACAATGAGTTTGGGGTTGTGCATTGAGATGACTTTCATGGCTGTGATGATCTGGCCCGTCTCTTTAATCTTCCCTGTAGCGATGAAGTGGATGTTTGCCTGTTCCACCAGTTTGTGCATGTAGTCCTCGCCTCGCACCAACACCTTCTCGTCCTTACCTATCATCACCAGCAGGGGGAGCATTTAATGCATGAATATAGATGTAGCAACATCATATTTTACGCTCTCTCTCATCATCATTTACTCACTCTGCAGTGGATCCAGTTTGACTTTGGGAGTTTTAAACAGCACCTCGGCACTCGGGACTCCGGTATAATACACCACGGTTCCGGTGATGTACACATCAGCAGAGCGGCGCTGGTCACTGTTGTTCTTAAACTGCAGTGTCACGTCAAAGTTGTCTCCAACACGAACGTCCAGATTGGGGATCTCCACCTCCACATCGCCCTGAGGAACAGAGGCTTTCTCTCGCTGACAGCCGAACTCCTCGGCCTTCTCCAGCACACGCCGCTCCTCTGGGCTCCCTGAGTAAATAACAGTTTCAAATCAAAGCAGATCCTGGTTGTGTGATATTCATGTGACCTTTTATGTCCAACAGCAACTTCTCTCACCTTCAGGGAACTTGTAATGATCAGTGATGTCTCGACGTCCATCGTGCAGCACGGCTTTGGTCAGCACCATGCGGCCCACGTGAGTTTGATTCACCTTCACTGCTTCCAGAGTGCCGTCTTTTTGTCTACGATAAAAGATCACGTCACTGTTCACCTGCAGAAATAAACAGAAGTAGTGAGATGTACAGACATGTATTTATCTCTTAAATTAGAAACTGAAAAAATATATATTTACACAGATTTTGTCATATTTGAGTCTTTAAACCTCAGAGACACAATGTACTGTTAAATTAATGCAAGAGATGTAGTGAACATCTGAATGTTTTCTGTTACTCTCTACTTTCTTAACACGTCCTGCTCTAGGTATGACTAAACGATCACAGCATCGTGATTACCGAACAGTCTCTATGAACAGAACGGTGCATTCCTTTATCGTGGAGACAACACCCAAACCTGAAAAAACTGACGCATATATTTTTCTTCCTGTTTGTTCTTAGTTTGTTTTAACTCATTCATATCATGATGTATATTGTTTATTGTTTTGGAGTGAATTTGGTAAGTTTTTACGCTCCGTGATGAGTTTTCAAGGTTGCAATTCTATATTCTTGGACTTTCTATATTTCTCTGAAATTTGGATGTGTTCTGGATCTCAGAGCTTTCCTCTGCTACTTTCTGAAGCTTTATCTCACTGATGCTCCACTATAGCACCTGAAAATACATATTTGGATAATTTAGATAATAAGAGGTCATAATCTGATCTCTATAAATATCTTCCCAGCATATGTTTATCATTAGGCCACACTGAAAATCATTTGAAGAATTTGTTTCATTTGTATATTTACTGACTGGGCCTTGAATACAATAATGCAATAAAGTGCTACTTTTGCTTTTCTGCATTATTCAGGAAAAAAAGTTACTATTATTTTTTTTTCTGTCACTTTTTATCATTTTTCTATCATATAAAAAAGAAATGTATATATTTTATGTGACATGAATTATTATTATTATTATTATTAACTGATAACAACAGCAATGATATTATTATTATTATTATTATTATTATTATTATTATTAATATTAATATTAATATTTTTATTTAGTGTTAGAAATACTGTAACTGTAATTCTAAAATTGTATTACACAACATGACATAACAACAAAAAGCATATTTTGGATCAAATGTTATTTTTGTTTTTTTTTTCCTGCCAACCATGTTATCATGACTTCTTTTATGTAATTTTAACTTTAAACATTTACTAAAAACTGTATTGTTTTTAACTCTGAGGGTTAAAGGCCCAAAGACATTAAGACATTATTCTTTTTTACCTCAGCAAACACAAAAGGGGAATCAAATGGGTAGCAGATCTGGCCATGTTTCACGGCAGCTACTGATGCAGGTCCACACCTGAACATACCTGACAGAAGACCAGCCTCAGTAACACCACAGAACAACAAAGATACTGTGTGTGTGTGTGTGTGTGTGTGTGTGTGTGTGTGTGTGTGTGTGTGTGTGTGTGTGTGTGTGTGTGTGTGTGTGTGTGTGTGTGTGTGTGTGTGTGTGTGTTTGTGTGTGTGTGTCTTGTTCTGTGTGTGTGTGTTCATGCGCTTGTCCTACCATCGCTCGTCTCCTGTGGCGTAGCATCCACAACCTGCCATCCTCCGAAACCAGGAGGCAGATCAGACCTTGCCATGAAGCCCAGTGATAAATTCCTGCAGATGAAGATAAAGAAGTCATCCTCAGCTATGGAAGCTTGTTTCCGCAACAGGATAAAAAAACAGATAATTTTGTTTTTTTTTTTTTATGCTGAATTGTGATTTTGAGATAAAAATTCAGAATTATGAGTTTCGGTCTCTTTTGTAGAAAAATATCATATTGGTGGAAGTCATAAATTGCCAAAATTCCGAAAAAAAAAACATTGTGATAAAAACTTCAGAAAGATTTATTTCCCATGGCAGAAACAAGCTTCCGTAAATTACTGCATAAAAAGCAGCACTTTAAATATTTTTATATACTTGAAATTATTTGAGCAAGACCTCATGTTTCGGTTTCCATAAAAAAATCACAGACCAGATGGAGTCCTTGGTGCGGTTCCGGTCCAGTTTTCCGTTTTCGTCCAGGATGATGTCCATCTTCAGGTTGCCATCATTGTCGTGAGCAGAGAAGAAGTTTGTCACGACCCTGCCGGGGATCCCGAGACAGCGCAAGACTGTGGGGAGGAGAAGTAAAATCATACAGACACTGATCATGTGACCTATTAATGAATATGAATGCCTTGTCCTGGTTCTCACAGGTGTTGAAGACAGCAGCGTAGACCCAGCACTGGGCGTAGCAGACAGGGGTTCCCCTGCTGCCGGCGTAGTCCAGGAGGATCTCCACACTGCCGGTCCAAGACGTGGGCGGGACACCGTATGTGTAATCGCCACTCCAGTTCCCTACCAGCACGCCATCGTCATCGCGCGAGTTCAGCTGTTTGGAAACAGGGCAGAGGTGAAGTCAACAACAGGTTTATGAAAGCTGAAAAAGATATGTTGTTTCACCAACAGCAAACAAGCTATAACATCATGTGAAAAATTCAATAAGCTGTGTGTTTTTAATATTAAGCACTTCAACTTAGTGCACAAATAACATAATATTCAAAAGTTGTATTAAAAAATATATTGCATTTTTTAACCATAAAATTCTAAAGTACACACATTTAGACAACAGACTAAGACAGACTGTTTAATGTTTTTAAAAGAAACATTATAACAATCTAAAGTAACAGTTTTCTATTTGAATATATTTTAAAATGTAATGTATTCCTGTGATGTAAATCTGAATTTTCAGCATCATTACTCCAGTCTTCAGTATCACATGATCCTTCAGAAATCATTCTAATATGCTGATTTGCTGCTTGAGAAACATTCTTCGTTTAATGGAATCTTCAAAAGAACAGCATTTATTTTAAATAGAAATATTTTAAAGTAATACTGTAGTAACATTATTAAAAAGTCTTTCCTCTCACTTTTCCTCTCACTTTTTTTAAAGGTATTAATTATCTGTCAAAATGTTTAGTCCAAGTCTGGCACAGTGAAGCACAGTTCCTCAAAACAGGGTAAAAAAATAAAAATAGTTCTGGAAATAGTTATTGCAGTTTGTCTTTGGTTTCTCACCATGGCTGAAGCGACACGGGTCACTTTAATGACGTCCCCACGGTTGGACAGCGGCATATCTGCTTTATCCATAATGAACAGACAGGCATCCAGGACACCAAACTCAAACTAGAAAAAACAAAATACAGCAAATTGCAATATTTTAATTTTTTATTTTTTATAATTTTTTTAGGGATGCACTATATCAATTTTTTTTCAGCATATAGGTCAGTATTTTACCATTGTAACAATAGTGCATGCTCAGTTTTCCTTTTCTTACATTTAGATTACCATTGACATTATTATTCTTTTATTTATTATGAATCATATTAATTAATCCACAAAAAAGCTAATTTACCTAAGTTTTTGAGTGAACGCTGCCAAAAGGATCCACAAATAAGGTTTTTTTTTAACTCAAAAAAATGCAGTGCATAAGCACAGTTTCATAAATAAATACAAACCCTGTGCTAAAAACTGCTAACTGAAAAATGAAAAAAAAAAAAAAAAAAATAACAAAATCCAAGATTTGGTGATAATGCAGTATAATGTGAGATTTACAAGCAATTTTTAAAAAGCTGGTCATTTTAGTGACTGACAAATGTGATGTTCGGCAAGTTCCTCGCACCTGTCCGTAGTTCCATGCGCGTTCAGACACATCATCATACGTTCCATGATAGATGATCCCCAGCTCATTCATAATACACTCTTCACGCTCCTCCTCATCATCCAGGAACACGGGATCAGCTTTGAAAAAACATCAGTGAGCATGGCTCATATCTTTTGTTCCACCCATGCACACAATTTAAAAAGATGTACAGAGACTGCACGTGTTTAAGATAGTATATGTTATATGGTAGCTTCTCCTAGAAAGGAAGAAAAGTCAGACCTGGTGACCACGGGTTGAAGAGGATGTAGATGTCTGATTTCGGCTCCCTCCTGGTTCTGCGAATACCGTAGGGGGTCACCACACTGACATATATCATGTATTTTCCCACAATGCACTCTGGTGAGGTTGTGATGCCCATTGTGATGACATTGTCGCTGGTCTCTACGATCCGGCCTCTCCAAACACTCTGACGCTCCTCAGTGGGGAAAACGGGAATGTAGGTGCCCTTACTGTACTGAGGACTCGGCCCTAGTGCACAACAACAGCAACTGATCACAAGGCAATGTTTAGTAACAATAGCTCGTGATTTTAGGTTGGTATGTTTTTTGAAAGCCTCTTCTGCTCAACATTTCTGCATTTATTTAATGAACAATACAGCCAAATTAGCCATATTGTGAAATATTGTTACAATTTAAAATGAATGTAATTTATTCCTGTGATCAAATCTGTATTTTCAGCATCATTCCTCCAGTCTTCAGTGTCACACAATCCTTCAGAAATCATTCTAATATGCTGATTTGCAGCAATCTATGTTGTAATATTTTTTTTGTGGAAATCATGATTCATTTTTATTGCAACATTCGTTGATGAACAGAAAGTTCAAAAGAACAGCATTTATTTGAAGTTTTGTTTTTGAGCAGTATGTTCAACTTTTTTTCAAAAGAACAGCATTTATTAAAATAGCAATCTTCAGTATCATTGTACATGTCTTTGCACACTTTTAATTGGTCCTGTATAGCACAGTCTGTTCTGTACAACTAGGATTACTCTCATTGTTTGTTTTGTCCGTTTGTAAACTCATTTTCCAGTAAAAAGCACCTTACACAACTTCCTTCAGATCGCGTGCTCAGTTTCCTTAAATATCAGTGCCCAGATGTGCATGTGCATTCACAGCTGGATGTGGTAAATATTATCAGGAAAATGAGAAGTGCACTAAAGGGAAGTGTGCCAACGAGAAGGGAAAGTGATGATGGCAGAATAATGGCATCTCTTGTGAAATTTTTGTATCGAATACAAGCTAAAAATGCACACACTGAATTACATTTATTGCTGTGTTAGACAGTTTTCCTCTTTAAATAAATTTTAGGTATTGCAAAAAGGAGGAAACTGATAATTTGAGCAAAAGGAACGTGGTAAAAAACATGTGGTATGCTTCAAAAACACTGAAAGACATTCGGTTTATCAATTTGAGTGCTTGATTTAAACTCATAAATTATTCCCTTTGAAATTAGCAGTGATGCTTTTATAAAACTAAACATTGTGAAGAAAACTGCTACAAAGCCCTCTCAGGCTCAAGTTCACCTAAATAAGAGACTCACCAATGACAAACTCAACCGCAAACTTGTCTTCGGCCGGTTTGTAGGGGCGATCGAAGGTGATCTTGATCTGAAACTCCTGAGCGCGCCGCACGATGAGGAAGTCGCTGGAGTACAGGTGCGTGTGGTGCGCTTGTTTATTGATGTCTTGAGGTCGTTTGAGAACATCCACATCCCAGATATCGAGAAACTCTGAGGGTCAGAAACATGACTGTCAATGCATCAGAGACTCAGCTGTAAATTAGCCTTTTTTACAATCAGTAATGAACAAGAACAGTGGCATGGCCCTCTCACACAGGATGCATTTCATCCCTTTATCTCTGGGGTTTGAAGGGAACAGGATGACGAAAGTCAAGTTACAGTTTCCTGCAATAAATGTTATCACTGGGACAAGAGCTCTCTGTTATCTGGTGGAGACAGTAAATATGGAGGAAATGGTCTTGAGAGATCAGGACGCTTGTTCCAGCTTTTTGACTAGATAAGACCAAGTTAGCAAATAATTCAGTAAACAAAACCTCTCCTTTTACTGTTGCAAACCCCAAACATGCGGGTCTCTCACAGGAATCGGCACTGTGTGTGTCTGTATGAATTACTATCGATCAAATTAACAGGATGGCGAATTTATAATTTCACCTTTGTTGTGCATGTAACAAACAAACAATAAATAAATATATGAAACAAGAACATTTTCATTTGAAATGTTTGTGTATATCATGTTTTTATGTCCTATTGCATTACATTTTAATGGTCTATATACCAAAATGTGATTTAACTAAAATTAGAATAGCATGCTTTCAGTGTATAAATGTAGTTACATTTAACGCTTTAATGGTTATTAATTAATTCAGAGAAAATGCAGAACTTGTGTGATGTTGGGAAATATTCACCAATGACCAGTGTTACTACATTTCATTTAAGTTTTGCAAATTTGAGCTTTTCCTCTAATATTTATATTTTATTTCAGCTTTACTTCAATTACCCAAAACATCAGCATTAGTTTTAATAACAACACAGATAATGATGTGATTATTAATAATTTTTTTTAAGTTAAACTTCTATTACAATATTCTCTTTTTTTAAGTTTACACTTATATACAGTATACACTTGTATACATGTTCTTTGATTTGGGACAGACTGAGATCAGTTTAAACAGATAAAAGGCTATAAATAATATGGTGTATTGCAAAATAAAATTAAGGCATTCAACTCCAAAATATTCAACTTCTAAATATTTTGAATATATATATTTTTAATTACATAATTACAATTTATAAATCACACAAAGGCACACCAAATATGAAAGATACTACCAGAATTTACTCTAAATAAATACTTACTATGACAAGATTGAAAAAAAATTTAGCACTTTAGGGTCAGTGATTATAAATTTCTATTGCCATTTTGCAATAGAGGCTGTAAATATTTAGTAATGGTGGCTAATAGTTAAAAAAAAAATCATCTTCCACATGAAATAAAAAGATCAAATGTACACATTTTCTCTGTCTCACCCTTAAGCGGTGGTGGTCCTCGGGGCAGTAACATGAAGGGCTCGAACTCCTCCACTTTCCCCTCCTGTTGATTGGAGCTGACTTTGGCTCCTGCGGTGCGTCCGCGGTGGGACACACGTTTGGGGCGCGCGGCGGCCGGTGGGGCAGCAGCAGGGGTCGGGGTTGGGGTTGGGGTCGGGTTCTCTCGAGCCTCTTGATCAGCCATGGCAGGTACTGGTGCAGTGACAACTTAAACTGCTGCGCTTCAGACGCTAGACTCAGAAACAACACAGACATCATGATGCACACATCACATACAGCCTATCATGATAAAGAGTCTTGTTTTGTTTACACATGCCTGCATTTTTATAAACTGGCTGCTACACAGCAATCTGTTTTGCATTGAGGATGTAGCGTTGAAGACAAACTCAAAGCATGTGCTAAAGCACAGTTTTATTGCAGGATTTTGCCTTTCTTCTGTTAATTTATTGCTGCATAAAAAGTCCAATGTGAAAACGCATGCTATTCTGTTCTTGTCATTCTTAGTATCTAAATGAGTCTTGTCTTCTTTATTGTCAAATCCATAAATTTGTGAAACTATTAAACTTGCTGAAATGACTAGATGTGTGTGTGTGTGTGTGTGCGTGTGTGTGTGTGTGTGTGTGTGTGTGTGTGTGTGTGTGTGTGTGTGTGTGTGTGTGTGTGCGTGCGTGCGTGCATTGTTTGTTTGTTTGTGTGTTTTTTTTTTTTTTTTTTTTTTTTTGTTTGGGTTAGTGTGTGTTTATACTTTGGATGTCTTTGGATATCTCAATACTCCAGGAGGAGATTAAAAAAAATTAAATAAAAAAAGGCAAAATTTCCTTCCAATAGTATTTCCTGGCATTTAAATGTGGAAAACTTATTTTTATGATAGGCTACACAATGCCTGCTTTTACACTGGCAAAATGTGTCACCGCAGACACACAAACACCTGTGTGATGGATTACATAAAGGGCGTCTCCTTGAATGAGGTGTGAAGTTTGAGGAGATGTTTGGCCCACCGGAGCAGTGAGTAACTCCAAGAACACAGTGAGGTCTCTGTTAACATTTAAAGCACTTAAATACACTGCTGATCTCACTTTTCCATACTTAACCACTGACGAGGTGAACTAGATGGAAAATATATGGCTGCAGATGATAAATGTCTATTAAGATTTTGTTTTCTGTGGTTACCACATTGATATAAAACACATGGTGGCACATATTAAAATAGTTATGTTTTGCAAACTACACAGAAAATTGGCTCTGCATGAACACTCACAGGCTTACTTTTACAAACATGCATTTGCAAACACAAACACAGAAATCTGCACTAAAAACCAAAATATAAATACAGCAATCACTTAAAATAACTGCAACAATCAAACACTTATACATCAACTTTATAAACAAAATTTGTCCTTTTGCAATTATCAGATCCCCCTTAACACATTTTGGTGAACAGCATATATATATATATATATATATAAAATTTCACAAAATGTTGGTTGAAGGTAACTAGATAATTGCAAATATAGGATACATTACTGTTTTAAATTTTAATGTCAGTAAGATTTTCTTCACAAGGAAATTAATACTTTTATTCAACAAGCATGCATTAAATTGATCCAAAGACATTTGTAACGTTACAAAAGTAACTTCCATTTCAAATAAAAATTCAAACAATTCTGAAAATTAACTGCATTACAGTTTCCACAAAAATATGAAGCAGCACAACTGTTTTCAATATTGGTAATTATAGGAAATGTTTCTTGAGCAGCAAATCAGTATATTAGTATGATTTCTGAAGGATCATGTGACACTGAAGACTGGAGTAATGATGCTGAAAATTCAGCTTTGCATCACAGGAATAAATTACATTTTGACATATCTTCAAATAGAATATAGTTATTTTAAATTGCAATAATATTTCACAATATTTCTGTATTTTTTATCAAATAAACGCTGCTTTGGTGAGCACTTAAACTTTTAAACAAAGTTGAGAATTTCCATCTTCCAGTGTGAACTGTATACTATTAAACATGTTAAGTTGCACTAACCTGGTTTATTTTGAGATAGAAAGGTGGCACTGGTGTGCAGACACTGGAGCCTGGAGTCTGGGAGAATGTCAGGACAGTTTCTGCCTTCATTTATATATAGGGCTGGAATTACCCTGTGTATGTGAGAGCAGCATCACACATGGGCGTGTCTATGTATGCAGATTAGCACTATAAAAGCAGAGGGTGTGCTTGTGTGATATTAGAGTGGAAGTGCAAACTACCGCGTTTGTGTGGCTTGTGGTGAACAGAAATATGACTGAATAAAGACACAAGTGCGGAATGTGTCATGTCCTTCTCTTCTCTCTGGATAGAGCAGATTTAAAGGAATAGTTCACCCAAAAATGAAAATTTGCTGAAAATGTACTCACCCTCAGACCATCGAAGATGTAAATGAGTTTGTTTCTTACTCAGAACAGATTTGGAGAAATGTAGCATTACATGACTTGCTCTTCAATGGATGCTCTGCAGTGAATGGGTGCCATCAGAATGAGAGTCCAAACGGCTGTGAAAACATCACAACAATCCACAAGTAATCCACACCACTCCAGTCCATCAGTTAACATCTTGTGAAGCCAGAAGCTGCATATTTGTAAGAAACAAATCCATCATTTAGACGTTTTAACTTTAAACCTTTGCTTCTGGCCTAAACATGAGTCCATAATCCATAATGTTTAACTGATTAAAGGATTGTTTATTTTACTTTTTGTACAGCTCTTAAAACCGTGATATGCATAAAGGCACTGATTCAAAACATGCAATGTGGGATGCAAACATCAAGGTTTCTTTGTTTTTAAAAAGCTATATAGCAAAACAGCAACTTTCAAAACTGAATTATGACTGAAATTGGCTCTGGCCTATGACGGACGGTTGTGGCACCATGAAAACTGCTATCAAATTAGTCACCCAAAACATCATTCACTCAAATAACACTTGAGCTACTTTTTCCTCAATTCCAGTGCTGACAGATGTTCTAAATATTGCATTTGTAATGCAGAATAAGTAGAGAGAGAGGTTTTTACAGTGAAAATGTCCCACTATTTAAACAGTAAAAATAATCCCACTATTGCTTTCCAGTAAACATCCTTACAGCAAGAGGAAAAAGATGTTGCATAAGATATTAACTTATCTTAAATGCATTTAGTCTTGTTCCACTCTTAAATTACTATTTATTGCATGGCATTATAGATCTTCTGGGCAGTTTGCGTCATTGCTTCAGGCGTTCTATATGGAAATATCTTGTTTTGCCAAAGTTTCTAAGGGGAAACATGATGTTCGGACCCCTTCGGATGCTTTGGGAGAGTATGAGTCACAGGCATGAGCTCACCTTTAGATTGAACAGAAGCACTGGAGAACAGGCAACTTTCTTTCACCATGAACTTTAACGCAGAAGATGTAATGCCTTGGTACAATATGAGAGCTTGTCAAAGCAGATTAACAAGCAAATCAAATCTAGTTGCATAACACAAGTTGGACACGGTCTACAGCTTATAAATGCGCTTTTCATGAAAATGTTCGGTGGGACTAGCAGGTCATACATGTGTGTGTGTGTGTGTGTGTGTGTGCGTGTGTGTGTGTTTGTAATTACATATACATTTATACACGTATGTATATACATATATATATACACATTTTTTGTGTGTGTGTGTGTGTGTGTGTGTGTTTGTGTGTGATATGCGTGTGAGTGTGTCTTGATCAGATAAAACACACACACACATATATATGTGTGTGTGTGTGTGTGTGTGTGTGTGTGTGTTTTATCTGATCAAGATACTACCCCTGATGCATTTGACAGAAATGAACCTTCCTGAGCATCAAATAATACTTCAGAACAAAGCATCATGACATCAAGTAAGTTAATGCACATATGACATGAGCAACACTGACCACAAGGCTCCTTTTTGATTTCCGCCATACCCATGCAAGCAGTAGATAGTGCTTCCTGTGCCAACCACAGGTTAGTCACGTGATCAAGCTTCCACGTTCAGCGCTTTGTTCCGCTCTACTGTTGTTCCGTGCATTAATAGGAAGTCAGTCGCTTACGTTTAAAAGTTATTGAGGTGTAAAACAATGTTTTTGTTAAAAATATAGCTCAAAAAGAAGAACCAAGGAAGACAAAGACAGAAAGACAAAGATGGAAATGCAGAGAGAGGATCCTTCATTCTTGGGTGAGATAAGTATGATCATGATTGAAGTAGATGTATGCATATATGGACATGCACACAAATGTGCAAACATGTCTGAATGTCATTGCATTAGACAAAATATCAAAGCAAGTATTTGTATCTGCATATATAAAATGCTGTAGGCTTTTATATATGCTTTTTTATATAAAAGATCACAATATTGTCCTCATTTTCAACACTACTCGTTACAGCATTTCATACCAGACAAGTGGCTTTTAATGTGTGTTTGTGCTATCATTCTTGAAATTAATGACACTTGCTTTGAAATTTTGTTATCCTATGCAATAAAATTCAGATATTTTTCAGTATAGCTTAGGTCTGAACATACCCTTTGGGGCCAATTTGGAGTAATTCAGGCCTTGTCTCACTAAAAAGACAAATGTCTACATTTAGTTGATAAAATGTTTTTAAAAGAGACTTTTATGCTCACCAGGGCTGCATTAATTAGATAAAAAAACAATGATATTATGAAATTTTATTACAATTTAAAATAACTACTTTCTATTTGAATATATTTTAAAATGTAATTTATTTCAGTGATGCAAAGCTTGAATTTCCAGCATCATTACTCCAGTCTTCAGTGTCACATGATCCTTCAGAAGTAATTCTAATGTGCTGATTTGCCGCCTAACCCTTGTGTGGTGTTCATATGTTTGTTACTCAGCCAGTGTCCGTGGGTCTGGTGAACCCGCTGCATTTTTTGGGTTTTTAATTCAACACAATAAAAAAAATGTATGTTAAAATACTCAACAGATGTTTAATTTATCCAAATTACAAGCAACATAAACAGCATATATGGTTAATTTTTGCCCTTTACCTTTGTTAGATCACATTTATGAATTAAAGTGCTACAACCTTGTGCAGCAATAGCAGGGGCAGAAACACAAAACTCACACTTACACTCACAGTCTCTCTCTCACACATACTCTCACACACACACACATACTAATAGCAGGCCCAGAGTATAGGAGGACAGAGTGAAACAGTTGTGCTGCTTCATACATTATTATAGTGGAAACTGTGATACATTTTTTCAGGATTCTTTGATGAATTCAATGCATTCATTTTATCTGAAATATAAATCTTTTGTACTGTCTTCTTTCTCATTTTGATCAATTGAATGCATCCTTAATTTCTTCTGAATGGTAGTGTATCCATGCATTAACAAACATTACCTTTCTCTCACAGTCAAGAGGCCGCAGGCAGTTGAGGCCAATGGAGAAAGTCTGAGTCACCAGCCGTCATCACTTCCTGAACTTCGCTTGGTTCTACTAGGCCGCAAAGGCGCTGGGAAAAGCTCAGCAGGAAACACCATCCTAGGCCTGGCGGGAGGGTTTGAGACGGGCAAACCGACCGAGGAGTGCGTGAAGAGGCGAGGCGATGTGGCAGGAAGGCGTGTTACGGTTGTGGATACCCCAGGCTGGGAATGGTACTATTCAGTGAACGGGACTCCTGGTTGGGTGAGGAGAGAAACAAAGCGAAGCATGTCCCTGTGTCCACCAGGTCCCCATGCCGTGCTTCTAGTGGTGCGATCCTGTACTTCAGTGACACCCGACTACCATCGGCAGATCGAGGAGCATCTGGAACTGCTGGGCAAAGCGGTGTGGGATCACACGCTGGTGCTGTTCACACGAGGGGACGAACTGGGCTCCCTTTCCATCGAACAGAGGATTCAAAACGGCGGCAAGGCCTTCCAGACGCTCCTGGAACGATGCGGGAACAGGTTTCACGTTTTGGAGAACAAGCGGCGTGCTGATGATGGATCACAGGTGAGGGAACTGATGAGGAAGATGGATAAGCTGGTGGAAGAGAGAAGAGGGAGGCATTATGAGACGGATCTGCTGCTTCTGGAGCTGGAGGTGGAGAGCAAACGCAGGGCTCGAGAGAGGAGGAAGAAACAGAGGCTGATGGAGGCGCAGACGCACAGAGGAAACATCAGAGCCATGCTGATGAGTGAGTAGACTGTGAAAAGTGTTGTTCTTCCTTAACATTTTTACTTATTATCATGACCATGAGGTCTTGCACCATTCAGATGAATGCAATAACTAACATTAAAATAACAATCTCAAGTCAAAATGGCTGGGACAGAGGATTAAGGTTCAATCATGATACATTTTCTTGAGAAGCAAAATGACATTCAAATGAACTCAATTTATGCTTAAAACAAGAAAACATAATGGCCAATGGGGTAACAACTTCATTTTTCCACAATGCCATGTATCTTGATTCAAGGATGTTTATATAATTGTGCTGGAAAATAAGACAAGAGCATGTTCTTAAAATTCATTCAGTGCAACAGAGACAGTCTTGTATTTGTGAGTATTGTGTAAATGTATTTGCAGAAGTCAGAACTATTTTCTAACTGTGAGTTTCAGGTTCTTGCATAAATGTTTCTCAAGAAAGGACACTGAACAAAAGGATAAGGTTCCAACTTCCTACACTTCTGACAGCATTAAATTTTCCATTGTCATTTTAGATGTTTAACATCTAAAATGACAATGGAAAATTTAATGCTGTCAGAAGTGTAGGAAGTTGGGACCTTATCCACAAACTGTCCAAAATAGTTTGTTAAAAATGAACCAGTTCCTTTGTTTTGGTTCTAAGAATGATTCACTCAAACACTGATGAAATATTTTAGAGCAGAGCATAGCTACAAAAATTTATATTTACTTTAGAAATTTCCATTAATTTTATTAATTTTCATGACTTTTCCAGCCTGTGTAAACAAAATTTTAACATTGCCTAATCATGAGAGTCCTGGTGGAAGTTCTGCATAATGCTTTAGTTTTTTTCAACTGCTTTTCAAAACTTCGCCTTTTTTTTTTTTTTTTTTTAAACTTTACACACAAATCAAAGAATTGCACACAAAAACTGCGAAATGCCACACATCTCTTGCAAAATGAAGCACTACATTCAAAATATCACAAACACATTTCAAAAGCAAACATTTGCAAACACCTTTGCAACAATATTAATTCCTGTTAGATTTTTGTGTATTACTAGAGAATTGTGTGTTGTGTTTTGCAAAAAGTGTCTTATGAAATTGAAAACTGAGTCAAAGGCTGAGAATTAGCATATGGTTTTGCAGATTTGGTGTGCGCTTCTGCTGTTTGAGTGTGAGCTTTCAGAAATTGTGTGAAAAGTAAAGATTTTGTGTAAGCAGTTGATAAAAACTGTAACTTTCAGAATCCCTTACATTTATTGAAACAGCTGCATTTTCAACAGTAAAAACTGCAGGTTGTGAGCTTGAACGTTGCCATTTCAGTAAACAAATCATTTTGCAAGCTTTGGCTATGTGCAGGGCAGAAAATTTCACAAAAAATTTCAACACCCAGAAATAAACAATTTGTCATGATTTACTCAACTCATGTTGCTCTAAGTTTGTACACTCATCATTTTTTTTTCTGTGAAACACACACACACATACAAAACTGTCAATGCTGAACTTTTTCATATACACTCAACAAAATTATAAACGCAACACTTTTGTTTTTGCCCCCATTTTTCATGAGCTGAACTCAAAGATCTAAGACTTTTTCTATGTACATAAAAAGGTCTATTTCTCTCAAATATTGTTCACAAATCTGTCTAAATCTGTGTTAGTGAGCACTTCTCGTTTGCCGAGATAATCCATCCACCTCACAGGTGTGGCATATGAAGATGCTGATTAGACAACATGATTATTGCACAGGTGTGCCTTAGGCTGGCTACAATAAAAGGCCACTCTAAAATGTGCAGTTTTACTGTATTGGCGGGTCCGGGGGGTCCGAAAACCAGTCAGTATCTGGTGTGACCACCATTTGCCTCACGCAGTGCAACACATCTCCTTCGCATAGAGTTTATCAGGTTGTTGATTGTGGCCTGTGGAATGTTGGTCCACTCCTCTTCAATGGCTGTGCAAAGTTGCTGGATATTGGCAGGAACTGGAACACACTGTGGTATACGCCAATCCAGAGCATCCCAAACTTGCTCAATGGATGACATGTCCGGGGAGTATGCTGGCCATGCAAGAACTGGGATGTTTTCAGCTTCCAGGAATTGTGTACAGATCCTTGCAACATGGGGCCGTGCATTACCATGCTGCAACATGAGGTGATGGTCGTGGATGAATGGCACATCAAGTTCAAGTTGAGCTTTATTGTCATTCCACTACATGTGTAGACATACAATGGAATGAAATGTCGTGCCTCACAGGACCACGATGCTACATAAATAGAGACATACAAGAGTGAAGTAAAACAGTAAAACCTATGCACAACTAACCTACTGTCAGATTTTGACTGTAAATATACTATATATATATATATATATATATATATATATATATATATATATATATATATATATATATATATATGTTTACCTATACATAAGCTAAAAAAATACAGACTATACAAATGCTTCACATACAGTGGGTACGGAAAGTATTCAGACCCCCTTAAACCCACTGCCATTCCTCCTTGCAGATCCTCTCCAGTTCTGTCAGGTTGGATGGTAAACATTGGTGGACAGCCATTTTCAGGTCTCTTCAGGGATGCTCAATTGGGTTTAAGTCAGGGCTCTGGCTGGGCCATTCAAGAACAGTCAGTTGTTGTGAAGCCACTCCTTCGTTATTTTAGCTGTGTGCTTAGGGTCATTGTCTTGTTGGAAGGTGAACCTTCGGGCCTGAGCACTCTGGAGAAGGTTTTCGTCCAGGATATCCCTGTACTTGGCCGCATTCATCTTTCCCTAGATTGCAACCAGTCATCCTGTCCCTGCAGCTGAAAAACACCCCCACAGCATGATGCTGCCACCACCATGCTTCACTGTTGGGACTGTATTGGACAGGTGATGAGCAGTGCCTGTTTTCTCCACACATACCACTTAGAATTAAGGCCAAAAAGTTCTATCTTGGTCTCATCAGACCAGAGAATCTTATTTCTCACCATCTTGGAGTCCTTCAGGTGTTTTTTCATGAGTCTTGCACTGAGGAGAGGCTTCCGTCGGGCCACTCTGCCATAAAGCCCCGACTGGTGGAGGGCTGCAGTGATGGTTGACTTTCTACAAATTTTTCCCATCTCCCGACTGCATCTCTGGAGCTCAGCCACAGTGATCTTTGGGTTCTTCTTTACCTCTCTCACCAAGGCTCTTCTCCCCCGATAGCTCAGTTTGGCCGGACGGCCAGCTCTAGGGAAGGGTTCTGGTCATCCCAAATGTCTTCCATTTAAGGATTATGGAGGCCACTGTGCTCTTAGGAACCTTAAGTGCAGCAGAAATTTTTTTTGTAACCTTGGCCAGATCTGTGCTTTGCCACAATTCTGTCTCTGAGCTCTTCAGGCAGTTCCTTTGACCTCATGATTCTCATTTGCTCTGACATTCACTGTGAGCTGTAAGGTCTTATATAGACAGGTGTGTGGCTTTCCTAATCAAGTCCAATCAGTATAATCAAATACAGCTGGACTCAAATGAAGGTTTAGAACCATCTCAAGGATGTTTAGAAGAAATGGACAGCACCTGAGTTAAATATATGAGTGTCATAGCAAAGGGTCTGAATCCTTAGGACCATGTGATATTTCAGTTTTTCTTTTTTAATAAATCTGCAAAAATGTCAACAATTCTGTGTTTTTCTGTCAATATGGGGTGCTGTGTGTACATTAATGAGGAAAAAAAAATAACTTAAATGATTTTAGCAAATGGCTGCAATATAACAAAGAGTGAAAAATTTAAAGGGGTCTGAATACTTTCCGTACCCACTGTAATACTATACCTATTCACAAACTAACAATAGTCCTCAGGATCTCTTCACGGTATCTCTGTGTATTCAAACTGCCATCAATAAAATAAACCTGTGTTCGTTGTCCATAACATATGCTTGCCCATACTAGAACCCACCGCCACCATGGGCCACTCGATCCACAATGTTGACATCAGCAAACCGCTCACCCACACGACGCCATACCCGTTGTCTGCCATCAGCCCTGTACAGTGAAAACCGGGATTCATCCGTGAAGAGAACACCTCTCCAAAGTGCCAGACACCGTCGAATGTGAGCATTTGCCCACTCAAGTCGGAATACGAAGATGAACTGCAGTCAGGTCGAGACCCCAATGAGGAAGATGAGCATGCAGATGAGCTTCACTGAGACGGTTTCTGACAGTTTGTGCAGAAACTCTTTGGTTATGCAAACCGATTGTTGCCGCAGCTGTCCAGGTGGCTGGTCTCAGACGATCTTGGAGGTGAAGATGCTGGATGTGGAGGTCCTGGGCTGCTGTGGTTACACATGGTCTGCGGTTGTGAGGCTGGTTGGATGTGCTGCCAAATTCTCTAAAACACCTTTGGAGACGGCTTATGGTAGAGAAATGAACATTCAATTCACGGGCAACAGATCTGGTGGACATTCCTGCAGTCAGCATGCCAATTGCACGCTCCCTCAAAACTTGAGACATCTGTGGCATTGTGCTGTATGATAAAACTGCACATTTTAGATTGGCCTTTTATTGTGGCCAGCCTAAGGCACACCTGTGCAATAATCATGCTGTCTAATCAGCATCTTGATATGCCACACCTGTGAGGTGGATGGATTATCTCGGCAAAGGAGAAGTGCTCACTAACACAGATTTAGACAGATTTGTGAACAATATTTGAGAAAAATAGGCCTTTTGTGTACATAGTAAGAGTCTTAGATCTTTGAGTTCAGATCATGAAAAATGTGTTGTCAAAAACAAAAGTGTTGCGTTTATAATTTTGTTCAGTGTAATTTAAAACTCACAAAACTATTATGTAAATACTTTCAAAAGACTTTAAATAAAATGCACCATTTTTTCTCATAAAAAAAATTATTATGTACATCCCATTTATTTATTTATTTATTCATTTATTCATTCATTCATTCAGCAGCAAGGCTACCTTCATTGTGAAAACAGAATTAATAATCAAAGTCATACAACTAACAAAAACACTACAAGACATTTAGGGTTAATACAACACAAAAATTCTAACCCACATTCAGGTGATAGTTAAGTTGATAGGTCAGTTAAACATCTCTGAGTAAAAATGTAAATTCTATGTGTGATCTGAATGCCTGCAAACATTACAATATTGTAAGATCTTAAAATAGGCCTACATAATACATCATCAAAGTGATGTACTGTAGATAACCTTCATTTGGCAAAAGACCTCATACTTATAATATTGCATCTAAATGATATTTCAACAAAAGTTATTATTTACAACTATAAAAGCTTCATTTATTTATTTATTTTATTTTTTGCATTGTTTCTCCTGTCTCTGCTAGACGATAATCCGCAAACTGAAGAGCTAGATGAGAAGAATCTCTTCTGCAGAGGTTCAAGGCGTCTCCCAGAGCTGAGACTGGTTCTCCTGGGAGAGAGGGAGACGGGAAAAAGCTCCGCCGGGAATGCCATCCTTGGAGGACCGGGATACTTTCAAAGCAGAGAGGCCACCGAGGAGTGTTCAAGACAGCAGACGGAGGTTTCTAACAGACTGGTGACGGTGGTGGATGTGCCCGGATGGGAGGGCGGACCAGAGGGATTTACTCCCGAGAGAGTGAAGCGAGAGATCGGACTGAGCGTAACGCTGTGTCCACCTGGACCGCATGCATTTCTACTGGCATTGAGAGTGGACGTAATCATCCAAGCACAGGCGGTGCGGGAGCATTTGGAGCTTTTGGGAGAGGCAGTGTGGAGACATACGCTTCTTTTGTTCACGAGGGGTGACCAGCTACGAGAGGGAGTCACCATTGAGCAGCACATCCAAGGAGGAGGAAAGGATCTTCGTTGGTTGGTGGAACGATGTTCAAACAGATTCCACGTCATCAGCAGCAACTCTTGTTTGGAATCACAAAATTCCAAAACACAGATAACGGAACTTCTGGAGAAGATCGAGAAGATGGTGGCGGGAAATCGATGCGAGGCATTCTCACCACTAGTGCATGAGATTCAAGAGTTAGGAAGACAAAAGAATGAGAAATTCCAGCTGAAGGTCAAGGAGTTTAGCGATAAGCTTCAACGGCAGGAGGAGGAACTGAAGAAAATGAAGGAACGAGAGGTCAGGAGCATTCGGTGGTTTTTCGAAAGACGCAAAAAAGACAAAGTGCAATCTCCCGGGAAGGCAGAGAGAGAAGAGACGCCGTACCGAGGAGAAGATGACAGGAGAAGCGTGATGGGCGAGCTGGAAGAGAGGATGGCGTGGTTGACGGAAGACAAGGAGCGAGAGTTACAAGAGCTGACCGCTGAAATGAGCAAAGTCATGGTGACTCTCCATCAGGGACTGAAAGAGAAAGAGCAACTGCGGATGAGATTGGAGGAGAGAGAGCGAGAGGGGGAAGAACTTAAAGAAAAAGTGGATGAACTTCAGATGAAACTGCTGGAAATGGAGCGCACAGGTGCCGTGAAAGAGCAAGAACGGAAAGAGAGAGAGGCTGAGATTCAGACTGCACACTTGGATGAGTTGAATGAACTTCAAAGCAAACTGCTGGAAGCTGAGCTAGAGAATGATAGGATGAGAGGAAAGGTTGAAGAAACTCAAAAAGAGATGGATGCATCACAAAGCAGGTATGAAGAAGAGGTTGTTTGGCAAAAGCAAGAGATGGAGAAGAAACTGAAAGAAAAGGACAATGAAACTGAAAACATTTTAAGAGAAATCGAGAAGGTGAAACTGAACGCTGAGAGCAGAGAAAGAGAACAAAGCCAGAGATTCAGTGAGCAAGTTGAGAAGAGAGAGAAAGAGATGGACAAGATGAGAGAGGGGATAGAGATGATGACACAAGAGATGGAGCAGCTACGGATGTCCTATCAGGAGCAAGTGAAAACCACAGAAGCTGAGAGAGAAATGCATAGAGAAACTGTGGAAAAATACAACACCCTCATTGATAAACTCGTAGGGAAAGATGAGGAAATAGAGCGAACGATGAGAGAGAAAGAAAAGGAGCTACATCAAAATGTTGAAACGCAAAAGAAACTTCAGCAAAAAGATGACGAAATAGTCTTATTAAGTCAAAGAGATCAGCAAAAAGAGCAAGAAATGGAGACATTGAAGCTAAACATTACAGAAAAACAGAGGGATTTAAAAAGGTTAAAAGACACCGTCCAGGCAAATGCTGAAAAACATGCAGCTGAACTTCAAGTTTTGAAGGAAGAGATGAAAACAAAAGAAGACGAAATAGACAAATTAATACAAAGAGACTTGGAGAAAGACAAAGACATTGACAAACTAAAGCAAAACATTAGCGAAAAACAAACTGATATTGAAAAGTTAAAAGACAGTATTGAAGAAAATGCAGCTCATCTAAAACTTCTCCAGGAAGAATTGAAGGCAAAAGAAGAGGAAAATGAAAAATTGAGACAAAGAGACCAGGAGAAAGAACGAGACATTGACATGCTTGGGCAAAACAATAGCAAAAAACAGAAAGACATTGAAAAGTTAAGAGACGATATTGAGGCACATATCCAAGAAAGTGCTGCTAAACTCAAGCATTTAGAGGAAGAGCTGGAAATAAAAGAAGAGGAAATAACCAAATTTAGACAAAGAGACCAGGAGAAAGAACGAGAGATTGACATGCTTGGGCAAAACAATTGCAAAAAACAGAAAGACATTGAAATGTTGAGAGACAATATTGAGGCACATATCCAAGAAAGTGCTGCTAAACTCAAGCATTTAGAGGAAGAGCTGGTAATAAAAGAAGAGGAAATAACCACATTAAGACAAAGAGAGCTGGAGAAAGACACAGAAATTCACACACTTAAGAAAAACATTATTGGCCAACAGCAGGACGCTGAAAAAATAAAAGACAGCCTGCAGTCGAATATTGAAGAAAGGGCTGCACAACTGAAGCTTTTAGAGGAAGAATTCAAAAGAAAGGAAAATGAAATCATCCAATTAAGAGCAAGAGACCTGGACAAAGACAGAGAAATGAACACAATGCGTGAAAACATTAGCGAAAAACAGAAAGAGTTTGAAAAGTTAAGAGCGAGTATTAAGGCACATGCTGAGGAAAGTGCAGCTAAACTAAACCATTTAGAGGAACAACTACAAACAAAAGAGGATGAAATAACCAAATTAAAACAAAAAGACTTGGAGAAGGACAAAGAAATGGACACACAGCTGCAAAACATCAACGAAAAACATAGAAGAGAAATAGAAAAACTGGAAAACATCATTCAAGCAAATACTGAAGAAGCTGCTGCTCAACTAAAACATCTAGAGGAAGAGTTTGAGGCAAAAATAGAGGCCTACAAAAGAAAGAATGCAATGATGGAAGAGGAGATGGAAAACATAACCAAACAGCAAAAGGAAGCAGAAAGATGCTCAGATGAGCTGAGACAACAGATCAGGGACGAGCAAGAACAAAACAATGTCCTACAAAACATGAACGCAGGACTGGGAAATAAATTAGAAGAGCTGAAGCGCAAATGTGAGGGCTATGAAAGAGATCTTCAGACTTCAGTTAAGCACTCTGAGAAACAGACGAAAGAAATTAGAGGGTTAGAACAAAAGATAGATGAGTTCAAACAGCTGCTGGAAGAGAAGGAGAAAGAGAAAGAGAGCGATATGCAAGACATGAAGGCATATTATGAGAAAAGACTAAGAGAAAGGCATGAAGAGCATGAGATGAGCATGATAGAGAGAGAGCAAGAACTTCACAGGAGAGAGAGGGAGGTAGAAAAGAAGGAAGATAAATTAGCACAAAGCAAACAAGATTTGTTAATTAGAGAGGATGAAGTGAATAGACGAGAACAGGATTTGGAGGAGCAAATGTACAAGATAAGAGAAGAGGAGAAGAATCTAGAAAACGAGAGTCAGAATAACAAACGTCTGGCTGCAGATCTGGTGCAAATGAGAGAGGAGATTGAAAAAAGAGCTGAAGAGTTTATGGATAGAGAGGAACATTTAAAGGCACAGGAACAGCAGATAAAATGTAAAAAGGAAGAGCTACAAGCAATGGAGAAGATATTGGAGACCAAGGAAAGGGAAATAAAAGATCTGACTGAAAAGCAGGAGAAAAATATGGAAAATCTTAGACAGCAGATGGAAAGAAGAGAACATGAGCTGCTGGAAATGGAGGCGAATTTTGTTAAAGAGCAATGCAGTCTTAAGGAAGAACAAAAATCTTTGGAGATGCTCAGAGCGAATCTGGAAACTAGAGAAAATGAACTTAATAAACGCGAGCAGATGTGGGAAGTGAAATCCCAAGAGCTTTCAAAGATCTCGGAGGAATTTGAAAATAACAAACACAATGGAGAAATGTCAAGCCGAGTTGAGTAATAAGGAATATGATCTTCTGCAAAAAATAAATGGACTGCAGATAAAGGAGCAAGAACTTGTCCAGAAGGAGCAGGACCTCGAACTCAAAGGTCAAAGGCTGATGGAGCAACATCGAGATATGGAAAATAAGCAGCAAAACCAGACAGCTTCATTTGATGAACTCGAGAGCATTAGAGAAGCATTAGGAAAAAGGGAGCAAGAGCTAATAAAAGGCGAAGAAGCTCTTTCTCAAAGAGAGCAGAAGCTAAAGAGTGAAGAAATCTATTTGGAGAAACGACAGGAAGTCATGCAAAATAGGGAACAAAAGCATGAAGACATGTTGAGCAGTCTGAAGAAACAGCAGGATGTTTCGAAAGACAGAGAACGTTCTTTAGATACCAGAGAAACAGAACTGCGACAACGGGAATCAGAGCTCGCTATGAGAGATAATAGCATGACGGATAAACACACACTTTTGCAGAACCAAGAATTAGATCTGAAAAAGAAAGCAAGCGATGTAGAGAACAAAACACAAATGCTAGAGCTCCTGAAAACAACACTAGATGGAAGAGAGAAAGAGCTTGAGGAACGTCAAAACCAACTGGACAGCAAAATGCTGGAGCTAAATAGTGAACAAGACAAGATGAAAAGGAAGCGAGAGGAACTTGAGAAATGGGAGAAGTATTTGTATAACACAGAGCTCAAATGGATGCACAAAGAGTCTTTCTCAGGGTATCAGCGATTGACAAACAGTGCTGAATTTAACGCAAAACGAATTGAAGTCGAAGACATCCATCGAATGCATCAGGAAGCAGGAGTAGATGGTGGCGTTTGTGATGCAAAAGACACAAGAAGTGACGTGCGAATGGAGTTGGCTACTATGAACCGTGCAAACAACAGATCGGTAAAGAACCAAAGGGTTAAACAAACACTGGAGGCCAAGCAAAAAGAGGAAGATGGTGAAAGTGACAACTCTGATGACGAAAGTGAGGAAGACTTCTTTGAATCTTCAAGCACCAGTTTCCAACCTAATTTACATACACCCCGGCCTGTGTCTGAGCTTAGGCTAATGATTTTAGGAGACTCCTGGTCGTCCCGTCACCCAGCGAGATGCACTATTGTGGGGCCTGATGCAGATAGAAGCAACCCTTGGAGGGGAGAGATATCCGGCAGACAGCTCTCTATCGTAGAGCCTCAGGGCCTGAAATGGAGATCTGGGTCTGACAGTAAAGACACCTTTCAAAAACACCTCTCTCAAAGCGCCTCTCTGTGTCAGCCTGGACCACACGCCTTCATCCTGGTGATTCCTGCTTACGTGTCCTTCACTGGTCAGTACAGGCATGCAGTGGAACGTACCATGTCTGCAATAGGAAAAGCATCATGGAGGCACACTATCATTCTGCTCACCTGGGGGGAAACATTAGGAGAGCGTGTCCAGCAGCATGTGAAGAGAAACAGCGACCTGGAGCGGCTGGTCCGAAAGTGTGGGAACAGATGCCATGTGCTTAACAATGGAAACCGGAAATCTGATGTGGTGAATTTACTGGAGAAGGTTGAGGAGATGCTGGGGGGAAACAATGGACAATACTACAAAATAGACTGAAAACGAGCGTTAAGCATTTAAACCGAGCTTTTATGGCTGTGAATAATATGTAAATTGTGAAAAATCCAATAGATTGATTTGAGATTCTTGGCTTTAAACATTATTTATGTAATTAGAATTAACTACAAAAATAAAATAAACAATTTTCAAATGACTTTCCTTTAGGAGGAAAAATTTATTTTGGACAAGAGTAAGAGAATTACAGCAATACATGTGAGTATTATGTAAATCACACACTTACCAGACGATGGCGCGCTTGTATTAGATGTTCCTCTCATTGGCTGCACAATCAATACTGTTATTCATAGTGTTTTGTAATCTTCAACTAATCTGTTAGCAAATATGAGGAACAAACGCTCTTTTCTCTGTTTTTGATACCATCCCATGAGGAAAACACATGATTAATTTCCAAACCGCCCCAAGTAAACAGACATAGGATATTTTATGTGCAACTATCATTTCAGTCTAAAAATTAATCATTAAAATTTAGCCCCACTCCTCATAATGTGTAGCGAGAATTGGAAAGATAAAAAGACGACAAATTAGTTAACACGATTCAAACATATTCAGGAATACTCCAGAACATAGAATGGATTTTCCATTAGTGCCTCAGCAAGTGGAGTCTTGCTGCGCATCCGCTGAGATTCTGACAGGTAAATTATTACCTTTAAAAAGGGGTCTGTTTCCTCTGAAAGAGAAACTCTTTCCATCGAGTGAAAAACACACATTTGAAATGGAATTCTTTTTTTATGGCCCTCACACAGCAAACCCAAACGTTTACATATAATCTGAGGTAATTGCGCGATGGCGTCGGATATTCCTCCGCCTCGCCATTACACGAGTCAAGCGGGTGAAATGTTGAAAAATAGTTCTTCAGCAGCGTTTCATCTTCCCCCACAACGTTTGTATCTGTCTGCAGGGGGCCTATTTTTAAGTCGTTGAAAGAATCTATAATTTATCACTTATGACATCGAGTAGAGATTTTATTTTATCAGACCACATTGTGATTTAGGGAAACACTTCAATTAGAGGAAAATAATATGCAATCTAACTGAAAGTGTGTCTGAGTGCATTAGTCGACTCCTTCCATTTGTCCATTAATTGTTATTTTGGGGTTTCTAGTCATTATCTGCACTATAGCCTTTTAAGGTAATGAACACGGCCATGCTAACATCATTTCACCAGCATAAACTTCTAATTTCAGTCTCCTCTTCAACCACTAGACTGATGTGCATTCATTGCTGTGCTTATTGAATGAATCCAGCCATCTCTAATGGATGATAAAACCTCTTGACAATTCTAATTAGCCTAGATTCACAGCAATTACCATATGTCCATTTCTCTTTCGGTCAGATCAAATCAAGCAGTGCTGAGGTTTTTATATGTCAGGATGTAAAGCACTTCATTCATGTTTCACGTTCTAATTACGTCGTTTTAGTTTGTCTGCATGAAACTTTTCCAAATGAATGTCAATGTTTCCAATTTTCCAATACTCAAAATCACATGTCAGTAGTAGGCTATCGGTTTATTATCATTTCTCTCCTAAATACAGTGACTCTTAGAGACGTAATGCAGAACGTATAACAGAACATGTAGACTAACAGACAAATTTACAAAGTTCATTATTGCACTAATGCATGACACAGCAGCAATAAATGTGATCATATTAAACAATACATTTTTGTCTAAGTTTGTCGCTATATAATGCAACACGTTTTAATACATTAAGTCCAAATAATGCTTTATTTTTATAGTCTCAAGTTTGGCCCATCAGCCGTTGACAGACTCTGACCCTCCAGATGCCCTTTAAAAACGCCCCCTTTGGTGCTTGTATTTCTGTTGTCAAGAACTTCAGATGCTGTCTGTAGCGCAGTGTGCAGCGAACTAATAAAGGTCAAACCGATGTCTCTGAGGACAGACAAATCAGTTCTGATGGACCATGAGGAGCATCACTAAATGCTGAGCTTCTCGTGAATGATTTAAAATCTAGCACCACGCTTGAAGAAAACTACAAAACTGACCTCAGATCAGTAAAGGCCAACCTTTAGCCACATTTACATGTGGACCATGAAGAAAAGACAATTTTAGGTGATTTCTTTTTTTGTTGTTGTAGCCTACCTTGAAAAACTTTTGACTTAGTAAAAAGCATATTGCATGTTGTTTTGACCTAGACAAGCATGTGAGCAAATGTTTCAATAGCTTGTTAAATGTCAGTGTATTGAAACTTCACAAGACGGAACAGTATATAATGAAAATAAAAACTTTAATGAAATTTTGAAGTTTGATAAAAGACCATGTTTTGGCGTTTCAAAATAGAATTAAATTTTAATGCCAGTAAAAAAATCTATCAATCAATCAGTTATCTTTGGCAGGTGTTGTTAACCTTATGTTAATTTCATGAAGCAACAAGAACTTTTTGTGCACAAAGAAAACAAAAGTAACGATTTTATCCAACAATTTCTTCTTTTCTGTGTCAGTCTTAAATATGTGTTCATGAGAGTGACACAATGCGTGCATGTGTTGCTGCTGATGCCGTCATTCTGAAATAGAACCTGGATGCACTGTGCTTTGTTTACAAGCAGAGGAAGATGCACACTGTACATAAAACAAGATTTAGACAGAGAGGAAGAATTGAAATTTTTGGCCCAGCTTTACTTATTTGAACCAGAATATGCAGAAGCTGAACTAAGAGAGATGAGCCAACATGATCAGGAATAAACCAGAGCAAAACCAAATATGCTCTCTTGTTTGAATCTGCATAATTGTTCTGGTAAAAAGATTAAATATTCAAATATGTGTTGTTGTATTTTTCTGAAGCCACAACCCTCCCAAAATGTTTTAACCATTTAACGTATGGAATGATTTACATATTATATAAAAATATAACAATTTAACTTGCATTTTACTTATAAATCAGGACAGATCATCAACAAAAATAGCACAAAATATGTTTGACTGAAATACTACAACAATGTTCAGGTTTGACAGTTGTGATCCTGCTAAAGACAAAGTTGTTTAGAAATTAAGGAAAAGGAAGCTTACCCAGCTTAATCTTTAATCTTAACTGTGGGTTTATAGTTATTTTTTGAAAACAAACTGAAAATCTTTAAAACAAGTCCTAATAGCACCCCATGTGAAAGTGAAAAATAGTTGAGAATACTATTAAAGACAAATCACTACTGATATTTTAATATGTACCATGCTGTTTGCATGCTATTCCAATAGCTTTAAAGAATGCCATGACACTATCAGAGCTTTGGATGTTTTCACTGTGTTGGTAATCTATTGGTTTACCTACAGAGTTGTTTACACACTGTACACACAGGCTTTGATCTTCGTCAAGACTTCCTTCATCGCTGCCAAAAGATATATACTGGTTTCATTTCATACTGTTCGTAGGTCCACTTCATCCAGCCTTATTTTCGTTCTCTGTTCTAAACATTGCATTTCAGTTTAATGAAGTGAGAACAGTCATAGCAAACTATGCAAATGATCACTAACCGAGCACTAACCGATTCAGAAAGTGATGCTAAACAGTTTTTGTAAAGAACTGATTCATTGCAGTGATTCATGGGGAGTGGGAGACAGAGCTGTGTATTAACTGATTACATGTCATCTGGATTACGTAATCAGATTCCAAAAATTAAGTACTTGTAATTAGATGATTACATATTATTTACACAATAGCAATAAATTATTCATAATAAAATTAAAAAAAAAATGTATAATGCACTTAATGTTGTTAATAACAATGAAAGAATATATTTTCATTAAGTATTTTTATATCAATACACTAACCGAGCACTAACCGATCATTAAGTATTTTTATGATTTTATATGATTATCAACAAGTTTATCCTATTTAAATCAATGCAATAAGTGCACCTGTTGCTCAAGAATTAGTACTAAACTCTGAGTTGTAAAGAAAAATGTATGAGGATTTCGATATAAGCCCAGAGGAGGTTTTCCTTTCCAAATTTTAGAAACTTCCCTGGTTCACATTTTTGATTTTGACCAACATTTGGTTTTCAACCAATGAAAATGTGTATTATTCAATGATCTGAATATGGAGCCTCATTGAGGTCCCCATATCCCTAGGACTGAATCATGTAGGGCCTTGAAAAGGATGATTCCAAAAGAGGCTTATTAAGAACTAGAATCTCAAATCATATTGCATTATTAAAAAAAAATAAAAGGCACTCAGACAGGCATGTTCAATGCAGTAGTTTTGACACAAGGAAACAAGATGCAATGCATTGTTTTTAATGCTATGTTTCTGTTAGAATTTGGCTTAGAAGTTTTACAGTGTGTAATGCAAAGATTTAAAAGAGTAAACCAATGTGATTCAAGCAGAGTTAATTTGAATTTAGAGATTATTGTCTAATTCAGACCCAATAATACTGCTAAACAGAAAAACTGAATACTGTTGGCATTCATTCATCACAGCTGTAGACCTTTACTCCTCTGTAACAGCATACTGATCAGTCTCATCAGTTTGAACTGTAAAACACCCAAACTTGGAATAAGTGACCTTTTTATAAAAGTTAACAACGATAGATCATAAACCCATCTATAGCAGAACAGATGAGAAAGAGAGGGATCTCACCATGAGCTTTGTAGCATTTGACTCCCAGTATGATGGACACAAGCAGATATGGAGTAGCTGCCAGCAGAAAACTGAGCAGTTTGAGAACTGTTGATGGAGCTTAAAAACATAAAATAGAACCAGACAATTTCATGATGTTATGAGATTTAATAGGACTTGTTGTTTTGTTAAAGAATATAAGTTTAACAGGATACGCTAATCTAAGTGAGCAGTAATTCTTCCATGGAGGTCAAATCAAGTTGATTTGTGTCTGAATTTGATGCTGCTTGGACCTGTTTGTGAATCACATTCTGTTCATTTTTGCTCATGTAGTCAGGTTAATGAGATTCTCATACTCACCTGATACGGTCAGTGTAACTTTATCACTGGTGTGTGAGTATCGTGATCCTTGGGTCTCGTTTCCAGTACAGCTGTAATTACCCGTGTGAGATTCATTAACTGAATTGATTCTGTATTCCTGTGACTGACTGACATGAATCTCTGAATCATCTTTATTCCAGCTGTAGATCCAGCTGCTGACGTCTGTCTCCTGTATGTCACATGTGAGAGTGACCATCTGTTCTCTGGACACACGTCCATCAGGCTGAACTCGCACTGCAGGCTTGGGTCTCTCTGTAATGATTGCAGGACACACTTCACATGTTTGAAAAGCTTTCATAGTTTTAAGCTGTCTAAATGACACAAGGCTTTTTAAGATTAACTGAAGTTTCATTTAACTGACTTTACTTGATACTTGTTGATAGATTACATGAATTTGCACAATATTATAGCAAATTCAAAATTAGACTGCCCAGTAAAAAAAATAAAAAATAAAAACAGCACTTACCCCTTACTGTTACCACAACTCTTTGACTTTGAATTGTGAAGTACTTTCCTTTTCGTGCACTGCATGCATACTGTCCTCCATTAGAGATACTCACATTACTCAGTATTTCCTTTTCATCACCAGTTTTTATTATCTTGAAGTCTTTGAACCAGAAAATTGTCCATCCAGTTGACTGTCCCACATCACAGCTCAGAGTAACTGTGTCTCCAGTGAACACTGAACTCTGGGGCTTTACAGTTACTTTGGGTTTGTCTGTAAATATTTCACAATTCAGAGTTAATGAACAACTTTCTGTCATTATTTATGACTACTTATGACTTTAATAATTTATATTAATGTCTAAACTTTTCTACACCTTTCAGCATATTTTCTGTTATTATGAGTAAAGTAAGGCAGATGCTATATGTGCAAATAGTGATATATGCTAATTAGTGCTATTTAGCGTAAAAAAAAATAATCTTTGCGGTAGTGTAAACAGTGGTTAGATGCTATTTGCACTAAGTGTAAATAGTGTTACTTTTTAATATTCTCTTAATTTTTACGTAAAATAAATGAGTGCATTGATCCTTAGAAGTACACAAAATACCTTTTGTATATTTGTAATACTGTTTTACTGTTAAAACAAAACAAAAATTAATATGGGTAGGCCTACTTCTTTCCTGTTCTCCACTAAGTAACATATATATTAAATTAAAGAGATACTCCACCCCACAATTAAAATTTTGTCATTAATCACTTACCCCCATGTTGTTCCAAACCCGTAAAAGCTTCGTTCATCTTTGGAACACAATCTAAGATATTTTGGATGAAAACCAGGAGGCTTGTGACTGTCCCATAGACTGCCAAATAAATAACAGTGTCAAGGTCAAGAAAAGTATGAAAGACATCATCAGAATACTCCATCTGCCATCAGTGATTCAACCGTAACATTATGAAGTGAAGAGAAGCTAAGAAAACAAAAATAACAACCGTATGCTGCGTATGCTCTTCTGTATCCTTGTGGCGCAGATGACACAGAAGAGCATACACAGCATACGGTGATATGGAGAGACACAGAGGAGACTGTTGACAAAGGAATTGTTGAATAAAGTCGTTATTTTTGTTTTCTTCGCTTACAAAAAGTGTTCACGTCACATGATAACATTACGGTTAAACCACTGATGGCAGATGGACTATTCTGATGATGTCTTTCATACTTTCCTGGACCTTGACACTGTTATTTACTTGACAGTCTATGGGACAGTCACAAGCCTCCCTGTTTTCATCCAACATATCTTAAATTGTGTTCCGAAGACCAACAAAGCGGCATGAGGGTAAGCAATTAATGACAAAATTTTCATTTTGGGGTGGAGTATCCATTTAATAATCCATTGTTGGATTTTTCATTTTTATTTTTTTTTTTATCTCATGACTTTATATAACTTTTTCCTTTTAACACTGTGAAGGGATCACATACTGTCCATTTTAGCCAATTTTGGCCTTTGTGAAGCCAGTGGGAAACAAGTTACAATTTGAAAGTTAAAACTTACAGACATTAAATAATTTATCTGTTGAGAGTGTTGGATGATTGAGCTCCAGAAAATCAATAATGAGGTGCTTTAACAGTTGCAGATTTGAAAAACAAAAAGGCAGGAATAAAGAACCCTAAACTCTAACACAAACAACTATTTCAATAAATAAGTTCTTTAGGATGATATGGTCTTTAACATTTAAAGAAGCTTTTTTTTCTAGGCTACTCTTATCTGCAAAAACACAGATTCACCAACTTATTATGCAAAATAAGACTGGGGGAGGCATTAGTAAGTTTAATTGGATTTATTCATTTATTTACAATGATATTAAATTTTTTGAAAGGCCTACATTACATGCATATTTACTTTTGAGTTGAAAATATCATTAATAATAATAATATTAATAATACTAATAATTATTATACATTATTATTATTTAAATTAATAACATGTTACAGTCACCAGGGGCATGCTAGGCTGAAATTTCTGGTTGAAAATGACCTGGATTCATGTTATCTGCAATGAGTCAAGCCTATACTGTAAATCTCATATTGCTATTATTAATTCAACACAAAGTAAATGTTTTGTTGGCCTTAAGTTAATATATAAGATCATTATAATGTTAGATAAATGACACACAAAATTATTTGTTAGATTTATAAAAGTGAGCAAGTTCCTTCTGGGAATCAGAGGTTAGCATATTTTTGGGCAAAATCATCATGACTCACACAGCACAGTCAGCGTCACTTCATCACTCCATTCAGAGGTGTCTGATTGTCTCTTGCCACAACACTTGCATTTCTGTTTGGACACTAGAGTGATGTTGAACTCTTTCTCCTTAGAGGCCTGCTCTCTACCTCCACACTGCCATGTGTATGTCCAACCTTCACCCTGTATGTCACATGTGAGAGTGACTGTATCTCCAATGAATATCTGTGATGGTTCAGGCTTAACAGTCAGAAGAGGTTTAGGTCTCTCTGGAAGAACTGAACAACAACAACAAAACATGTATGTTAATCATGAAACTATTTAAAGGGATAGTTCACCCAAAAATGAAAATTCTGTCATTAATTACTCACCCTCATGTCGTTCCAAACGCGCAAGACCTTCGTTCATCTTCGGAACACAAATTAAGATATTTTTGATGAAATCTGAGAGCTCTCTGATCCTCTATAGACAGCAATGCACTTGAAATGTTCCCAAATCAAGAAACGTAGCAAGGACATTGGTAAAATACTCCATGTGACAAATATAATGCACATTCTGCTGCTTACATTGAACACACGCATAAGTTGTTTACATGCAGATGACATAATGGTGGTGCACTGCTGCAAACGAGATGAGGAACAGAAGAATTGTTGCATAAATTCATTATTTTTGTTTTCTTTGCACACAAAATGTATCCGTGTAGCTTCGTAAAATTACGGTTGAACCCCTGATGTCACATGGACTATTTTACCAATGTCTTAACTACTTTCTTGACCTGGGAACATTTCAGTTGCGTTGGTGTCTATGCAGGGTCAGAAAGCTCTCGGTATTCATCAAAAATATCTTAATTTGTGTTTCAAAGACCAACAAAGGTCTTACTGGTTTGAGGGTGAGTAATTAATGACAGAATTTTAAATTCAAATTTTTAAATTCAAATATTGCATTTGTGCTACAATAATCATTTTGCGTCAGTTTGATTGTATGAGCTGTACTTTTTTTGTCATGCTCTATTTTTTCCTTCAGTTAAATAAAGTAACGCTTTGTGTTTTTGTTTGACATTAGTATCACAAGAACATGTGTCACAAAAGCTTTGTTGTGATTATTATTATTTTCTTGTATTCTTCTGTATTAATATGAAAAAGACAACAGACAATGCACATTTGTGGTCTGCTCTCAGATATTTGTATTTTTTCCCCTTTTCACTTCTAATTCCTATTAGCAGTGTTTACTGGAATATAAAGCAGGGAAATACAAAATTTGTCAAAATTAATTCAAACATTAAACAGTACGCGTATACATAAACATAACTAATTCGTTAATATTCTTACACTTTTAAGTTTCCTTTTGATGTCCGATGGCTGAAAGGTGAGGAGAATAATGTCACCTCATCTGTACAATAAGGCAAAATGGCTCAAAAAATACTCTTGTTCAGTTTTTACCGTAAAAAAAAAAAAAAAAAAAACAAAACAAAAAAAAAAAAAAAAAAAAAAAAAAAAAAAAAACCAAAAAAAAAAAAAAAACCAAGTTAAGATTTAAACAAAAATATGAATCACCTTGAGTGCATCCAGGGGAGATGTTGGAAATCAACACTAAAAAAACAAACAAAAACAAAATCACATTGATTTATTTATGATGCTGCTTCAAAATGCCATATATTAAACTTTTCACATTCATTTTAATGCTTAAAGTCCCCCTGTAGTCACTAATTTAGTCCTTAAAACTCATCTGATTGTGACTGGCCATTGATTTAGTGATTTTATGAGGTTTATTTGGATTGATTTATGAACATTACAAAAACACATTGTAAATACCAACCTATGACCAATAGACAGAATAATATGAAAAGCCCTGCCTCGCAAGTTGACAGAATTAGTCCCTTACTAAAAAGAAGAATACTTCAAGCTTATTTTATTAAGTATACTTGAGTAAAATTCAAGTATATTTTGAAGTTTACTTTATGTAGTAAGTATACAAATATCAGTGTACTACTAGTACAGTATATTTCAGTACTACATTTTAGTATATAAAAGTATACTTTTAAGTATACTTTAAGTATAACAGTAGTAAACTTTAAATACACAACTAGTTTACCTATATGCTTTTAGTTTGTACTTCAACTATACTAGAAGTGAACATATAGGTGTACTGATAGTTTACAAATTAAATACTTTTTTAATAAATGCATTTTAGTACACTTTGAAGTATAGTCTTAGACTAATATTTTATTTGTTTTGTTTTGTACAGGAAAACTGAATTCTAAATTATACTATAATCAACAACATTTTAAACAAAAAGCTGAAAAAAGATAATAATTATAAAAAAGATTATAATCAAAACGTAGATGGAGTCGATCAACACCCCAAAGCTTGACAGTCATTATTACCTCTTCATGGGTCAATATTTTATTCCATAACGTTACGTAGGTTTGATGTTGTTTTATGTCTGATGATCATGTTAGAAAACATGTGGAAGCATTTGTTGTTTTTCGGTTTCTTCTTCGCTTGTGTTTTGGAAATTCTGTACAGAAGATGTGTAATAGCACCCCCTACTGTATAACAATGACAATATTCTTGGAGCACAAGTATAGCTCAAATAATAAAGTATAAGTGTATAAGTTATACTTACAGTAAATGTCATTTTAAGTGTATTTCTGAGAGGTACATAAAGCACATTTCTAAAAAAGTATATAAAAAGTAGACTGAAAATATACTGTCCTATTTTTTAGTTTAAAAGAAGAATACTAATAGCACACCTGAATATAGTTTTTCACAATGTCTTAGTTGTTTGTGTTGATATGAAATAGGCGTGGTTTCAAACCTAATTTTTGATACTGCCTTTCGTATACTGCACTTGCAAAAAAATACTCATCAATGGAGTTGAGTTTGCACATGGTTTGTCAAAAAAAAAAAGAAAAAAAAGAAAAAAAAGAAAAAAAAAACATATTAAGCATATTAGAACCACCAGACAGACATGTATACAACATTACAGATAATGTGATTTTTACCACTGGGCGTGTTTAAATGCATTTGAGAAGGACTTTCAGCATAGTTAATCATCACTTTATGCTGATTATATGGTGGGAGAATTAAAACAGGCTCATTAACTGAACACTAATTTTATTGTGTAAATATTACTTTAAGAGTGGTAACTATTTTTGATAAATCACTGATCTTGCAGTTATGTTGACATGAGTATTGTGACAGCAGTTAAAACCACATAGCAGAGAGTAAACCATGACCGCTCTTTCTACCTTTGGTCTACAAGCTCAACTCTGTCATCTCTATTCTATCAGATCAGCTCTATTTGTTTTTACAAGCGGATTGCAGGTCTTGGAGTATTTTGCATATCATCATTGCATCGTGGAAATTGGCGCAGTTGTGGTCATTAACATCACTAAACAGAGTTTGAAGTGAATGCAGAACCACAAGCCACCTCACAGCATCATCTACACACGATATTCTAACAAGCCACCTCACAGCATCTTTCAGAAGTGAGGGGGACAGAAATGTAATGTAATTTATATATATATATATATATATATATATATATATATATATATATATATATAATATTTTAAATGTATGGGAGTTTTATATAAAAAAGTTTTATATAAAAAAACACACACACACACAATCAACCAATCACATGGCAGTTGCTTCAATGCATTTAGGGGTGTGGGTCCTGGTCAAGACAATCTCATGAACTCCAAACTGAATGTCAGAATGGGAAAGAAAGGTGATTTAAGCAATTTTGAGTGTGGCATGGTTGTTGGTGCCAGACGGGCCGGTCTGAGTATTTCACAATCTGCTCAGTTACTGGGATTTTCACGCACAACCATTTCTAGGGTTTACAATGAATGGTGTGAAAACATCCAGTATGCGGCAGTCCTGTGGGCGAAAATTCCTTGTTGATGAGGTCAGAGGAGAATGGGCCGACTGATTCAAGCTGATAGAAGAGCAACTTTGACTGAAATAACCACTCGTTACAACCGAGGTATGCAGCAAAAGCATTTGTGAAGCCACAACACGCACAACCCTTGAGGTGGATGGGCTACAACAACAGAAGACCCCCCACCAGGTACCACTCATCTCCACTACAAATAGGAAAAAGAGGCTACAATTTGCACGAGTCACCAAAATTGGACAGTTGAAGACTGGAAAAATGTTGCCTGGTCTGATGAGTCTTGATTTCTGTTGAGACATTCAGATGGTAGAGTCAGAATTGGTGGGTAAACAGAATGATGTAACATGGATCCACTCATGCCTTGTTACCACTGTGCAGGCTGGTGGTGGTGGTGTAATGGTGTGGGGGGATGTTTTCTCTTGCACACTTTAGGCCCCTTAGTGCCAATTGGGCATCGTTTAAAATGCCACGGCGCCTACCTGAGCATTGTTTCTGACCATGTCCATCCCTTTATGACCACCATTTACCCATCCTCTGATGGCTACTTCCAGCAGGATAATGCACCATGTCACAAAGCTCGAATAATTTCAAATTGGTTTCTTGAACATGACAATGAGTTCACTGTACTAACATGACCCCCACAGTCACCAGATCTCAACCCAATAGAGCATCGTTGGGATGTGGTGGAACGGGAGCTTCGTGGCCCTGGATGTGCATCCCACAAATCTCCATCAACTGCAAGATGCTATCCTATCAATATAGGCCAACATTTTTGAAGAATGCTTTCAGCACCTTGTTGAATCAATGCTACATAGAATTAAGACAGTTCTGAAGGTGAAAGGGGGTCAAACACAGTATTAGTATGGTGTTCCTAATAATCCTTTAGGTGAGTGTATGTGTGTATGTATGTATATATATATATATATATATATAGTATAATATATATATATATATATATATATATCTATATAATATATATATAATATATATAATATATATATATATATATTATATAACCTGCGAGTCAAAAGTTTTTGTTTTGAACAGTAAGGTTTTGTAATGTTTTTAAAGTCTCTTATATGTTCACCAAGCCTGCATTTATTTGATCAAAAGTACAGCAAAAGCAGTAATGTTGTGAAATATTTGTACAATTTAAAATAACTGATTTCTATATGAATATATTTTAAAATGTAATTTATTCCTGTGATCAAAGCTGTATTTTCAGCATCATTACTTCAGTCTTCAGTGTCAACAAATGATCTCTTCGAGAAATCATTCGAATATGCGAGATTTGCTAGCTCAGAGAAAGAAAGAAACCTTTTTTAATTTCTATTATTATCAATATTTAAAACAGTTGAGTACATTTATTTTTTCAGGATTCTTTGATGAATAGAAAGATTCAAAGATCAGCATTTATCTTAAATGAAACTATTACCATTCAAAAGCTTAGAGTCAGTGTAATTATTTATTTATTTATTTGTTTATTTATTTATTTAATTATTTTGGAAATTAATACTTTTATTTAGCAAGGATGCTTTAAATTGATCAAAATAATACATTAATAATGTTACAAAAGATTTCTATTTCAGATAAATGCTGTTCTTCTGAACTTTCTATTCATCAAAGAAACCTGAAAAAAATCTAATCTGTTTTCAACATAATAATAATATTTTAATTAATTAATTTATTTATTTATTGAGCAGCAAATCAGAATATTAGAATGATTTCTGAAGGATCATGTGGCTGGAGTAATGATGCTAAAAATTTAGATTTTTAACCACAGAAATAAATGACATTTAAAAATATATTTTAATAGAAAAGTTATTTTAAATAGTAAAATAAAAAAAATAAAAATTTTACTATTTTGCTGTATTTTGGATCAAATAAATTGGTGAACAGAATATGTTTATTTAAATTGGTTAAAAGTATTGATTTAATAAATTGGTGTTTAGGAAAGTTTTAATTTTCTCTTATTCCTAGCTTTTAATTGACTAAGAAATCAGATACACTGCTGGGGACACTAACCAATAATAATTATTTGGTTATATACTACAAAACACTTATCACATATGTTTTTTTGTTATCACACAAGGCAGAATAGTTTCTATACTGTAATGAATGCTATGTCAATTAGCACTGCATTATTCATATACTTTATTTACACGTCCCCCACGTGATCTACACCCCTGTTCTTCCGCTGATCAACAATTCAAGAATGACAAAACCTAAACCAAGACTCTGAGGTCCCGTTTACATTAGTGCGTTTTCGTTTTAAAACACATAACTTTTGCTACGGTTATCGTTTACACTACTCTGACGTTTTCGGCCCTCGAAAATGAAGACTTTTGAAAATGCTTTTAGTTAGAAAACTCCGGGGTTGCGTTTCAGTGTAAACGGACCAAAACGGAGACTTTTGAAAAAGATGGCATGGCTGGCCACATTCGCTCTGCGTATCCTTGATGACCGTGTAAACAATAACATCATGCGCATTGTTGTAACCACTGATCTATATATGATATATATTCTCGATAAATATATATATCTCTATTATAGATCAGTGGTTGTACATATAGATGTATAGGTAGATTCCCCATTCAATCACTCCAAGCATGTAGACGCGTCCACAATCTAAATAATAGGCCATCTACCTATTCATATCTATGGCTGTACCTGCATGAATGGTCACGTGAAATGCGTTTTAGGTTGTGTAGTGTAAACGGAGATCGTTTCTGAAACGCAGTAGACGAGGTTGGTTTTCATTCTAAAATGAAAACGGGGCCTGAGAGTTCAGTGTCACAGGTAAAGGCTATGCACTCATATCGGCTAATGAAGATCTACTGAAGACAACACTTAAATAAAAAAAAATAAATAAAACTTGATTACAGAACGACATTTCCAATTCAACATGAACCATTAAGGCCACAGTGCATTGACAGACGGCAGCCAGCAGAAAAACACACACATTCATCGTATTTTATTGGATCAGTGTGTCACCCCTGAATGTGTTTGTTTCTTTCCACCGACTGAACATGTTCTATAAGGGTCCGTGCAGCATGAAATGGTCTTAACAAGCCTTAAATTGTATGACTGAACCCAGCAGTAATAAATACACTGATCCCATTCAACTACAGCACATGTTTGTCTGTCACACACAGATATCATGAACTGAGTGATTTGATATTCTGCCACAGATTATTAGCAGCATGAATAAAAAACTGATCAAAAGCATAAGAAGATTAAACACACAGTGATTCACTGATTCACTCCATCACTACACAGAATAAGAAAAATAATACATAAATGAGAAAATGATACTCACAGAGCAATTTTGTTGGAATTGAGGTTAGATGAATTATGATCTATTAATGCACAATCACTACACAGAATAAGAAAAATAATACATAAATGAGAAAATGATACTCTACACACACTTCCGTAAAGAGTCATGAAAGAAGAGAAGAGAGCAAATTAAACTGACAGTATATAAATGATGGTACAGGGAAATGCACGCATATATTCTAAGGTTCAAAAGAAAATCACACAAGCATCAACAATTCATTTTGACCCTAAAAAGTCATTTTTGGCTCTAAAAAAATGTTTTTTTTTCCCCATTATTTTTTCTGCTTATCTCTGTTTAGCTTTAAGTTGCAAATCTTCAAAGAATATTATTATTATTATTATTATTATTAGTATTAGTATTATTATTTAAAAAAAATTAATTAACCATTTTTGTGTCATTAATGCCGCACTCAATCTTAGTTTTGTAATATATTCTTTAGAAACGTAGTGAAATTTACCAAGATGACATGATCATATATTTTTTTTAAAAGAAAGAAGAAGAAAAGAAAAGAAAAAGATGACCTTCACAAGAGAGAAAGAAAAGAAAAGATGACCTTCAGATTTCAGGACTGAATGAAGGCTGATTTATTTTAATGCTATAAATCTGAATAAGACTTCACACAGATCACTTTAAACATATATGAGTCATTTCTCAGACAGGGCAAGAGAAGTGGTCTTGCCAAATGTTACCAGTCTTAGAAAAGGGAAGTGTGAAGACATCTATGTTACAAAGAATTTCTGAATCACTACTGCTCATTTATGGACACTTTTAGCAGTTTTCATCAATGCAGAATGAACAGCTGAGTGAAAGATGGTCAGCATGAGTGTTGTCTGCTGAGTCAACTCTTAATCAGAACAGTGAATCCCCTTCTGCTTCTGCCACCTTACGCTGTGTGTGCATGAGTGTCTTTGTAGAAATTTTATGCAGGGGTGCCGCTAAGGGTGGGCTAAGAGGGCTGAAGTTCTGAATGTTTTTCAGTAGGCCTAATTAAAACCCCGAATGTTTTATAGAACTATGCCCTGTGAGCATCATCACTGAGTTTTCATGTGCATTAAAATAACTTCTAGAGCTAAAAATGCTCTCTGCACATTTCAGTAAAGAAAAAAACATGTTGTGCATCTCAGTGGCAACACACCAGCAGTGTTTTCTTTACTGAATGAATTTGTGTTTCGAACTGATCCATTCATAAAAATAGTTTATTACTTCATTCCTGTATGAAGCAGCCGTTTTGAAAGAATCGATGGAATATATGACTCAGCGACTCACTTATTAAGACAGTGGATTGGCACCACATACTGGCAAATTGTAGTTTCAGATTTAAAAAGTATCTTTAAAAGTATTTTTTTATCATTTCATATATCTATATTCCAATTTAAGTAATTATTTATGCACATTGTAGTGCAGTGTAGCAGCAGTGACAGCAGAGCTTGAAGTGTGCTTACTTTTTACTGTACAGTACCAGCCAGTATTAACTTTGAATATTTAGGTCACATTTAAAGAGGTGTGCATTATGTAAAAAAAAATAAAAATAATAGAAAATGCTTATTGGTGTTAACATATTTTGGCACTGTTGACACTTTAATGACACAAATGTGACAATTTCAAACGAGGTTTGAAACTTACATGTAATAATTTTCTGATGCATTTCAACAGGTCATGCATATTTATCATAGACTGTGATACTTATTTCTTTATATATGTCCTTTTTTAAATTAAGAAATTGTTCACTTTTTATGATTCTACCACCCTATAATGATAAAAATCCACATATATTAATATATTTATCCCCTTAAATATTAATCATTATATTAATCCCCATAAATCATAAGCAGTGTCTCGGAGCTTAGCCATCACAGAATCTGTGAAAGATGACGTCACATTTTACGAGCCCCGTCTGCGACTGTTGATGGACACTGCCGTATTAGCATAGACCCTGCCCTGAGTGAGCCACATACAATCTGCCACGTTTCTCTTCACGCAAGAGCATTTAAGTAGGAAATGTCTTCTTATTAAAGGGTTCCTGTTATGCTCTTTTACAAAGTCTTGATTTTGTTTTGGGTGTGTCTATGTACTAGAAGTATGTTGTTTGAAAAAAACATTATTTTTCACATATTTTACATTATTACAACACCTCTCTCCTCACTCTGGCATGAACAGCTCAAATAGTTCCTGTATCAAATGAAGGTCCGCCTTCTGAAATACGAAATGTGCTGTGATTGGTTAGCTGGGCCAGTGTGTGTTGTGATTGGCTTCACTTGGAACCTGGTCAGGAAATGTCATGTCCCTTTCCGTAGCCGCCTGTGAACTTCATTGTAAATATTGCATCAAAATCAAATCAATTTGAATGTGATTTAAACCCGGATTCCTTGGGAAAGCTAGCATGTCTCTGACATAGTGATAACACTCGTAGCCTTCTCTAGTGCAGCTCAACCAGTTCTCATCCCATTTGTCGATATTTGTGACATAACAAATCCCGGAAAATATAGAATCTGTCCTCGCTGCAGCCTGCAGCACGATGACGTAGCTGGATCAGATCCAATACAGATTGGATTTTAATGTGCATGCGCAAAGTGGGGCTGTCATTGGAACTAGTATTAATGTAAATTAAACTATAATTAATAGAAATTGGTGTTTCATAGGCTTACACAAATTATGTTATACTGTGATTTTAAACTAGTAGTGTATTTAAACTTTATTTAAGCAATGATGGTTGTAGTTTTGAATGAAAGAGTTTGGTATGTAAGCTATTTTTATTTTTTATTAGTTTGATTTGTTTTATAAATACATCTCTACTAATTATTAGGGGCCAAGCACCTATTGTATCCGTTAGCGGGGGCATTTAAATAGATTGGTTTATTAATTGTTAGGGGATAAGAATTTTAGGTGTTTTGGCTGATATTGTTTATTCATGTTGACAACCTACTTTTTCGAACTCCTAGATCGTTGGTCCGATTTTCACCAAATTTGGCTTGGATCATCTTCAGACAAAGCTGGCAAAAAGTTATGGATTTGGTATGGATACACAAACTGGTTTTCCTTTAGCACATGAACGAATTTGTTGGAAAGATGCCAAACTGCATCTGAGAGCTGTATCTCTGTAAAGGTTTTTACACCAAACTTTGTATGTGCCATTGTCACTTCACACTGACCACGGCACATCAATTTGGTACACAGTGCCACCTATTAGCAAAGAGTAATAGCCATTCATTAACCTTTAATTATGAAATTTCCAAAAAATGCTAATAACTTTGATTGCATTAGGCTATTGTAATGAAACTGGTCTCAAAATATTCCTTGGGTCGTGCCGACAAACAGACATATCAATTTTTAGTGGGAAATCTGAACCCTGTCCGCCATTTTGACTTATGTTAAATTCCTACTTTTTCTAACTCCTCATCAACTGTATGTCCGATTTTCACCAAAATCGAGTCAGATCATCTTCAGACTGGGCTGACAAAAAGTTATGCATTTCGAGTCGATTGACAAAACCGTTTTCATACAGCACCATTACAAATTTTAGGCACGGTGCCAAAATGATTCTGAGGCTATATCTCTGCAAAGCTTTGGCATATTTGCACCAAACTTTGTAGGTTCCATTGTCACCTCACAGTGACCATGCCACATCAATTTGGTAAACAGCGCCACCTATTGGTCAAGAGTAATATAAAACCATTCATAAACCTTTAATAATTACATTTATAAAAATGCTAATAAATTTTATTGCAGTAGCCTAGTGCAATGAAACTGGTCTCAAAATATTCCGTGGCTTATGCAGACAACATAGATACCAAATATGCCAGAGTAAGCTGAACTTCCTGTCTAACATTTTGATTTATGTTGAAACCTACGTTTTCTCGTCATGTCCTTTTTCGAACTCCTTCCCCCCATCCCCCCGCAACAGTTGGTCGATTTTCCCCAAAACGAGCCCAGATGATCTTCAGACTTTGGGGATTTTGTGTCGATAGACCAAAAACACAGCAACGAATTGAGGCATGATGCCAAAATGGCACTTGTAGCGGTATCTCTGCAGTGCTTTGGCATATTGACCACCAAACTTTGTGTGTGTCATTGTCACCTCACACAGAAAACACATCACATCGATTGATAACAGTGCCACCTATTGGTCACCACTTGAAAGCCAAAAATCATGCTAACTAGAGAGGTTTGTATTTATGATTTGTCGGCCATCCATTTCAATTACAATCATCCTAAAATTGCTTTTATTGCTCATTGTTGCATTTGGTCTGACGCTCCATGCATGCTTGGGCTCCTCAACTTGCCGCTGGAGTGCTTGGTCCCATAATTGCTGCTTGCAGCTATATTTACAATTTTGTTTGTTCTTTGTGAAAAAATGGGGGTGTAACTATTGTCTTTATTTTTTTCCTCTGATAGTCTTATAGTTCTGGTCAAATAATTCATTCATAAATATTATTTTCATTCTCACTCTCTGTGCTATACGTGAGCGAGTATAAAAGTTATAGGCCTACTACAAAATATGCGGACATATTTTTTTATAACATAAAAAAAAAAAATAAGGAAAAAAAACAATCCTGTCATTCGGGGTTCTGTATAGATACTATAGAGACTTCGAGTGTTACATTAAAGCAACTAAAAAACATTTCTTTGACCTGACTGAGGCGTTATTAGAGAGGTAAAGTAATATAAATTTAATTGTTTTTATTATTATTATTATTATTATTATTGAAAATGTATATAATAGTACATTAGGATAATATAAAATAATAACCAATTCTGATTGGTTGATTGGAATGTTGTTCCAGGAACATGTTGTACTTGGTGAAATCACGCTCATCCTGTAGTACACTAGGTCTACGCTGTACTGACTTCAAACTAAATAATTATATGCGATAAAACAAACACCATTAAATATAGAGCTACAAGTTCATTACCACACAGGGTTCATTTAAAATGCAATGCTTTTATTAAATATTTGAGTCAAACATCTGAAATTCGTATATGATGAGAATCACATAATTCGTTAGTTAGCGATGATTACAAAATTAAATGAAGCTATATGAATATTTTTATAACAGAATCAGAAAAGATTATCTTTTTAAACGACAATGCTGTGTATATATTTTTCTTTTTTAAAAACATTGAGCAAAGAGTCATTTGGACCAGTGGAAGTCAGAACAAATCAAAGGTAAATCAAAATGATACATTGCTGGTAAATCAAATAAAGCCCAACCAAGAAACAGTCCTGTTTTAACCTTACAGATCAGCTTCTTAGTATTCACTTTGAAATCAGTGTAACGTGACGCCTTTGTATTGGGGCCTTGGTTTAGTTACTGTAAACACACTGCCGTTCTTGCAAGTGATCTTCACTGTGCCGGTGTCAGGGCAGTCAAACACGGCTCTGCACGATGGTGATGTCAACATCCCCACTTGGCTTTCTTGGTGGAATATCTACAGTGGTAGACAGTGTTTTTCGGTTTCTCTTCATCAGTGTACTCAAAGCTGTAAGTGCTTTCTGCCTCCAACACTGCAACTGTTATCCTGTAGAAACTTTCTATATAATCCCTGGAATCCCTGCCTTCACTTCCACACTAAAATGTTTTAGTAAAGCTGTAAAATATTGACCACGAAGATGTATTTGGTCACGTTCTTTGAGGTCTCAATTTGTTTGCTCTTGGTAGGTGGAGGTTTCATTTGTGTAAGAGCCGGATTGATCTCTTCACTGACACCTGTGGTATCAGTTGGTGGAGAGTGGGATAGTTGACATCGGTGAGAACTGCTGAGTTGAACTGCATTGAGAAACATGAAATCCCATGCCGTCAATATCTGCACCAGCTGCCCCTGCAACTCCCAGACAAAACCCAGAGCCGATATCAATGGGATGTTCTTTTTTTAAAACCATGTTTGTCATCTTTGCAAAAAATTCTCCCACCCTCGTTGGTCTTGAATTTGATGGCTCCAAGACGTGTTCCTTCTCCGTTCTCCCAGAGGGACAGTGAGGTGAAACACTCACCAGACTTGAAAGTGTACTCTTGATACGGCCCATCTGGCTTGCCAAAGGTTTCACTTCTGCCATCTGAAAGCCAAACTTTGACAGCCTTAACCTGCGATTCTCCCACCCAAACCCCGATCTTCTCTAAACTGGCACCATTTTTCTCCCCAGTAAATGAAAATGGAGAACCTCCTTTGCCACCAACTATTTGCAGAGTTGTGGTTTGGACATCTTTAAAGTAGATTCTGGAAATGACATCACAGAATAACATTCAAAATAACATCAGAGATGTAAATGAAGTACATTATTTTTTGTGGCTTCATTATCTAAAATGTTTTTTAATTTTTTTTGAATATTTTTTTTCCTTGTTTCAACTCTTTTAAAGTAATTTGTATTTGCTTTCCCTCCCCATTTAATGACATTATACCCTATTATAATCTCCTGCAAAATATCAAGCCGTTTGCAATTGAGCGGCCATCTCTGGAAAAATACTCACAGGTGACTGTTGCTTGATGAACGTCTTCTCAAGATCAGCTCGTCTTGTGAAAGCCAGAAATGTCCTTTTGAGATATGTTTGACTGGACAACTGCTTAAATAGAAATCCAAATGGCAGGCGGTACCTGGGAAAAACACACCCTGTGTCAGCGTCATCTGCCAAAAAAAAAAATAATAATAATCAAACTTATTGCGTATGAAAATTGATAAGATGTATAACTTAAATGCGTTATATGTTTATATGGATTAAAGTCGGTCAAAATGTATCAATATAACAAAATTTGAGTTCTTTTGCTTGGGGAAATGCCCATATATACACCCTTGTGTAATTGATTGATTAAACTCTGTGTTTTTAATTAAATCATGGTTACTTGTGAAAGATCAGGTGATTTTTTAATTAATAAAATGTTGTAGCTCTGTTTAAAGCTTTTTTAAATTAATAATTGTGAGTGTTTTAAAAAGGTTTTACATTACTGTGATTATGCTCCTTTTGATGAACTTTGAGCCTGGCTTAATTCATCATGACTCTCAGTGATTGTCTTGCAATATTGATTTCAGCATCGATTTTGTCGTGTTGCGTCACATTAGGGAGTAAAAACCAATGTGCTGACTGACTTTCTGTTCAGAACTTCCCAACATTCTTACTGAATAATTTTATATATTTTTTTTTAAATGCTTAACCCTGTATGCTAAACCATCGTAGATTAAGCCGGACATATAAAATAATAGATAAATATGAGCTTGTTATAGAATAAAGCCAAAGTTCTTATGACACTTTAAACTTCTGATAAAAATTCAAATAAAACAAAATGTCTTACAGTAAAGGTAAAGATGTATGATAATAAGAAGAAAATCTTTGGTTAAGCTAAAGAAATAATAGCACTTTAAACACTGAAAGTCTTTTATACTATCCATCTAAACATGTCAAAAAGGTTAAAGAATGGTTCAGAATGTTCTGGAAAAGAAAAACATATATATAAAAAAAACATTATATAAAAAAAATATATATCACCAAAATGAACCAGGCCTCATACAAAATTTAGTAAACAGAGATTGATGAAATAAAAGAAAGTAAATTCAAGTCAAAATCAGAAAAAAAAGGAATTTAGAGCAAAGATTTAGATCATTTTAAATCAGACAGCAGAACAAAACATGTATACCAGTATTTTAAATAATCTTATGCACATTTCTACCATTCCCACATTGTTAGTCATTATTATGTAGTATTTTGATAGTGGACTTCATTTCACCTCAAAAATTAAGTCTTAAGGCACCGTAAAAAATAAATAAATAAATAAAATAAGTGTAATTATGTGTAAAATTTTGTCAAAACGCTACTGAAAAAAAAAAACCTGTTAATGGGTAAACAGTAAGTTAACAATAAGATCTATCTAACCAGACATTTCATGTAATTTTACAGTAAAATGCTGTTAATTGTATGGGTTTTTAGAAGTATCAAACCAACAAATCAATGTAAAATTTACAGTCAAAAACTGTAAACTGATATTCCCCCAATTCCCTGCGTGACACTCCCCATTTGAAAAGTATTTTGTTTTTAAACAATCATGTTTTTTAATAATAGTAATAATAAAAACCATGATTAAACATCATGTTTGGGCTTTATGTTACATCTTCTGTTGTTTAATGAAAGTTTATTGCATTATTTAAGCATCATGTGTGTTACCATGATGGTGTTTTGTGTTTGCATGAATGACTTCTGTGCACCTTCTATATATTAATATAAACTTCTGCTTGTGGCGAAGCTACTTGTGATGAGCTTTGATTCTTCATGTGGCTTTCTCTTTTACCACCTGCATTATTATGGTGGTTGTCAGTACTGTATGTCAAAGGTACGAAACAGATTTTAATAGCAGTGTGCATTGTTGAATTTACTGGTTTACATTCAAATTCTTGTCTGTAAACTACAGTTTTATACTGTAAAATTTACAGTTTTTGGCCATAAATGTGTTTACAGTTTTACTGTATTTTTTACAAAATTCAGTCTGGCAACCAACACCTACCAAAATTATTTTTGTAAAAACTACAGAATTTTTTGTTCCATTCCAAATCTCTCGGACCCTTTGAACCCACTGTTTCAAATCTGGGTGGTTCCAGCTTGAGCTATTTAGATTTTATTTTAGATGTTTTGCATTTCAGGGCAGCTACCAGAAGGTTGTCTCTAAATAGCAACTACAGGGGTCAAAAGAAATAACAGCAATAAATATATACGTAAGTACATTGTAAACTTGCTCATTGGTGTAACTTGATCTTTACCACAAATTGTGTGGAGTGAGGAGGAAATATCTTATAAATGATTTTCCATTTTAACTTCTCTCCACATATTTGAGTTAGTCACACTATGAGCCTCACAACAAATATCTGTCCAAACCTCACGAGTAATCTTCTCCGCATTTCTACCTCCCACCATTCTTTATATGCAGAAGAATTACTTGAATGAAGTAACAGTAGCCTCTGATAAAGTACCAAAAATCCTTAATTATATTTCCCATATATGTACATTAACCAATAATTTCTCCACTTCATTTGGGATTAACAATCTCTTCCAAATCTTTGTTTTTTTTTAAGTCAGTTATTAGTAATTAGTAAGTCTCTTATTATTACAGAAAAATACTTTTTTTTTTCTAAAATTAAAATGAGATATTTAAAGCATGATGAAGATGCATGTGTTTTGCAGGGGTGTTTGAGCCACAGCAGTCATGAGTGTTGAAAACATGGTGGGTTCCAAGTTTCAGTTTTCACGCAATTCCTGAATAATTGTCATGGAAAATTCACTTCCTGATGACAATGCATGTGGTTGTGCTAAGGTCCCTCATTGTATTACAAACACTGATCAATGTTTTACATCAGTGGTTTTAATCCTGTCATGGGGATACTACTGCTCTGCACATTTTGTACGTCTCCTTATCTGACACACTACTTTCAGGTTCAGCCGGGTGATGCAGATGTCCATGACGCCGATGTGCTCAGGAGTGAATTAAGAAGTGAACAAGTCACTGCGGTATTCCTACACCCACATTCACTGTACATACTGCAGAGAATATGCAGGGGCTTATATGTTATCATGTGAGTTAAAGTTAATCAAAAAGTTCAATCATGCTTATGAGAGTGACACGTCCCAATAACCCTTTGCATTGACATTTACAGCTGGTGGAGAACTCCTGAAAAATGCAATCCATCTCTTAAAAAAAAAAAAAACCACATAAAAACCATAATAAAAAAAACAAAAAAAAGTGGTTTCAATCAGCCACATTTTTTTTAAAAACTACAGAGCCTGGAAAAACATTCATCTGTGCTGGAGGAGATGAGAGGGAAGTAGTTAAAGACAACACAACAAATGGATATATTTTACAAAAACAAATAAAGCACTAATAAAACATTAATACTTCCAGTCTTGGAGTTTTGTTTTTTGAACAGCAAATATAGATTTTCTGGTTACTTATTAAAAAAAATAATAAAAAATTAAGATTTCACAGACAATGACATATGATCCATGACCTGAGGGGTGTCTTACAATGATAAAAAAAAAAAAAAAGGAATTTTATTTGCTAAAAAAAAAAAATAATTAATTTAAAAATAAAGTATCAATCCGAAGACAGGAAGCATGGAAGTAGATTGTGTGTCAACAGTTTTTTTCACCAAAGTTTTGATCATGTTGATAATTTAGAGACTTTAGAAAATTTGTTTGTCAAATATGATTCAGCTTCATAGGGTTAAGGGCAAAATGACAATCTGAAATGCATCGAAACATTAGGTGTTCTGGCGTGTGCGGGTTAAAAATCCTTTATATAGTCATAATGATTCATGTCTGCTATTGCAAAGGCTCCATGAAGATTCTTTAAAAAAAAAAAGAAAAATTCCTACCAAGCAATGTAAAAAATAACATTAAGGGTTTGGAATGTTTTTAATTATGACAGCATTTCATATGGGGTGCACGAATCTTGATTTATCGCGCTCGTTTGTTGAACTGTAGTCCAGTGAGCACTATGGTGGCCACTGTTTCTCATTCATGTCTTCATGTCTCGTTCACTTTCCTCTCTGTTCTTTGTTATCACTTGCTGTCAGTCGACCACGAGGCATCATCCTCTTAAGGGGGGTCAAAAGTAAGGTCAGATAATAGTTTTAAAAACTGCAGGAGCGTGTGTGTATGTGTTTATGGCATAATGTGAAACTCACTGGCTCAGGTTGAGGGTTTCCCAAGAAAAAAACAGAAAACACATGACCTCTAGGACCCAACCTAAAGCATGGCAATATTGTGTTGTTCAACCACGCCCTCAGGGCCTGTAAACATTCGGGCAGGGCCAGAGTAGCAAGGGGCAATAAGTTCAGGTCATGTGCGACTGTTTATCATCACTTGAACGATAACAGAGGTGTCGCGTTTTTCTCTGTCAACTTGCACTCAAATTCAGTTTATGGCAATAGTATTAATGTATGGCTTGTTTATCAAGTTCTTTAGCATAGAGCGCCTTAAGCACATAAGTTAGAAGTCAAAAGTCAACTGCACCTGCCCCCTCCAGTGGAAGAATTCAGCCTATTATGATACAAAAATCAGACACGTGTAATTCGGCTTTAGAGGGACAACAAGCCGAAATATTCCCATCGTTGTTAATATTTGTGCTCAGCTCTGATTACTCTTGATCATTCTGAACCTGGATTTTGTCCAGTGCTACAAAATACAGCTTCTGTTGCTCAAAAGAGCTGCGTCTGAAACCGATTAGAGTGTATTTTGCACACGCTGCGTGCTGTGAAGAATTCGCATCCTAAAAATTTTGATTTAACTATCTGTTGTGTGCATTTATGCAATGACTGTAAATCAAACAACACTTTTTTATTACCAGAAGGGCCGGTTATTGCCTCATTCAGCTTCCGCTGTGTTTTTATGGCAGGTGTGACTGGTCTTTCCTCCTAAAAATCACAGTCTAGCACCGTCTAACACCCATCCTCGTTTCTGCCACATGGAAATGTATTTTTTGACCCAGCCGGAGGGTAAATAGAGACGAAACACCCTCCATTTTGGTTTTATCTCAATTACCTGCATGAAATTTTGATGTTGGCTTTTGAGAGTGCACGGTTGCAATTCAGTTTCTATGGAGCGATTAAAGATTGATCATGTATATATAATGAGGTCTCGCCTGCAAGCCTGGCTGGAGATGGGAGCTGAATGTGTGTGTTTGTGCTGCGACCAAACACACTCCCAAATAGTCACAATAGACATGTTCACTTGACTATAGGGTCTATATCTAGATCAGTTTAGCCATATTACATTTCTTTCTACAATCGCTATAGGGCCTATTTCTCAATATCTAACATAATATTAGACTTTAATATGCTACGTTTCTACAGCGATGCATACCCTATTGACATATTCAAAATCCAAAAAAATGAAATACTATCAAAACAATTAGACGTGAAGCTAAACGCCTTCCGCACAGGTGTTAGTCTCAATATAGAAATAATGCTGTAAACATGAACCATGTAACATAAAGTGCAGTGGGTTCCTATTACAGAGCTGGTGCTATTCTTTGTTTTGTAAAAGAAAATTTGACAAAAACGAAAACATTGTAATGCTGTCTGTTATTATGTTTTAGCCCTTTTTTATTTTATTAGTGACAGTGTGTGTTCGTTGGTGCGGGCATGCTTGACTAGTGTTAGGGAGGGATAAGATGAATTGAGGGCATATGAAGCCGCTTTGGTAGTTTTAATGCATTTTGATGCAAAATTGACTGCTGTAGCAAGATGTAGAAAGTTGGTGAGAAGAATTCAGGTGAAGAGTTCTGAAAAAGTGCCCTAGGTATTGATCAACGTGTCCTATAGTAAATGTTTTCCTTGGTAATGTTTCAACGAATGTTAAATCCCTTCTTCATAGTTTTTTCCTTTGACCTCTTTCACAACCCAACAAAGAGATGATTTCATCATGTCTTATATACACACTTAATATAAACTCTTAAAAGCAGAAGTTCCAAAGAAGGGTTTTTGAAAAACAGTCCATAGAAGAACTACAAGAACCTTTCCGTGAACAGTTGAATGCAATGGAATGCAAAAGATTATGTGGATGTGTAAAGGGTTCTCATTGGAACGGCGTTGCCAGCAAAGAACCTTTCTTGATTCTTGGGGGTCTGTTAAATAGAATCTAAGGGGTACGTTTTAGTATTTTTCCTAATTGTTTCAGTGTGGAATTTGATTATTCAGATAAGAAAAGAACTCTTGCTTGTTTAAGACAACTGGATTTCCTCACTGGGGAAGCTTATGACTAAGGAAAATGATGTTGTATCAGCAATTCCATGAGAATTGTACAGCGCAATGTGCCTGAGGTGGAGGACTCTGTGGAGGCCTGTGATGGTGCATCTCCGGGACTTCTGCTCATATTGCTTTGTTTTGATTTATCAGTGGTGGAGCGCTTTCACGTGCCCTGCCTGGGCATGGGTGGCCCGACCAGGGCACAAGATGTCTCCTGGCAGTGTCCGATGCGCGGTGGATTTTATGAGTGATTTCACAACACATGCTCCCAGTGAAATGTACTAATTACGCCAAGAGAACAGGCATGCATGGACCACAAATTACTGAGCTCGGAGTCAGTTTTTTCAACGTCACATTCCATGCATGCAGTCTTTTTAAATACAGGCGACAAAGATTTGAGATTTTGTTGTGCATGGTCTTTGTACATCCAGGCAAATAAACGCGCAGCATGTTGAACACAAAGATGGCAATGCGCATGATCATCTGCCATAGATTTAGGCAAAGCTTCTGTTTGCCGACAGTCAACGGATATTACGGTCAGCGCGTCTGAACAAGACTGATCTGGATGAAAACGCGCATGGCTCAAAGCAGCAAAAAACAAACCCCTGCAAAGAGGACGCGCACACAAAGTTTTCTCCGATCCATTACTGCAATTTTCTCGCAGGTTGAATAGTTCACATCGCATCACCTGAACCCCCAGCATCTGCTGCTGTTAAACTATAGAAACTCGCTACAGGCGCAGGTTGCGCCGACAGTTGACTTCTGCTCTTGGTTACCGCGTCCTGACTGACAGTGAACTATCGCCACCTGTCCTCCCTTTGCTAAACTTCTCTTGCAGTGTGTCTAGGTGTTTCACCCAAATCGGTTAAAATATGTTACTTAATGTTTATGTCACGTCATTATAAAACAATGGAAATTATTGGTTCATTTTTAATGTCAATTATAGCCTATCAATAGAACTGACGCTCGAACTTTTTGCAGGAAGTATGCTTGATGGTTGTTTTTTAATAGCTCTTATGTTACCAAAAATGACAACAAGCCCTCGCTGCAAGTTTAACGCGTTCCTCATTATCATTAAAATAGAAACATATAAACTAGTAAATACACATCTAATCAAAGAAGCTAGAAAACGCAGAAAAAGTTAAGCTCGAAAAACGCCAAACATTATTAGACCTATTTGAAATAAAAACAACATTCACTGTGACTAATTGACGCATTGTGAAGTTCACAGGGCAGCCAGTGTCTGTTTTATTTAAAAACAAAAACCCTTAGGCTACAAGAAAGCTTAACAATGGTTTGGCTTGTGTCATACACCAACACATAAAATGTCTTCATTTCAATATTTTAAGTTTGAACCTCAAATTCATCACCACACTTTTCCTTTTCTTAAGTGTGAGTAATTGTTAAACAAGGGCAATTACGCTAAAATAAGACCTCTATCTGTGTTGGAACTTCTTTTTGTTAAAGCATTTTGTTTTACAAAGATCAGTTGATTAATAAAAAATATTCCTTAACTATTAATCCACGAGTGAAAACTTAGCCTAATGAAAAGTAAAATGTACAGTGTGCAAATCAAAACCAGCATGCACAGCGTGTAGTCAGTCTGTTTTAAACGACGATATTTCTGTTATTTAGATCTAAATAATGGATTACAGTTAAAATATCTTCTTATATTCCTTTGTCCGCGTGTGTATAAATTATTATTCATGTGGATTCCCTCAGAATCCAGAAAAAAAGAGAGAGATGATTTTTATAAAATGCGCTTATAGACGGCTTCAATTAATTTGTTATAACTATTTAATTTATCCAATTACCACGCCCATTTTGGGTTTCCTCCTTCCAGACGCATCCACAGCTTGCTCCTTCACAGAATCACGGGACACGTGGACAGGGGCGGGAAAGCTGGCGGAACACAAGCAAAAAAAAAGACGGTTCAGTGTATATGTTAGTCCCTTTTATTATTTTGTGCCATACATAGGCCATTTTGCAGCAACAGGTGTATTTTAAGCCTGGACCCCTTGATTTGGTAAAGGTTTTCCATCCAAATAAATATTCTTTAACAACCTGAAGTGTTTGTTTCTTTTATTTTATCAGCTGCTGCTGGTCTATGTTACGTAAAAAAAATAAGCCTGGTTGCTGATTCATTTTAAAAAAACAAAAACACAATAACAACAACCCGTCTTTTTTTATTTTAGGGCGTTGTGATTATTTTAACAGAACTGCAAACAGAATCTTCTGCGCCGTTCTCTTCCTGTCAGTAAGCTGGCGAGTTGAATATAGGCCCACGGAAGCGCGGCAGATCTCTTTCTGCCCTTGCGCGGGCCCTTTGGCATTTCCCCGCACAGTTCACACACACCACCGGGTAGGGGCCTTTCTTTGGGACGGCTCAAAACACGGCGATGGAGCCAGGTTCGAAACCTTAAATTTTAACCGTAAACAAACGGGAGTATTAGTCTATCAGGGAAGGAGCTGGAGTGCGCCGAGCCGTGAACCTCGGCGCGACCCCAAAACAACGGAGCAAATTCACACATCAACAAAAATAAGCGGCTGTCTCTCTAGGTTTTTTTCCCAGTGAAACCCCCCCATCTCAGATCTTTTTTTTTAAGTTTGTTCTATAGCATGTCAAACGCTTCTTTAACGGTTCCAGTGCCTGTCTGTTTTTTATTGCGCTGGGATTGGCCCCTCTTTAAACGACTTACCCTGGAGCATGTGGGGCCGGGGTCACTACATTAGCACTATTCGGTACAACCGTATAGGATGATTCAGTGATGCATAGAAACTATATCCAAACTGATCGTTGTTATATAGTGTGAATCGGGCCGGTTCTAGAACAGACAGTGTGTTATGAGCGTACGTGGGTTTGACGCACGAGGGGTAAAATTTTGAGTTTCAAAATTGTCATTATAAAAATAAATTTCCGGCGCCTTTAGTCCAGTCCCTATACCCCTGGCTAAGGTCTCTATTCGCTCACACAATAAAAAAAATAAAAAAACGTTGTTCAATTCGTTCCCCTTCTCTTCGGTTTGTCTATTTTCTGAGGATTGTTCTTTTTCCTTGTTCGGAAATAGACCCAAAGCTAGGTCCATTACATCTGACAACTTGTTTGGCAGATATCCAAATTGAGATATGCCAATAGGGAGAGGAATAAAAAAAAGACTTTAATTTCTCTATTATCACATAGTTTTATGGGGTGCAAATCCAAATCATTTTTTGAGTAACGGTTTGTCTGTTTTTCTCTTAGGTTTGTTGTAGGTTTTTTGGTCCTCTTCGTTCACCGCTCGGCCGGCTCTTTTCCTTCCTTCTTCTTTGTCTAACAAATTTGAAAGTGGTTCCAGTAAATGTTGTCGCTATGCTAGATTGGGTAAAAATCTTGGGGCCAAAATGGGCGTTGAAAGAGTTGTTTATAGGGGGTACAAAGACCTTAAACCTAATTTTTAAATGTTACGTTTAGGGTTGTTAGGGGTGAAGGTGTACCATCTGTAAACATTATTATTTTAGAAGTCTTATTTAACAAAATTTAAATGCTTAAAAAAAGGTTGCTCGTCTTATAGCCTATTTGTGTATTAAATTCCCCCTCAAATCTCTTTCCTGCAAATAGTTTGTTTGCCAACATGACCATGGAATGTGTACCTATTAAGAAAATTAAATAGAGTGACTTTTTTTTGAGCCACCTTTATTTGAGGATCGTCAATACTTTACATCTGCGCATTCTTCCCCCCCTTCACACAATAGCCGATTTCATTGTCTACTCTCATCGCGAACGGCCCACGGTAAATGTAGAGAGAGAAAATACAGATGCAATAAAACAGCAGGTGGTCTGCTGGTACGTGACATAAAAACTACATGCTCAGCCTCCAAAAAATCGAGGCAGGGTTTTAAGAGACAGACGAGATCACGAGCTACACGTTGGTGTGCTCAAATACATTGTTGCTTGTGACGCTTCGTGGCGAAGGGGAGAGCGATCAGAGTGGCTGGTAGGGTGAAGGATAGGGAGATAGCGACGGGCAGAGAGGCAGATTGCTTTTAAGACAAGCAAACAGTCCACCAAGTGAAGGCAGAGCGATGTGTGATTGCTGTGAGTATCCAGAAGCTCTGTTGACTCTCGCAAGGGGGTGGGATGTCAGTGCTGCTCTTGGAGCCGAGCACATCTTACCCCTTCTGAACTCATTACCGACCCTGGCTCACGTCAAACCTCAATACTGTGCACATCTATTAAAGTGAAAACCAGCTCTCTACATATCATAACTCCTTTGTATAAACGGGAACATACAGCACTAGGCGTATGAAAATTAGGCGGCTACAACACTTCACTTTTTTCATATATCACGCGGCTTCAGTCCAATTGAGAAAGTCTTATATTCACAAACTCGTGAATGTGCTTTTCAGTGGCACGATTTTTTGATTCAAAGTGAATTATTTCTGCATATAAATAGCACGTACAATAGGCCTACAAAAATGGTAAAAAACTGTAATAAGGCTAAGTGGTCAATGGCAAGTTACATTTACGGTAGAAAACCGTAAACTGACATTGCCATAATTCCTTGCGTGACACAATTGACTGTATTTCTTTAAAATTTAAATATATATATTTTAGATTTCATTAGTAGTTACTTAGATTTGTGCCTTATGTATCTTATGATGTTTAATTAGGCCTAATGTGTACTGCATAATTTTAGTGTGCGTTTACCTCAGCTTGTGGATAACCCCAAATGTGCCCTATCATGTTTCGTTTACCGCCTGCATAGTTGTTATCAGAAAATTATTATTATTATTATTATTTTTTGATAGAATAGTAACATTGTGTCAGTTAATGAAATGTGCTGTTTATTACCAATTTTTTTTTTTTTTTTTTTTTTTTGTTTTTTTAATAGCAAACCGCTAGCATTGCAATTTCAAATCTGCTTCCAAACACCTTTTACCAACTGCATAGAAATGCCTTGGCAACCATCGGAACCACTCCAGCACCAGTGTCGATATTTGTAGGCTTCTACCAAACACTCATATATATTTTCATCAGAAATGAAGTGGTTTTGTGCATCCTCGGTTGTACTCACGGCAGTACATTGCAATTAGCCAACATTAAATTATTTAGATTATGTGTTTCTTACTTATTTATGTTGTATTGCCCCTCAATTGTACTTTGTTGCAATTGCCTCAGGGACAAACTGAGGTGCCGCCTTTGCAAGCCGGATTTGTGACATCACCAGCCCGCGTATTTATGAAAACATCAAAAATACTGTCTGGAGCCAAAACCCGGAAGGGTCTTTTCTCTAGAATCCCGGGATGGCGGTGTTTAGAGTTATATGCCATTTATGCGCCGCATTGGGGATGCAGCAGTGTGGTTCTTGTATGCGCAATCAATCCTAGATATCAGCAATGGTCATTTCTAGCCCACTAGCGAGAATAAAATGCTTGCGCTTGACCGTTTTCCGGACGACAAAAAAAAAAAAAAAAAAAAAAAAAAAAGATAGTGGTGCTGGAATACAGCCACGTTTTTAAAGGCGCCTATCGCGTTTACCCGACTGGAGGAATCACAACCTCAAACACAATGGCTTATAGCTATCTAATCCACATACTCCATAGATTTCAAAAAAATTTCTTCTTTAACTTGAAAAATGACACTATCCACTCTTTAAAGAAAAACGATCTGTTCATAAACATCCTGTTTGATCATTACAGGTCCCTGTCCCATTCATTTCGTTCAAAATGCAGTGCATCTATAGTAAAGAAGCAGAAAGAAAAGAGAGGAAACCCAAGCTCTTTTTAGTTTCCATTCTGTGGAGCCCCTTTGAAAACCATACGGAGTTTAAAAGGCTCCTGAATGTTTTTTTCACACTTCCTTGCTGTCCGTCCACATTAGCACCTCCCCAAAGAATCCATTACTGAGCGCTCTGACGATCTCCAGAGAAGCCTCTGGACAGAGATATGGAGAAAGCCAAAGCTGCGGTTTATTTGATTCTGAAGAGAGACACTTGAATTTTGGGGCAACATGCGTTTTCATCCCACTTTCTGGTATTAAAATAAAGTTTAAAAGTTTGGGGTTGGTTTAAAGAAATTCATAATTTTATTCAGCAAGGAGGCATTAAAGTGAATCAAAAGGTGAAGTAATACATTGATAATGTTACACATTGTTTTTCTTTTGTAAATAATAAAATGTTCATTTGAAACTTTTCTATTCATCAAAAAAATCCTGAGAAAAAGGTTTCACAAATGAAGCAGCACAAGTTTCAACCTTGATTATTCATAAACCGTTTCCTGAGCAGCAATCGCATATCGAATGATTTTCTGAGGATCATGTGACACTGCAGACTGGAGTAATATGGCTGACAATTCAGCTTTAGCAATCAGGAATAAATTACATTTCACACAGTATTTAAATACTGTAAAATTCCTGTGAGACTTCTTTTGAAAAAAAAATTTAAACATCTTACCAACTCTGATGGTAATGGACATAATTCTTTGAATTCTACTTTAAATTTAAAATACTTTTCTGCCTCTGTCTACAGCTTCAATTCAGGCCAAGTTCAGTCCTGAATTTCTGCAAAAACTTACTCATGAGCATGTGTAATCTGTTTTATATCTGCTTCAATCATGTAAGCTTGTTAATTCATCTTATGTGGGTTGCAGCAGCAGACAGTGTTTCATACTAGTCTACAGAGAGAGAGAGAAAATGTATGCCATAAATGCACTCAGTTGAACACATGCAATGCTTTATTATTAGTCATAAAGTCTAAGTGTGCTTATTGAGTGCCAGGTACCCAATTATAATCTAACAGCAGTGTCATGAGACATCCCTCCTCTCACTATCCCTCTGTCCAATCATCTTCTCCTACCATTTCTCACACCAATCAATTTTGGCCTCCTCACAGCAAAAAGCAAACAAGGACCTCCAAACCTGCGGGGGGATGATGGATTCAGCAGTTGCTGTCCTTTACACCCCCAAATCAGGGGCAAAAAAAAACATATTTTCCCCCAAACTGGAGCAAATGCTACATATAACTAAGTATTTAAAATAATAAAGAATTAATACAAAATTTTTCCAAGACGTTGCTCTGTTTTTTCTCATAATTGTATGACCGGTCGTTCACTTGTTAAGAATTCAAATACTAATGTCTGAACTTCTCGTCTATTACTGTGTGGATTGTAAAGAAGAACTGTAACCATTATTATCCATCATTGGATTTCATATCAACGCCCCATCGGTCAGCATCGGTCTTGCTGATAAAAGCAGATGTAGCTAAGTAAATACTCTCATTAGTTAATTAGATGAGTGTTTTGCCTGATCTTCCACAGACTCCAGGGACAAAGATGTTGAACTGTTGATCTGTCAGTGGATTCTACTCTGGATTTCAAAACTGAGACTGCTACTTTTGGCTCTTGGATTATTTTTTTGCTTTTGGGGTTCTTTCTTCTTTCAGCCAATAGCCTTCTAGAGTGTCAGACTGGATGACCAAACCTGCTTTCACATAGGCACCTCAGTTATATTTCCATTTCTTAAGCATTTAAAGAGAGTAAAATTATACTCCCAAAATGAAAAAAAAAAACATCTTTGTCAAAGTAAGTAGCCTAGCTACTTTTAAAATATTTTGTAAAATTAAGTAGTATAGATATAATTTATACAATTACACTTATTTGTAATGATTTGGTAATCAGGTAAAATCGCTTGTGAATGACTTTTTTGAATGGCCATCGTGATCAGGAGAAGCTATCTATCCATCATCTGAAAACCCCACTGTAATTTTGTCATGCAGAGTCCATAGATTCAGCATGTTTCTGTCACAGCTTATTATAACGTTCACATTGACTGACTCACGGGCACTATGGTCCTGGCGTTTTCCTGTTTTGTTTGACCTCAGGCTGACCTTTACGATTGATGCTCTCTGGACCTGAGCGGCAGCCTCAGTTGCTACTGCTCTCTGACGACTGTGACAGAGTGCCCACACGTCTGGAAGCCGATCAGTCACTGGTGAGGGCAGGACAGTACGCTGGAATGGACTGCTGAGAGTTCGGCCAAGCAGGAAGTGTGATTTACTTGCTCGCATGTCAAGTGTTCTTGTCATCTCTGCTTCCTGTCATGAGCCGTTCACCGCCTTGAATGATAAAAGGATGTGTTTTAATTGGCCGCTAACTTTCTTTTTTCATTAGCTGCAATCTCTACTATTTTTAATATTTGCTTTGTCCTCTAGCATTTTACTTTTAAATAGCCATAAAAAGAAAGCATTAAAGGAATAGTACACCTAACAAATGAAAAAATTTTGTCACAAACGTGTACTCACCCCTCTGCCATACACTAGGAGTTTGTTAGTTTATGGGAACAGATTTAGAGAACCTGTAGCATTACATCCACTTGTTTAACCAGTGGGATCCTCTGGCAGGGAATGGGTGCCGTCAGAATAAGTCCAAACAGCGATAAACAAACAAAAAAAGTAATACTCACCCACCCAAGTCCATCCATCTTAAATTCATGGGAAGAAGAAACCTGGCATGGTTGTAAGAAACCTTTTAAACCTTCAAACCCATCACGTTGCTAAAATATAGTCCAGAAGCCATATATTCCCACGAAAGTTAACGCCTGTTTTTCATCTCACTCACAATCCACTCACTATGTGTTTGTTTTAGAATGGTTTTTTCTTGTACCTCGGTGCATATGCCTCTTGGATCATGTCGCTCTCCTGATTTAACAAAGGACAACGGTTTTCACGTGCGTAGAAGCCAACATTAGGAACTCAGCCAACTTTAGCCAGAACACCAGAAAAACGTCTCAATGATGGATTTGTTTCGTACAACAACATCCAGCTTATTCACTTCTCCCAACATTACTGAGGGACTGAGTGTTGTGGATTATTCTGATGTTTTTATCAGCGGTTTGGACCTCTGAATGTCGACGGCACCCATTCACTAGCAGAGGATCCATTACTGAGCAAGTGATGTAATGCTACAATTTCATCCCAATCTGCTGTCCCCGTGACGAAGCACAAATCTACATTGTGGATGGTCTGAGGGTGAAGACATTTCAGCAAATTTGCATTTTTGGGCTGAACTTTTCTTTTAAGCACTGAACACTCCACTAAAATTAAACACACACCAGACAATTTTGTAGGAAGTGTGTACTTGAATATATAGACCAGGAATCCACACACATATACACACCATTCTGACATCCGTAACACACCCAAAAAATAAATCTCAAGAGACAAGCAGCCCAGGGCGACTTCACACTCACCTTCTTTCTTCTTCTCAGATGCATCTGCTCCAAAATGTTGTTGACACACACCATGTACCAACACAAGCTCAAGATCAGTCTGGAATAAACCTAGAAACACACTTATATTTGAAAATACCTTAAATCACAAAACAGCCAAATATTTCCAGGCCACCATATTTAAACATAATCATTTGATTTGGTGAAAACTGTGTTCATTTTTTCCCTCTACAAAAAAACGATGCAAAAAACATGCAATTTTAACCTATGCATCAGTCCAGTGTCACAGCGTTTTGTCACAAAATAATGATGAAAGCTGTAAATCTTTAGTGCTCAACCTAAAGCGTTAGCAATCAGTGGATAAAGAGATAAATAATCAAATAAAAAATGCACTACTCATTATCAGCTTTGAAAAATGTATGATTAATTAAATTCAATGGATGTTTCGATCAGAGTCAGATTCCATAGGGCAACATATGTGAAAGCAACAAGGATTGTGACGAGCGTTATGTAACTATATGGAAATGAAGAATGTTCTGTGGTTTTGATAATATCAAACATTTAAGGTTATGGGTTCATTTCAATATGTAGTCTTTTGTGTTTTTTTGGCAAATACATATTTTAGCAATCACACACAGCTCAGAGTAGAGTAATCACCCTTGCAGATGTTTTCATTAGATCAGGAGAACCAAATGTCCTATTTTATGTAAATATACTTCAAATAATATTAAATTAAATATTCTGCAGATATCCATCAGATATGAAGTCTTACCATATATATCATTTAATAAAATTGCTAACTTTTTATTCAAATATTAGTCTAAAAAATATTCTATATGTTTAGATCTATTTATGTTGTAGTTTTGATTAGTTCATTCTTTTTTAGCCGTCATTCTGAAGGCAATTCGTCAGAATTATAAGAATGTTTTCTTGAAATTCTAAAGCAAGAATGTTGGACTTGTATATTTGTTAAATCCCTCTTCTGATTTTACAAAGCAAAATGGTGACTATTTGGGCTGTGAAGCTGCATAGATCATCTTTTTTTTAAACTGGAACTACAAGGTGGATGCATTAAAGGAAATGTTTACATGATTTGTTGGCATGATATGAAACAGTCCAAAATAATAATATTTCTCTCCCTACCTACCACAGTATTTTCTCATCCTTCTCTTTCTTGCTTCTCCATAATATTAAGCTGGAGCTAGAGTCCTTCGGGATGTTACGGGAAGATGGGACCACAGATGGAGCCTGTCCTGCTGCCTGAGAGAGAGAGGAGGAAACCTCCTCCTTCTTTTTTTCTTCATGACATGCATAATTTTACCTACAATAACACAATTGCCACTTCTGCTGTCTGAGATGGATAATATAATAGACTGACTTCAAGAGGTCCTAAGAACAATAGTTGATCTGTCTCACGTTCAAAGTCACTCAAATCATCCTGCACCCCTACTGAAAATGTACATTTCTAGAATAAAATGTGAGGCAAAACTCAGCAGTGCTAGGATGTTGATGATGCTTGCAACGACATTGCTACTGTAGTGATTTCTAGGGAGTCCGGGGTTTGTTTTTGTTTTTTTCTTTTGGCACATTGCGCGCGGCTGCTTGGGGTTGTAGTTGCAGTTGCCTTCTCTTTCTTGACATGAATGTTTGGGAAAAGTTTGAGCGGGACATAATGATAATCCTATTATGTAAATAATAAAAATAGTATAATAAAACTGAACATAAAATAAGTATAATAATTTTAATATTTCATTTTATTTTAGACAACCGTTATTTTGTTTCAGCCCAATCAAAAAAGTTCTGTGTTTTTTTTTTTTTAATGGTGTAATTTTAGGAAATTATAATAACCCTGCCACATGATTTTACTTACTAGGTGGTTTCTGAATGTCTTAATTGGCCCTTCCACAACTTAAGGCATACAAAGATCTTAAATCGGAGCAGAGAATCCTTAAATTTACAAAAGTCAAAATAAATAAATAAATCATAATAATATGTTCTCAATATTCCAATACAAAACTCTAGACATATTCACTTCACTTGAGATGCAAATGAAATGGCTTGTTTTCTGAGAAACTGAACAAAATGATAAGATATAAGTGGGGAATGAAAAGGTGTTTCTGCTTGAATTAGGTTTTTTTATCTGTTTTTACATTAGCCTACTGCCAGCCAAATATGTTTCAATCAAACTCAATTCATTTTGATCAATTTTTATCAGAAAACCTGACTTTTATTTTACTTGTATTTGCTAAGAAAAATGTGATGCAGATACTATTGGAAGTTAATTAAATTAAAACCTGTATAACTAAATTATGAATACAATACATTTATATTTAGAGACCATATTGACATATTTTCTTCCATTCAAACTTAAATTTCTTGGTCTTTAAAAGTCTTAAATAAAACCTTCATTAAACCTGCAGAACCCCTGTATTTGAAGCAGTTTTCATTTGAGGATTGCCTCTTCTTTCATTTTCATGGCTCATTTCTCTTCTTTTAATTCAGACTGCATTAAAAATAGCTTTATTGATCTCATCCCTGCTGTCTACAGTCTACAGTTACACTCTCTCTCTCTCTCTCTCTCTCTCTCTCTCTCTCCGGGTGGGGCGGGTGTGTGTGGGGTCGTCATAATGGTCACTGCGCTTCACCAGGCTACACTGCGACTCAGAGCTGCAGAATATGCCAGTGTTGCATTAGTGTAAGGCTGAACAGAGAGAGAGAAAGAGAGCGGATGCAGGATAGAAACAGTATAAAACAAACAGGGAGGATGAGAAACTCAAGGAGTACTATGAGAGAGGAGTGAACATCAGCGCACTTACATGAACCAGCTCAGAATGAGTCCTGCACAATGATGATTCATCAAAAATAGATGCGCTTGTGCAGATCTTTTTTACTGCTCGTCATTCCTATAAAGTTCAAGGAACAGGCCATCCGTCGCTTCAGATTATTTTCACACTCAATTCAGTTTGAAATCGAAAATGGATCCTGTTTACTTTCTAAATGCATTTGTTTTTTTTTGTTTTTTTTGGTCCTACTGCAGTTAATTTGTTAGTACAAAAAAGGGAGTCTGCTGCTCCAAAAAAGCTTTTTCTCCAATGAAGTATCACAATATTACACTTTTTGAATGACGTCATCTTACTTTTCAAGGTTTTCTGAAATAGAAAAACAGTATGTTATAAAAATAGAAAAGTGGAAACACTTTACAATACAATTTAGTTAATGCAGTTGTATAGGCCACATGTTGATTTCCAATACTAAAGTTTTTATTAATATTTTGAGTTTTTATTTTTATATAATCCATTTCAGTTTTAGTCATTTTATTCCGTGTTTTTGTCTTTTTTATGTTTATTTTCTAATTTGTCTTTATAATTTTATTCATTTTTATTTTATTTTAACCCATCCAAAGTGCACACACACAGCAGTGAGCACACGCACGCGCCGTGAACACACACCCCCGAGCAATGGGCAGCCATTTATGCTGCGGCGCCTTGGGGAGCAGTTGGGGGTTTCGGTGCCTTGCTCAAGGGCACCTCAGTCGTGGTAGTGCTGCTCAAGGGCACCCCAAAACTACATTGATAGTTTTGTGTTCATTCGCCAACTATAAAGCTTTGTTGAAAGTGTTACTGGACTCAATTGTGTGTTTCATTTGAGGAAATCCGAGAGGCACATCCTCAGGCACATTTGGCCTTTTCAGTTTTTGATTTTTATTGGTGTTCAGTCTTTTGTGCTGGTGTCATAGCTCCGCCCACTTCAGAGTAGTCGCATCCTTATTGGTTTGGTCTAGAGAGTGGCCAATGGTAATGTACAACAGCTGGCAAGAGAAATCCATGATCTCATTTTCAGGGAAGCTTTGAGCGAGTTTCATCAGCCACATCCGTCTTTAATCTTCCTTCCTCCATCCCTCATAATCTCACTGCGTGGCTCTGCTGGTCTGTGACCAGAGGTGCCTCGTTCTCTCCCCCGTGTCCCTTTGCTCCCTTCAGACGTCCATCAGAACTGATCCCAGATCAGAGATGAAGCGCACAAAGGTAGTGACCCTCATCTGTGCCCTGAGCCTTATGTGCTCGTGTACATGACCTCATGACAGCACAGCGAGGTGCCGCTCTATTTCGAAAGATGTGACATAGTTTGAGGGCAGTTAAAGATGGAGTTAGGATCAGTTTCATTGACATTTTGTCAGAGTGACCCCTTCCTCTGTCCTTTTAGGTCTCACAGTGGCCCAGAAACGCTGCGGTTCAGAAGTTCACAGTGTCTCTTTTTCCTGTTGAGGCTGCTAATCACGTCAAAATTTTAAGCATGTGAAAAAATTACATGATATGCCCAAGTCATAAAATAAATGTTATCATTATATAGATATATATAATGTATATATACATAAATAAAAAATCCAGTTTGAGACCGGTAGATTAAATGTTTTCCAAAGAAGCCTTTTCTGCTCACTAAGGCTGCATTTATTTGATCAAAAATACAGGAAAAAATAGTCAAAATGTTGTGAAATATTATTACAATTTCAAATCAACTGTTTTCTATTTGAATATATATTTAAAAATGTAATTTATTCCTGTGATCAAAAGCTAAATTTTTCAGCATCATTTCCATTTCTCCAGTCTTCAGTGTCACATGATCCTTCAGAAATCATTCTAATATGCTGATTTGCTGCTCAAGAAACACTTTCTAAATAGTATCGATGTTTGAAAAAACAGCATTTTATTAAAAATAGAAAGAAATCTTTACTTACATTATACCCATGGTCTTTACTGTCACTAGTGATCAATTTATGTTTGCAGTTTGTACCAGTGGGCCCCTGTTTGAAATTGTTTATTTTTTGTATGTTTCGTTCTATTTATTTATTTTTAAATACGCACTGCATAGTCTTCATGGAACTGGAATTATCAAAAACAAAAAAAGGCATTTTCTGGAGGAGGGTAAAAAGCAAGTTATTATTATTTTAATGAAAAAATGGGAAACTGTTTATATATTTACTTATGATTGATTGATTGATTGATTTTTTTAATAACTTTTTGCACTGATGAGCAAAATTACCAGAACTGGTAACATCAGCTGACAAAGGAAAGATCATAACGGATATTTTATTTTAAAGAAATAAGTTTTATTTTAAAAATTAAACTAATGAATTGTTCAAAATTTATGCCAGAGGAAAATTGTTAGATACTGAGCTCAAGTTTCCAGTGAAAATGAAAAAAATGGATACCTTTCAGCATAATCCCAGTTTTTAGTAAAGTTTCTATGGTGTGAGATCCATGTCCTCTGTGTAGTAAAACTGTTGTCAGGGCCTCCTCAGTGCTGTATCCCTCAGCTCCACAGATATAGGACATGGGACTGGACTCCACTGCACCAGTGGGTGAAGGTTTGACAGACTGTACAGAGATGCACAAAGGTGTACCCATTTCAAAAGGTATCAACCCAGTAACAACTTTTTTGTATCTTTTTTTCGGAAAGTGTATCATCTATAGACACCAAAGTCATGTTTTGAATAGGCCTCACATATAAATTTCTGGTTGAGAGTTAGAAAGCCTGGACTCCATCTTAGCTTTCATTGGCCAAGCAAAACCAGACCTGACTGACAAGCAGCCAAGTCAATGTTTGGTTTTGTTCAGTGTCATGTGTCATCTTTAGGGGCGTGAAAATGTAAAATCCTCCATCCCAGCAATAAAAGAGCCATGAATAATAATTCATTCAAGAAAACATAATCTTCATTTGTCATTTTTGAAAAGAAATCAATCATTTTAGTGACTTTAAAGACTTTTAGAATGTTACAAAAAGATTTCTATTTCAAGATTTTCATATTTCTGAAGGATCATTTGACACTGAAGTCTAGAGTAATGGATGTTGAAAAATTCAGCTTTGTTCACAGGAATAAATTACATTGTTTTTTAAATCAAATAAAATGCAGCCTTGGTGAACACCAAGAGACTCAAAAACATTTAAAAATCTTACCAAGTTTTAGCGTATGTAAACGTTTATATATTTAAAAAACCACTTTTAGAATTGACCGCCACCCCCCCCACTTTACAGTAGAATATAAAATTTGCCTTGTGCCATTGTCTGATGGTACTGTGTGGATTGAGACAGGAAGCAATTTAAAAAAAGGCCTTTGAATGTAAGCTCTAAGTGTATGCTCCGACACGTTCTTGACAGAGTCGAATGCTTTTCCAAAACCCAAAAAATCTGAGCAAAGGCTAAAATTTGTGGAGTAGCTTTTAAACTGCAACATGCCTCTGCATGCACATCATCAAAGTGCGAAAAAGGGAGCAGAAAACATGTATAAGGGCAAAAAAAGAATCTCTGAAAAGTTCCCCGATGCTGAACTTATGTAGGTGTGAATGAAAGCTGAAACTCTGAGCGAATACGGTTAGGAGTCTGGAGGCGTCAAGGTCGAAACCGTAGTGGTGACCCGGGTCACGACCCAAAACAGCTCTGCTGTCGTCATTCGATCCCAGAGGACACTTGGCTTCCTTTTTGACATGTGAGAAAAGAGCTGCCCTTTTACAGTGACCTAGAAAAAAAAAAACTAGTTTTCTATATGTCAACTTTAACCTCAGCCATGAAAACACGGCAGAAAACAGTCAGATAACACCAGCAAAGGGCAACCTCACCCCGCCCTCCTAAGTGATTCATTCCCCAGACGAGAGCTTCCTGAAGTGAATGTGTGCTGACCTTTCCTCAACCTCACACTCCAAGTGTAAAGATCCGTCTGCCAAATAAAGAGGAGCGCAAATGTGTCAGTACAGACCGTGTTTGAGCCCCTCTGAGTCATTCTGACACATTCTTCACATTTAGCGTTTAAGAAAAAATTAACAAAAAATCTGCATTTTGGTCAAAGAGCTATATTACACAACCCAAATGTAATCAAAAAAATGATTCAAAAAACATGTTCACCTGATATGAAACATGTCCAGGGTCTGTATACAGTATATATAAAGATGACAAAGCTTACTTTATGAATAATTATGTGCTCTTTATTTTATTGCTAAACTTTTGCTTAATTGCATAATTTTGCATAAACATTTCCTGATAATTAAGCAATTTTTCCTGATAGATGAGCACCGTGACTCATAATATACACATTTTTATGAAACCAAACAGCTCGGAGAAAAAGATTAAAATGCCATATTGATTTAAACGTTTTAAAATTAATATTTTTGAAGCCATGTAAATTACAAAAGTCAATTTATATTTAATAACATTCAATTTTGTATTATTTATTTTTTCATATTTAAACTGAAAAAACTAGGTTCCAAGTGCTTCATTATTATAATTGTAATTAATAATCCTATAAAAAAAAAACCTGTCTAAATTTCACCCTCTGTGCATCTTTCTCATTTGTACATGACAATGTTTACCTTTTAAAAACTCATACAACTGAATTTTATTATATTTCTGTACAGCACACAAATTAAGCATTGCCAACATTATGGCTTTCATTTAAAGCAACATTTTACCCCAAAAATAGCTTTTCTTTGCTTGTCACACCAACGGGCTGATGGATTTTATAATTTAACACACAATCCTTTCTAAACTGACTCATCATCTCAGGGCATTATAAAAGTCTAACCATAAAACACAAAATTTGTATGTGTAAGATGTGATGAAGGGTGAAGCGATCTGAACATTGGATTCAGGGTAAAACATTCCTTTAAAATGTGAACAAATAATCCAGACATATCATTTTATTCATGAGCGAACACAAACATTGGCTTTCGAAGTGATGCAATCAGAAGAAAATCAGCAGGAGCCTCTAGAGAAGCTGAAGCCCCGTCAACAATCATCCAGGGACAGACACGTCAAAAGATCAAGCCTTCACGAATGAAAGACTTCTCAAGTCCTTTCATGGCTTTAGACGCCTAAGAGAAATTAAGCTGGCGACTCTTGGACATGAATCAACAGACAGTAAGTTCCTTCGAGGGTTTGTTTGTGTGCGTTTGTTCTGATCTGGGTCCTCTCCCTCGGCTACAGATTCAATCTCATTATTATCGTTCCTCTCACCAAAAACACACTGTCCACTGAAAAGGGGGCCGGTGGCCTGAACAAACCCCTCCCAAACCCCTCCGTTCGATGCGCATCTGTACCGCTATTTTCAATCAGTACATCTTCTGTCGGCTTGGCAAAACAGCCTCCTTCAGGAAGGAGAAGATGAGCAGGATGCCTGAGCGCTTGCCCCGCTTGCCTTTAGTGAAGTAATTTGACACCACATCATCTGAAAACACAGAGGAACAGGAAATAATGGATAGTGCTTTAAATTACAGTATATTTTTATTATATCATAACATACACATTGTTATGGAACACCCACAAAAAACCTATTAAACTTCAACCATAAATGATACCATGTTGTTAAAAATGCACATGTTGACTAAATTACAAAAGAACATCTATTTATATTTTTTTCAAATGCATATATGAATATTTTCTGAAGGTATGTGAATAACAAAAAGCAAATGTATTTTTAATAAAATATTTATTTCATTTTATTTATTTAGCATTTTTATGTAATTAGACAACTGAACAATAGAAAGTAAAATCGTTATATTGAATATTATTTGAACGGTTTTATGAATTACAAGAAAAAGCTTCCCCATTTATTTTTAATAAAATATTAATTTTATATGATTTCATTTATTTATAAATTTAATCAGGACTGAAAACAAGTGTGTCACAAAGTAAAATGCTTTTTTTGAATATTTCGAAGCTATGTAAAATGACAAAAAAGCTATGTATTTTAATAAAAAAAAATTTTATTACTTTAATTAGACTCTTAAACAATATTCAAAGAAATGCTCATTTAAATATTTTTTTGAATGTATATACAGCTATATGTATATACAAAGAAGCAAATTTACTATAATATTTTTTATTTAATTACACAAAAAAACTATGTTCAAAGTGAAATGCATATTTGAATATATATTCAGGGCTTATAAATGACCAACAATATTTTAATAAGTTTATTCATTTTATTTACACTAAAAACAATGTGCATATTTGAATATATTTGAAGACATATACATTGCAAAAAAAGCTAATTTATTTTTAATTAAGTTTTTTTTTTTTTTTTATATATATTTGACTGATCCTACTCCTGTTTATGACTGTAAAAACAATTCTTGAAAATGTATATAGATTTCTACCATTTTAATAGATGCACCGGTAAATCCCTCACCCCTGTAAGTACAGTACATAAGCATATGTGCTCACATAGACTGTAGGAAATCACATTAGCTAAGGTCAGATAGTCACTCACCTCCCTGCTGCACAGTGGATGGAAGAACATTCTCCCCAGCAGAGAGCGAAACAAGACAGAAGGAGAACGGAATCACCCACAGACATCTAGGTGATACGCTAGAACCTGAAACACACCACATGCATTAAACCTTGGACATCATTCATGCAGCAGCATGTATGTTGTTTCAGTCTGTAAAATAAAAAAGAGCCTACCTCAGAGAAAGGATAGTACTCCTCCGCAAAATACTGGAAGGCCATATAGTGGTTTACCACAACCAGTGCTGCAAAAGAGAGCAAAGCTACAGGTGAGAGGAGAGCACAAGCACAGAGTCCTCGTAAAGTACATATAAACGACCCTCTTCATCACGCACCACTGGGGGACAGGATGGAAGTTTGGTGAGGGTCAGCCATGATGTATGGAAACGTCTGCAGCAGACCGAAGTAAACCAGGTTGGTGAAGAAGAGACCCACTCCGATCATGAGCGTGGGGAAGCCCTCGAATCAGATAGAGTCCCACCAGCACCGCTGTGGAGAACTGAGAGAGGAGAGTACGAGTTTAGATGAGACGTGACGCATGTGTGACGCAACATCACTAAAAACTGGTGCAATACGTGTCTGAAGTACTGTTAGAGGGAAGACATCGTGACTATGATGGCTTACTACACTAACCCAGGATTTTAACAAATGCACCCATACTGATTTTCTGCAGGCTCTCAGAACTCGAACCCCATCTGCCTAGGTCCTTGAGAACTACAAGGTATGGGAAGGTATGGGGAGTGAAAGCATTTGATAGGCTGGAGGTGGACATACCTCTGGTCTGTTTTGGATGGATACGGACTTGGCGGAGGCTTCGTGAATGATATGATGAAGGTCTTGTATAAGAACCCCACGGCTTCTGTGGTAAAAACTAACAGAGTGCATTCTTTACCCCTTCAGTTTACAAGAGAGGCACAAGACAAGGGTTCCCTGTCTTACCTCCAATGGTATTTGCGTTGTCGCTCGAGCCTCTAGCGCTATTGATAAGACAGGAAAAGTATTTGGAAAGGCTCCCCTTGCATCCAATTATTGCCCGTCTCTGATCTTGAATTTGTCTGGGCACTTTACCTCATGGATGTACGGGAAGGTTTTGGAGGCTACATCGAAGGGCTTAGCTGTACAGCGTTTATGGGAAAGAGATCATGTGAATTGGGGTCCAGCTTTCCACTCGTTTTATGGGACATGGCCGAACACATTCTCACTCATCAAGAAATCCAAACATTTTGTCACAGAACCTTTTGGACCCCACTGAAAAGACATCATATTGACTCTTCATTCAGCCCCTTCTGCAATAACGGTTCTCATCAACAACTTGGAACCTTTTTTCACATGATGTGGGAATGTGAAAAGGTCAAAAATGTTTGGAATGCGGTATGTTCTGCCTTATCAAAAATTATTGAGCCCCCTATACTGGCGATCCCTGCTGTATTACTATTGAATGACAACTCCGCGTTTAGCTTTTCTAAGTTGCAGAAATGGTTTGGCTTTCCAGTTTGACATCTGCAAAAAAAATGTTAGCACGACACTGGCTTCCTCAACATACTTTGGATATGTACAAGTGGCTGATGCATCTTCAAGACATTATGGTGTTAGAAATATCCACGGCTCGGGTGAATATGGCTCAACTTTCTACATTACAGACCAGGATTAAAAGCTGCCGAGAAGATATCCAAAAATATTACACAGAACAATGACAATGATTTTTTTTTGTTTTGTTAACTCCATTATGTATTCAGTGTGCTTTTATTCTGACTTGTTTGCAAATTAAAAACAACAAAACAACAAATGCATGTGATTCTTACTTGCAAAACTAGACAAAGACAGTTTAAAGAGACAGTATGACACTCTGGTCCTCAGATGTGGTTGGAGTTCCTCCAATATTAGTCTATGCAAGCATTACTAATAAGGCATGCTTTATGCAATCCCATGCCTGCCAAACTAAAGTTTACAAAGGTAATACTCACCATAATCATGTATTTTATAATGCGGCTGGTGGAGACTGTGTACTCCTCTATTAACTCTGCCAGATAATACAGGCCTGCAGCTGGAAAGACAAATAGCAAACTGAGGAAAAACTACAAACAGACTGAAAACAGTACACGTAACCCTTCACTTAAAGCCTTTATGTATAATGCATTATAAAAGTATTTAAGTGTACATTATAATGCATTATATCTTTTCATAAATAATTGTAACTTTAAGTTAAAATGCATTACAATATTTGCAGATTCCTTGTTCCATCTGTAATTGGTTGTTTGTCATGTGTTTCAATGCATTATACTTTCTAAAAACGTATCAATTTATAGTATGATAATGTAATTTTACCATTATTCGTGGGATCCCAGGCTGCATTATAAGGTGCATGCATCAAATGCTTTTGTAATGCATTATATTTAAATGCTTTAGTGCATATTATGTGTTCAACAAACATGCAAGATCATGACAACAAACATCTTAATTAATTCAAATGGTTTCAAAGCAAATATCTATATATAGAGTAAACACAGGTGTATAAATACTGCTGCTTTGTCAGGTTGCCAAATTCTCAGCCACCATTATTAATACAACTGCCTACGTGGACAGAGACATTTGTACTCTTTTTACGACACTGCCCACAATCCGCATGTGCCAACCACTAAAAGAGAGTTGAAAAATGGCCATCATTCATTTGCTACAGACATTACAGTTCATTTAAAGCTGAAGTGCCAAGCCATGCATGTAACTTTCGGCCCCCGAATGGATGTTATGTAAATGGGTGGAGCAATTACAAATCAATGCAATCCTGTATAGTGCAACACCACAGTGTGAAAGATAAAAACAGATGCAAGCCTGAAACACAACGAGCTTATCAATTATTATGTACAATTATTTTAGACAAAAAGATATGACCTGTGTTTTGTTTTAGCTCAGCCCACTGTTCTGTTTTACATCATTTTTTGCCATAGGCTGCTATTAATTGATAATAAACAGATATTTTATAGATATTAAGGCACAGGAGTGGAGGGATTTCTTCGGCGGCGTCAGCAAAAGGAGTTAGCGGCTAACAGCGGCGACATAAAACTCACCGATAGCGAGAGGAACGAAACATATCTGCACCACCATCGACAACCAGCTGAGTAAATAAATAACCACATCTTTTTCAAAGGGCTAGTCGAGCAAATACGGGACTGGTAAACAATAAAGGAGATGGTGTGTGTCTCCGCTGCTAGGCTAACAACTGAGCTGGTCAAAGTTTCTTCTGCGGCTTCCTCCAGACGTAGCGCGCAGCTGATGTGGGAGTCTGAACGCCAACAGCGCCACTCAGACTGGAGGCGGTATTGCACCGGTGAAATAACGCAAATGAGAGTTTGAGATTTCTGTATCGATTCTACACATATTAATTAATTAATAAAATTAAAAATAAAATTAAAAATCTATGTACATAGATTCCAGCTCTGTTAACATGCGAACATTTTCTGAACCAGTTAGGTGCATTTATAAATTAAATTAAATTGAATTATTATACTTAAATTATATAATAATATTTAATTAAATTAAATAATTAATAATGTAGTGATAGTCTAAAAAATATTAATCAAATAAGAAAATGTCTATGATAGAATACAGCTCTGCTAATTTATAGATAAAATAAAATAAAATAATCTTTCTAGATAGATTAAAGCTCTGCTAACACACCAATTTACAGTAGGTGCGTTTATATAAAATAAAATAAAATAAAATAAAATAAAATAAAATAAAACATTATTATTATTTTTTTTCCATGAGAAACAAATTCAGTCAGGGTATAGACAGGCAGGCAGACAGACATTTAGAAATAAAAAGGGGGCTTTCCAAGGACCTCACAAATTTTGAGGTTTTTTTACACTTGTTTTGGTCATGCATATTATATCCACATCTACACATCTCTTCACCTTCTGCCTCACATAAACACATGCACAGGATGTACCACACACCCAAATCAGACACCTGTTCAGTTTCTGGGGAAAAAAACATGATTCTTTTTATAGTGTTTGTATGATGAAAAGCTCTCTTGGGTGAGAGGAAATCCGTACAGAATGAAATGCTTTTTGAAAAGAGAGAAGCAAAAGTGAGTGAGAGTGGAAAATAATTGTACTCCATTTTACAATGCTTTTATCAAAAGAATAGGAGTTGTGGAGGTGTTAGGAGAAAAAGGCTGCCCTTTTCATTCCAGCCATTTCCAGATGGACGGCTTAAACTCACCTAAAGGCTTTGACACTGACAGCACATACAGCGACTTAGAAATATATTCTGATACTTACCTAATATGGCTGTTTTTACAGTTTTATTTTTAAAAAATAATAAAAATCAATAACAATTTATTTACAAAGACATTATGTTAAATTTTTTTTACTAAAAACATCATATTATTCAGCCAAGGTAGCTTAAAGTCTTAAAGCTAGCTTTACACACTGTTGCACAAGTATTTGACCCCCATGTGTTCCAAGAGATAGGCCACGTTTTTACTATTTGATTAAAACCTCATCAGTTTGATTATGTGCAGGAAATTGATTACAAGACAAGGGCAAACGTGATGAAGCATGTCTGGAGAGTAGTGACAAGTTCTTGTGGCGTAATCCCAAATAACAGGCCAAAATAAACAAAGTTATGGGTCAAAAAGGACCAAGAGGGGCCGTGACTGCTTTGAGTTAGAAGCCGGTATCTCAATTCCAAATGGAAACCAAGGGTTGTATTTCCTATCCGGTTTTGTTGGCGGGTAAACTCCTCACTAACCTGAACAAAAGTACCAAGAATGCCGTTTTTTACCAAAAAAAAAATCTTTCTGCCTTTTTCCACATCAATAATCCCAAATTCCCAGAGTCAAATTTAACAAGGTTATGGATCATAAATATGACCGAGATATGGGGACTTTGAATTACACTTGAGCCAAAGCCTTGATCTCAAGTCCAAAATGAGATCCTCTGTGGCATATATATTAACCGTGCAGCCGTAGAAACCTGAACAACAACTGTACACGAATGACACACATAATAACCCCGCAGGGTTGCCATGATGGTTTTATCGAATATAAACCAAACTCACATTAAAAGTCATTTGAATTTTAAATGCTTTTAACAAATGGCAAGGTCTGGTTTTGTAATTCAGCAAAATGAGAGAACCGATCAACAGTCACCAACACGACTGTGGCTGTCAAGCATTCAAGAAAGTCCAGTCTTTTAATGGAAGAATGTACACCTCAAAAGCACATAAGGACCAACACAACAGCAAACGCCGCAGGAGTGCAAAAGAACAGACAGACTGAGTCTGGGCAGAAAGCAATGTCTTTATTTTCCTTCATAATTCCACTTTTTGAATGCATTGGGGTCCTTGGTTTTTTTCATCGCACACGAGTTAACAACAGGTTAACGCGTTTATTCAGCTTCGTGACATTTACTTTAAATAAAATTTGCAACAACATTCCATCTGGCAGAAAGGAAATGGTTTTTCAAGTCAGACTTAGTTCAAATCGCGTTTCTCCCACAATGGCAAGAAGGTCCGACTAACAGAACCTCCAAACCTCACTTTGTTCCCATAGACGGGACTCTTGATGCCTTTACTTCGACGAGAATTCTCTTCTCAACGGTTTTTCGGCTGAAGTCTGCGGAGCACCAGGGCGCTTCCACTCTCTCTCCCTCCCGCCAGGCGAAGAGTTACAAGACGGGACAAACACGCGGCCGGGTGGATCTGCGAGTGGGAGAGGCGAACATTATAATGCAGCTGCGCACGCAACAAACATTCATAACCAATCAATAACAGAGGAACAGGCTGCTGTGTAAGCAACCACTGTGAAAAAAACAATTTGATGTCTCATTGAAGCCTCTGATTGCGGATTAAAAAAAAAAAGTTGTCATTTGACACAAGAGGCCACTACTAAACTACTCATCAAAAATCCTTTTTATCCCACTATGTATCTTTTTACAGTAAAAAAAGATCTACAAGATTGTGATAGATAACTTCTACGGAGAAGGCAAAAACTGGCGTATTAACAAACTTGTTTTCAGAGAGTGGGTGTTACTTTAAACATACACCAGCTCACATGGGCATCAAAAACTATTTTTATTTATTGATTTATCCACTTTCAACAGAGCTCTGGCCATTTGGAGGTCTAGCCTACTAATTAACACTTTACGTAAAAATGTCTACCTAACTAAATTAGCTTTTTTTAAGTTTTTGCGTATCATTTGTTTGTTAAAGTAAGGTTAGTCAGTTAACAAATAATTAATAATACACAGCGCAGGTTTTTGCTATATGTTGGGCGGCAACTAACTTCAAGGCGATAGGGGAGTAGGCCGTTTTAAAAAAATAATAATATTACAAAATCTATTTATTCTTAAATATTGCATTTTTAATATTTAGCAGAATCAAATCTCTTTATTTTATTTTCAGAAGGCAATTGCAGAATTTAGCTGAATGTGATATATATTATACGGGAACTTGGACATTTCATTGTATTTGCGTAACTTTTTAGGTATCATGGTGTGTATATATATACTGTCACATACTATTTGTAGGAGCTAGTATGCATTTTTTTTTGATGTATACTGATTCATTTTCTTTTTCTGCATTATCGTGGGACGTGTTTAAAAAGCCTCATATAGGGACAGGTGTTTGCGGAATTAGCCATGGGCCTATAAACAACTGTGCTTACATGCATCATGATGGTTGTTCTGTATGAAATAAATCTATGTTTAAATTTTGTTATCTGTCCCCATTCAAAATGAAAAACCAATTAAATAAATAATAATGATATATATATACTATAGTAAATCCTAGTACAATTCCTCAGTATTTTTTACGAGATTGTACACATTACATCTCAGGGGAGTAAAAGAGATAAAATGAAATTAAGGCTTAAATGAAATATAAAACTTTGGCTAAAACCAAAGTGGACCATCAACAGATTAATAGGGTATAAAGACTACATGACGAAAGATGTTTTTCTAATTGTTAGCTTCTACAACGGATTTTGCAAATAAAATTCAGAAAATTACCGTTTCTATTACGATAGATAACTTTCGAGACGAACAGTTTTGGTTAAGCTGAAGCACATTTAAATGCATCAGCAGTTCAAATGATGCTTTTCAGGCCTTTAGTAAAGAGTGCTAATAGAGTGAGTGAGTGTGTACGCTCACCTGTGGTGTCTGTGTCTGTCGTGAAGAAGGTACGGTGGTTCGCCTTTTTCATGCCCATGTGTCACTCGCGATCCTTCTCGTGCAGACAGCCGGTGTGACTCATGTGTGTGTTACATCGGTACTCTCGCCTCCCCAACATTACGGCTGATAAGCTGTTTTTAGATTCCACCCGTCGAGGGCCAGGCATCCTCATGCCAATCATGAAAGTGAACCAGAACTAAAGTTACCTTAATACAATCAAGTCATGAGAGATCATGCATTTTCCTGGGGTTAATTAAGAGGATGTTTTCCCTAAAAACTGCCGTAATTATGGTTTTAAAAATCATAAACAGCACCTATTTATAGGAATGGATGCAAACCAGTAATATGTGACCCTGGAGCACAAAACACAGTCTGAAGTCGCGGGGGGGCAAATGTAGCATAGCCAAAAACACTTTGTATGGTCACAAAATTATGATTTTCTTGTATTCTTCGCAAAAATCATTCGGAATTTAGGTAAAGATCCTGTTCCATGAAGATATTTTCGTAAATTGTCCTAACGTTAATATACCAAACTTACTTAACAAGTTACCCATGTGTAATAAAAAAAAAATAAACAATGACAGTTAACCACTGAAAGTATACTGTAGTTCACTGAGTACACACGATTCTGATACTTGAAAATTCAGGATTATGCCATCACGGAAAAAATAAATTAAAAATTCATATATATTCAGTCACTGTGATGGAAAATAGTTGATTTTAAACTGACAATACTATTAACCATTTGTGAACGCATTTTCAGTCAAATAAACTATCGTCTGACGAGCAAATTTTTTGAAACTGATGGGTTGGCGGCATATAAAAGATTGGCACCCAGATTGGTTCCTTATATGAAACTATATGTAATATGGTATAGCCACTAAGGATATTTTAATGTCAACTTGCAAGCAGCTAGTCTTTGAGTTATAAAAAGAATCAGTAGTCCATATTTAAAAGAGATCTTCATTTTCACCCGCATCACCTTGCCAATTCCAACACAGATGTATTTCAGCTTCTTCAGACCTATGCCTACGGTAATGTCAATTATTTCTGATTAATACTATTTTGTCATTTCTGAACGTTACCTTCTAAACAACATATTGCCGCAAGCAATGTGTAAAGTAGTTAGCCATGTCACTGAACACACATGACACTTACCCATTGAAACCCTCCACATAACTTTAAAATGCAACAGTTCATGGTTGCAGGAAGACTGAGGACCAGAATAATGTGTAATTTGTAAACTAAAAACCATGTTGAAATAGTTGCAGATACGAACTTTCCATGCATGTCATCCTCTAACACAGCCTCGAAATGAAACAAATGTCAAATATTTATTTCTGTTTAAACAGGCCTATATTTAAGGCATGTCTATAACATAGGTGTATTTTGTTATTTCATTAAAATCGATGTCCTATTGTGTGAATCATACATTGATGCGCACATGCTCATAGGATTTTTCCTGTCACACGTTCCATTATTTTCATATACAGACAGTGTTGGCGCCTCACTGTACAATTTTATGTTCGGCAAAACATGTAATAATTCACCAGTGACAGACCCACCTGTGGGGTTCTGAGAATAGGTTTGAGGAATAATGCCTTTCTTGATTCTTTCCATCATTTCATCCACAGCTCTGGTCTTCATACCCTCTGTAATGTCGCGGGTTCTGTGAGAAAATCAACACAGTATTCATCGAGGATGAAAGAGCAGTGCTTGCTTTCTTTGATTCAACTTCAACTTTTAAATGATTGTATTGTTTCCTCCTGTCTGCCGTGTTGATTTTGCTTTTCACTAGTACAGGTCAGATGTAAGGTATGATTGTCTTACTCGCAGTTTGAGTGGCGTTGTTTTCTCCCTTCTTTCTGTTCCTCAAATCCTTTAATGGGCTAAAAAATACCATGGGTTTAATTCTAATCAACTTTTGAAGACTTTGCATGTATAGTGTATTTTTTATGGTTGGAATATCTCAATATTTAAAGGTGCTGAAGACTCACTCGGTGACAGCTGAAGATGGAGGAGGAGGTGGAGGAGGAGGAGGAGGAGGAGGAGGTGCTGGCAGCTCCAGTGATGGTGGATCAACTGGATTTTCATTGGCCTCGTTCAGCTGGATAGATTGAATGGAAGGAAGTTGCTCCATCTCTTTCAGTTTATCCTTGAGCAGCTTGACTAGTTGCTTGAAATAAATGATTCAAATTGCAATCAAAATATCATTTATTTCATAACAGCGATAGCTCTTTCAAAGCTCGAGACATAATGGAGATCTCAAGCATGTCTAAGCATCAGGTTATATTACTCAAACTGTCTCTATTTCTACTGTCTCTAATAAATGCTATAACATAAAATGTAAAAGCAGCTTTGGTCATTTAGTCTTAGAAGAGAATAATGAAAGATGCCGTTATATTATATGGAGACTTTGAGTGCAGACTTGGCCAACATGAGTTTGAGACATTGTTGAAACGTTTTTTTTATGACTCTAGATGGACGTGACCTTTTCTCAGCAGAAAAGCTCTGAGATACAACTCTGTCTTGGTGAAACAGCTGAGATCTCATGTGTGCTTTGCCTTGCCTTAAAGGGGGCTCTTTTTTATATAATATATTATATTTTTTTAAATAAGACCTACTTTCCTCCTGAAGTCTTGGTTACAGATTGTTTTCAGAGTCTCTGAGCTGAATCTCAGTCTCGCTTCTCTCTTTCTCACTGATCTCCAGCTTGGTTCTTACTGCAGCCAGATCTGACAGAGAGTTGAGATCCTGAGCTGCTGTCTGAGACAGCTGTATAGACAGACACAATTAAAGCTGATTCAAATATCACAATATGACATTGGTTGATATTTTAGGATCGTTTCAATTGAAAATCCACAAGCTACCTCCACGATAAAGTAATTATTATAATAATAATTGATGTGTAAATATAAAGTTTGGTACAAGTATAGTGCAAATAAAAATATATATTACTTATTTACAGTTTTTATTCACCACATCTAATCAAGAAATGAAGTAAAGAACAGGATAAACTGGATCAGGAAATGATGCAATAGATTCAAACGTTTTCCAAACCACATAAGCATCACAATCTGAACACACCAGACTGGACACATTCACCTGGTTTTGGTAACAGAGTCGTATCTCTTCCAGAGCTTTGCTGATTTCAGTCACTTGACTCAGAGCCTGTTGTAGTTGTTTCTCAGTCTCTGCGTTCTGAATCTGTCTCTGGGTTTCCTGCTGTTTCACCAGCATCTGTAGGGAAAAAACAATCACTTGATCAATCAGTCTATCAGATCAGTCAATCAGTCTATTCAGAATAATTGTTTTTTTTTTTTTTTACAAGCCAACATTCAAAGTTAATTTTAAAGACCTTTCCAACATTTTATTGTATTTGTTGTGCTAAGTGGGTATGTTAATATTCATGCAGCTTAATTATCAGAAAAACTTTCTATTCAGCAGAACAAAAACTCACTAGAATTAGTTCAGTTTGGAAAAAACCCAAAATCAAACCATCCCATTTATCTCCTGAAATTTTATATAATAAGAAATATTGAAAAGCAGAAAATGCATGAGCAGGAAAGGGAAGTGCGGAGTTTGTCATGTGTTTTGACTCTCACTTCTCACCTCCATTCACTGCCCTTCATCTCGCTTCTGCAAGAAGCACGGACCTAAACCAATTAAACGCGACTTCTGCGGGGCAATTACAGGAAAAGTGCATGTGCTTACGAGTAAAACGGCCTCTTGTGTGATGATGGCCTGTATTTTCTCCCTTCGAATTAGTCCGGCCATTAGACTGGAAAAAAACACTGAACGTTGGAAAAAGATGAATGTGTTTTCAAAACACAGGGAAAACACACAAACGGAAGGGGTGGCGATAAAGAATGTCATTCAAGCTGTTGTGTGCTGTGCGGCCGCACATTCAGAATGAGTCTGAGTGGTGTGCGCGAACCGTCGGGGGTCCCTTTCACAGGTGAAGGCCCCTTGTTGGGACCCCCAAATTATGTCTCTGTCTTGCAAATGGGGAACAATATACACAAAGCTGACGAAAAAGGAAGTGTCAAACAAGGACAAGGGGTTTAAAGAGCTGCTGCCGATTTTCAAGCTGCAAAGTCTGCCATCTCAATGGGTGCCTAATTACCGCAGGAAGAGACAGAGGGATGCAAAGTACAGATGCCACTTTTAAGCCGGAGATGCTCATTTAGACTGAATGAACGCTAAACCTACAGAGCCAGCTGGACTGGCATGGTCAAAGATTGTGTGTTATCTCAATCCAGTGTTTTTTCTCGTCCTTTTCTTTCATCAATGCAGGTTCACAGCTGTGAGTGTGGAATTGACCGATCCAGCCCAAATCTCCCAAGGCCCTTGTACACACTTGAACAAATCGCAAGACACTAAACTTTCTCCCATCTACTATCTATTGATTCATTTATTGTCATGTTGTCAGCCAGGGCATGTTTACGCGTCTTACCGTCCCACCCCCATCCCATTATGAATTAGTTAGAATTTGTGTTTAGTGTTTTTTTGTTTTTTTTTTTTTTTTTGTTGTTTGGTTGATATGTTATATAGTATAGTGTTATTTGAAATAGGCTACAGTTATAAAAAAGATAAAAAATAAAATAAAATAAAAAACTTATGAATCGAGGATTTACGATGCTGATGACTGCTGAGCTGAAACGGCTAAAAACGCGTTATCAGTGTGAAGAGACCTCATCGTAGCGCTGGAGCGACCTTACATTTATTTTAAATAGGCCACTGGTAAACGGGTAAAATGTCGAGTCAGTGTTATGGATTTTCTTAACGCACACACACACACACACAATAATTTATCACAATAAAACCTTAAAAACCACACCGCTTCATGTTGGTCGCGCGCTTTTTAAACCGAACTGGTCAAATTCCAACACACTTTGCAGCGCGCGTGACTGAGTTGAAATTCGTCGAGCCGTGTTCTCTGTAAAACTACTGCTTACGCTTCGGATTTCGCGCAACATTTTTCTCAATAACGGACATAATTATAAAGGCTGACGCAGAGAAGAGCGGTTATCTGGGAGATTGCTAAATTTGGCCGTCATAAAACTTAATGTAGTGACTTCGCCGGGGAAAGCGTTCCATCAAGCGGAAGCGAGTCCACACTAGACTGAGCGAAAGTACATCGATGGCTACTCAAGTCAAGCGGAGTCCAGATTTACCGCTAAGAAATTGCTGTTTTTGTCAGCCTGTCACTGCATATTAGACGGCAGACGTCCATCAAGGTGGTTGAGGTTTTTAAACGCTTTATAAAAACCCTATAATATTAAATATAGTGTTATTTCCAGAGTCATCTGTTGAGTTATCTTCACCTTCCAGCCGGTAAACATAGGCTCTGCGTCGTGAATCAATACGAAACAGACTCGTGGTAAAAGAGATAAACACTTAAGTTAAATGCTCACAGACTAGAGTAAAAAGGCTTCAGACGCTGGTATTATTGAATTGACTGATCCCCTGCCACTTTTTGATATCCCATGAGCCTCTGCGAGCAGTTGGCGGTTGCTTGAAAGAATAAAATGGCCTTGTAAAGGTATTTGAAAAGTTAGTAAATTAATTAATACGCATTCCGTCTCTTAACCTATGATTACGATTTCTGGCGAAAAAATAAGCACATACATCGTCATACAAATACTTTGCATGTCCTGGAAATCAGTTTTTCTTCAAAAAATGTGTACTTTAGTTAACTACACTTCTGTTTTTCAATGATTTGTTTCCTTTTTATCGTGTGTGCTACTTCTTTCTATTGTGATATCTTTTACGATCTTGTGATGTTTTTCTGTTGCTGCAAATTTCAGCTTTTCAGCATTGTACTATTGGTAACTCAAAGCAACATGTTGACTCAGCATACACCTAAACTGCCCCAATGTGAGTCAGTGCCATGGTATTGTGTTTTGGCTATATATGATGTTGACAATGTTTTAAATTATGTTAGCGAGGTTGCCAATTTCCAGTATAATAGCGTTTACATAACGGAAACAAATAATTTTGTAGAAAAAGCAAGCGCGAATGTCCAACCCCCTAAACCTAACCTTTCAGTGGGGGACTAAGCAGATTGTCAAAAAAACTTAAGAATTAGATTGTTGCCCTATGGAGTCATAGAAATATCACATATATACGCAAAAAACAAAAAGTTTTGCTGAAAGAAAATAAAGTTTTGGCAAACAAAAATTAAAGTATTGAGGAAAATAATGCTTGCTTTTTGGCAAACAAAATAAAGAATTGCATAAACAAATGATAAATACCGGTCGCATGAAGCAATGATTTTGCAATACATATTTTCCAAATGGGTCATATCTACAATTTTATTTGCAACACTGATTTTTAATTCTTGCGCGTCAGTCTAGTTGAGCTTGCTCTCAATTTTTCCTGTGCGCTTTCATTTTTCTGCGCGGCTCGCGTTGTGGCGCTGTTTTTGACTGGGGTTGAGTCAATGGGCAGGGGCGTGTACAACTATGCCTCCCTGGAAGTGCGTCACATCGGCCCCGAGACGCAGCTCACATGATCCATCCAGGTACTGTCATGATGAGGCAGATGCAGGCTAGTGGATCGCTTCCTTTTATTCCTAGCATTAAAACATGCATGGGTTTCGTTTTATTAACTTTATTACCAATGTATAGGGTATTAGCAGCATTTGCTCAAGTTACTAAAGAAGTTGTTACCAATGGCCATCTTTTGTTTTCAATTTCCTCTCGATGTGCACGTTCTTTTATGGCATTAAAGTTGGCTTGACGTTGGACGTTCGACTATTCGCAAATCTAGGGACCCGTCTCTAAAGTTACATGCGAAACTACTATACACTTCTCTAACGGCCAAGCTCTTCAAGGCGATGACTAACAGTCATGAAAACAACTGTTAACTGTTCATGTCCAGGTGTCAACCTATATGCACCACCTTTAGTATTTTTTGATAATTATTAAATAACCTGAAATCATTGTAAATATTGCTAGTTTCATTACACTTTTCATTAAGTGCACGGTCCCTAGATTTATGCACATCAACGTCCAACGCCAAGCCAACTTATGCTGAAAGAGAGTGCACATCGAGAGAAATAAACAATAGATGCATGGGTAACAACTTCTTTAATCTTGGAGAGCAAACGCTGCTAATACACATATACATTTGTTATCAGTTAATAAAACCAAACCATGCATGTTTTAATGCTAGTGAATGCAAAGAAGTTTATCCACGCGCAAGAGCATGCATCTGTCACCGCGACAGTAACCTGATCAGTGACTGCAGTCTCGGGCCGATGGACGCCACTTCCAGGGGAGGCATGTTGTACACACCCCTCCCCCTGTCCAAAACATCGTCCCCTCCACAAGTCTCCGAAAAGCAAATGAGGCGCACAAGGCAAAAGCGAATATGCACGCCGCAAGCTCAGAACTAGACTTGACCGCGCAACACCTAAAATCAGTGTTGCAAATAAAATTGTAGATATACCATGGAACATATGAATTGCATAAATCATTGGCTTTTCCCGCGGGTATCATTTATGTTTTGCAATTCTTTATTTTTTGTTGGCAAAAAGCAAAATTATTTTTCCTCAATACTTTTAATTTTTGTTTGCAAAACTTTATTTTTCTCTTTGCAAAACTTTATTATTTATTGCGTATATATGATATATTATATTGACTCCATAGTTTGCCATGAGATTTGTGTTGTGACCTCATATGTCAGAAGCTGTCTTAAACTTGTACATGCTCAAAACGGTTAACCATTATGGCTTTGTTCACACATAAACGAGAACTTTTCACAGGAATGTTTCAAGTCAGCAAACTTGAACCTTGTTAGCTGAATTTTTGGCTCATTTATTTTTTTTTTTGGATACCTATTCACTGAAACAAAAACAAATGTTAAATTAGCGATGACCAGGAAGAGATTATATTGTTTAATGCGGTCGCTGTGGTGTGAGTGGTGGGGGGTGGGAAAGCACCTATCCAAGAGTACCTGAGTGCAAAACACGTCGCATGCTGCCTGATTCCTTTTGCTCCATTTCGAGCTGAGGCATCATTGTAAACTCTTCTGTAACAGGCTGGGAGAATGGTTCACGAACACACAGAGAGTGAGAAATACCATGAATCTTTTTGATCTGAGGGTGCTCATTAATGGTAGAATTATATTCAGCTGACTCACCTCTCTTAAATTTTATTCAAAAGGTCTTCACTCTCTTGCTCTGCCTTTTTCTTGAGTTGTTGAGAGATTCTTTCAGATGGCCCTTTCTCTTCGAACCTCCACAACCCAAACTTATGAATAGGAATTAAGTGTTTGAAGTTTAGTTTTATTAATGTAATTTCAAATGTTTTCGGATTTTAACCTACATAGTATCAAAGTATGGCACTGACGAGGAGGACCCATAAAGTCCCTCTATTATTGAAGAAACACTGTGTAATAGTTGCCATTACCATGTTGAGGCAAAAAATGTTAAGTGTTTTATCATGAGAATTATGACCACAACTGATGCATGTATTCATATGCCAGACCACTAGGCCATTATACCTTGTCCTTCAAATTCCTCCTTCTCTTTCTTAAGAAAGCTCCAACCTGTTGCAGTGAGTTGAATTTTTTCTCTCAAGTAGGTAAATCGGTAACGGTCTAACAGATGACTGAGTAGTTCTGTACAAAAAGATTGCAAGAGAAAAAAAAAAAATTAGCCCAACAAAAAAAAAAAATCTTCATTTCTCTAATACTGGGACAGGGAATGTATATTATTGCTTTCTTTATGTAACTTTTTTTTTTTTTTGTTTTTTCATTTTTTTTTTAAAGGCTTGTTGTTATTAAAATTAGGCTACCTCTAATTTGATTTGGCTCATTTATAGAAGGTGGATCTTCACTGCTCTCTTCCTCAGAGAACGTTTCAGAGCTGGGATCAGCCTCTGGGTCCAGGGTTAGGATAGAGAAATTTTCTGGCATTTCTGGAATCAGGGGAAGTATAGCTTGGCTTTGCCTCTTTAATACCTTGAAATCTTTATTCACCTGTGGGTTCAAAAGTGTATAGCTTGGCTTTGCCTCTTTAATACCTTGAAATCTTTATTCACCTGTTATAATATTCACTTGCCCCTTTATTTATTATCACGTCGCTTGCCAATACAAAACAACTATTCTATATAATTTTAAAGGGTGAACAGTGTATGGCACTATGGCCAGGCCCCAATCTGTCCTTGAGTTGAACTCTCACTTAAATCAAGACTCTAGAAAGAAAACGCCAGAACCATTTTTGGTTCCCTAAAGAGCCTTCAGTAAGCAGTTCTCTTAAAGAAGCATTTTTTCTTACTGCAAAGAATTTAAAAATCAAAATTAACTTTTTTCCACAAAAAAAAGACACCTTTGTGGAATGGAAAGGTTTCATGGATTTAAAGGAACAGATAAACTGGCAGTTCGGTAAAAATGTACACACCCTCAGGCCATCCAAGATTAGTGGTTGACCAATAGTTTTTTTTTTTTTTTTATATATCAAACTCGTTATCTTGGAAAGCAGGGGGGCCGATACCTGACATAAAGCAGATATATATAAAATATATGTAAAGTATATATATATTAGTATATATATATATATATAGGTAAAAATGGCTTAATGGTTGATTTTTTCTCACAAACATGTATTTTTTTTCACTTCGCAAGATGTTTATTTATGGGCTGGAGTTGGTGTGGATCACTTGTGGATTATTGTGATGTTTTTATCAGCTGTTATCACTGCAGAGGATCCATTAGTGAGCAAATGATGTAATGATAAATTTTCTTCAAATTCTGTTCTGGCCGAAGAAAACAAACATCATCTACTTGATCTTGGATGGCCTGAGAGAGAGTAAAGTTTTAGTAAATTTAAAATTTTGGGGTGAACTTTTCCTTTAAAGGTTTTTCATGGAACCATAGATGTCAATAAAAAGCCTTATATTTTTTTAGAGTCTTGGATTAATGACTCAGTTTGGGAATGTCATAGCTTGTAAGCAATATAGGGATGTGAAGATAATCAGAACAAATATGAGCCGTTAGACTTGTGAGAAAGGGAAGTGGACCTACCTTCAGTGCAAAGGCCTCTGCAGTCTCCCTGCACGATCGCTCAATCTGAAACTGCATCTCTAACACATCCAGCTCCTTGAGCAGGTTGAGCAGAGGCTGAAAGTAGTTACATAAATCACGTTTGCACATTTTCAGTGACACTTTTAAGTAGTTATTCCACGGCTTAATTCAGTGACAGTGAAGGTCTCAGTAAGCTTTCATAGTGAGACTCTTCCAGTAAATGAGTTGAAATGTGAGGATATTGCGATTCAAAAGACCTCCCACTAATATCTCACCCTCCGTCATCCTTGACAGCTTTCATTCGCCTCATCTCGCTCGTTTCTCCAGAATCTCGCACTGTATATCAGATTATCAATGATAAAATAGTCATTTTTAAAACTTAATGGCAGAATAAATCCATTACTGAAATATTGGGCGAAGCACTTAAGCAAGTTTTTTGTTGTTGTAGCTGCAGAAAATACATTGCATACTAGCATAACAGGACAGATTTTTAATCATTTTTATGCAACTTTATATTGTTTGTTGAGGATCTCCAGAATTTTCATTCTCCTTATTTCCCATTCTCATTTATTTCCTCATATTGCATCTTGTAGCTGTGACAAGAGGAGGCTCTTACTATTTCTGGTATATGCAGTAAGAGTATTGTACAAAGCAGATTTTTTTTTTGCATTAGCAGATGACCAAAATGTGTTGCATTCAGTAGAGCTCATTGTGGTAGATGATCGTATCATAATATCCGAAATGTTTTAAAACACTTATCAATACTGCATGCTGTTTACATATTATTATTTTTTTTTGTTATTTTTTTTAAATAATGTACACTAAGGAGTGCTCTCTAATGCCATTGGCAGAAATGACCTCAATGTCCTCTTCCCTCTTCTGAAGACAGGGTGTTCTCCTCTTCAGAATTTAGGAGGCAACAGCTGAAGTTTTCAAGTTGTTCAACTGTTTTAAAACACATTTACAGTAGTAATAAAAGGCAGCCAAGCCATGTTTTGTATGACCATTTGTTTTATTACCCAGTAGACTAAAAAAAACATTTTGAGAGTTTAGAATGTTTTAGGCAATTTTTAAAGCAAAAGAAAAAAGTTAATGTATCCTACCTGAAATGATTTCGTCTCTTCAAAGATTCCACATAATTTCTCAAGATTCTTGTTACCCATCTGCTCTTCTAGATCCCTCTGTTTTCTGCGTCTGTCACTCTCGGTTTGACAGTGCACTTGGGAGGAAGAACTGAAAAAAACTAACTTTAGTGTGCCAGCTCTGCTTATTTCTTCCCATTTTGTTACGTAAAATATTGCACAAAAGTCCATTCTGCTTTGGGCTCTTTACTCGTAAACTGAGTGAACATGGACTATTTAGAAAAGGATGTGATAAAAAAACAATCATAATTTGTCGGCCTGAAGATGTGCTCAGCCCTGTGAAAACATGGGCAGCCATTAGTTTAATGACACAGTGTTATCTGAACAAAATTATTAAAAGCAATTTTTAAGCAAAATACATTTATGCATTTAGATGAATTATTTGACTTTTCCACTTGCAATCCTGAAATGGTTGAATTTTACAGTGTACACTCTATAAAAATGCTGGGTTAAAAAAAACCAAACTTGGGTATTTGGCAACCCAGCGCTGCTCCGCTGCCCTCCTCCTCAGACTGAGCACAACACCCCCCTCAGGTTACCAGATTGATGACACAAACAGGAAATGAGCGCACTTGACGTTTAATAAATAAATACGACTGTTTTTTGACAACTGGCAACCTGGGGTGCCCGAAATACAATTGGGTAAACTGGCAGTGGGCAGGTTCACCCCCAAAAAAAACAAACCAAAACAAAGATCCATTCCGGCCCTGCACCCAATGTTTTTTCTATGTATTATTTTTTTTTTCACATTTTTTTGTTTTTTTTTTTTTGTTTTTTTTTCAAAAGAGAATAACTGCTGTAACATTGGTTTTCGATAAACAAGTATGTTAACTTAGCATGTTCTTAAATATCTGAGTCAAACATATTATGGTAGTTTTTCTGCTTTAGTAGAGTTAAAAATCGTTTGTTAAAATTATTATATTGCTGGATTGAAAATGGGATGGTAATTAAAAACAACACACACAGAATAAACTATAGGCATCAGCAATAATCAAAAGATGAATATTTATTATTAAGCAAGGAACACTCATGGACAAAAAATACAAGACAAATTGAATTTATTTGGGAAAATACAGCATCGTTTACAATATTACATACATTTAAACTAATTTAACAAGCATTTTAGAAGAATAAAAAGGCACATTTAAAAGGTAGCGTTTTAATTTTTTAAGTGTACTTCAACCTGTTCTCTGTAATCGCTTATTACCAAAATATTGCTATTCTCGTGCTGTTGTGTCGTCAAAATCTGAGCCGGTGAAGGGCCTGCTGTTCGCGGGGGGAACTGCAACTTTAGGACCGTGGCCACGCGTTTCACTCGTAGCTGAGAGATGGTGTGACTGACATCCAAAACCTGCCCAAAAACAAAGAGTACTGAGATTAGAAAACATATTTAACATCAAATTAAATTACACAGTAGTATAACAAATTAAATCAATTTCTGTTATGCAAGGCAAAGGCATTTTCTAGCGCGAAACGACCGCTGCTGACGTAGCTGACATGGCATCTTGTCCTTGTGTTGCATTGCATAAAATAATATACTTACACCACATTAAAGGCTCTTATAAATGAAATAAAATGTATACAAACCTTTATTTCCCAGAGAGAGTGCACCAATTTGGTGGCGGTGGCACTGAGAACCGCTCTCTCCTGCGGTCTCAGCAGCTGCTTTGTTGAGAAGTTTCATTGGAGACAGGGTCAACCCAGCGGTTAAGGTACTGGAGTAATAAAAAAATTAACCCAGCGTTTTAAAATGACCCAGCACCTGCATTGTATTATAATATTTTATATTATATTGATTTATTAATATTAAAAATAACCCAATAAAATAACCCAACAAGCTGAAACCAGCATTTGGGTTAAAAAAATAACCCAGCAACTGGGTAAAAATATTAAAAACAACCCAATAAAATGACCCAACAGGCTGAACCCAGCATTTGGGTTAAAAAAAATAATAACCCAGTATTTTTTTTTCACGAAGTGTAGAGGTTGTTAAAGAATCCAGTTGCAATGGCCAAAGGAGTGGCAATAATTAATGTTGGTACCAATGCTATGCTTTATATCGCTTAATTTTCTGATATCTTGGAACATGTTGATGATGAGCTGCTTCACATCAGTACCCAAATATATACAAAAATATCTATATGAAATTGCATGTTGGGTCATTACAATACGGCATTGGCTGTGTCCATATTCTTTTGAATTGTTCTGTTCCACTGGAAAAACTGTCTCTGGTCAAACCTTGAAAAGTGTAAATGCAAACTATGTAAAGGGCAGAGAGAAAAGTTGATGCAGTCTGGCATGTAACATTAACATTTATGCAGTTTTTTGTGATGGTCGTTAAAGTTATACACATCCAATATGGGGCCTTTGTGAATAGCACATAAAGACAGATCTAATTGAATTTTGATCGTATTCTATATAATAGCTTGCCTTGCTCAGTGTTATAGAGAGACGAGCTGCCAGGATTATGGATGTTGTTTCTTTATACACATTTTTCTAGTGATCGAAGGGGAACAAAACCAGCTTTATTATCTGATGATAACAGAGTTAGTCTATAGGCATTCAGCAGGCCATTGAAAATAATATGACACTATAGTGGATGCGTGAGCTGTTTATTATATGCCAAAAGTTCGACGGCTTCCCGCTCCTTCCCGGTCGTGCGTATGTGGAGTAAAGCAGCGCTGTTTTATCATACTAGAACATTTTGAAAGTTCTGTTTATAATGCTACTCTGCACAGCATATAAAAGAGTCTTGGTGTTTCCATGTTTTCTACAAAACAAAACCCAGAAATCCAGAAACGAGGGGTTATGACCGTCATTGGCAGGCGACACAATGACACTATGGACCACGGTTCGGGTCACTAGTTTTAAAATTTGCTTTAGAGGGGTTTCGTCTGGATTTTAACATTTCTTCTAAACATTTGGGATCAGGTAAGTACACAAGTCAGCAAAATATATAACACTGTTCTAGTGGTTTTTGGATATTTTTAATAAAAAAATCTTACATATTGTGCCTTTAACTTAAAAAATGTTAAATAGTAAAAAAAAAAAAAAAAAGGATTTCTTTGGTCATTTTATTAAATAGAAGTGTCCGGGATCAAGATATAGTTAAAAACTAGCCAGTGGAGACTGGGATTAAATTTAATATTTAATTGATAATATTACTAAGCAGTTTTAAAAGTCATCAGACATGCCCAACATTGCAAAAAAAAAAAAAAATTTTTTTAAATGTCTCACAAAAAGTAAAATATCGGCCTATCTATTTTTTCCTTTAATAAAGACTACAGCTGGATGTCCAATTTGCACAAGCAAGCATATGATATTAAGAATAATTGTAAGAATAACACTAAGAATAATTGAGAATAATAATTGTGTTTATGCTTTATGCAGGATCTTTAAAACATATAATCTTTAGTCATTATTTTTAATGATATAGTTAAAGAAACTACAGCGGGGAGACTGGGATGAATTTTTATCTTAACTACTTTAATACACTAAGCCATTTCAGTTTAAATACATTCAATTTCTATGACTGACACTCGAAAAAATATGAACTCGTTAAAGGTTCTCAGAAAGTACAATCATTTTTTTTTTCTCAGGCAGAGAGGAAAACACTACTGAGCATGTGCTAAATAAGTGCCATTCACTCCCTGCATGCTGAACGATTAGTGATGCAGTTGGCCCTGGTCTCCCTACTTATTTCACGTCATTCACACAGAGACAGAAGACTCACAGTGGGTCCTTCTTAGGCTTCCTATTTAAATCTGTTGTTCTTATAAAACAAGCTAACACCTTTATGTATTTCTAATTATGCATTAAGACATTTCTTTAGGTTGCCTTTATGAACCCTTGTTTTCCTTTTGAGGACATCCTCACAACATGGTTTTTTTTGTCAGGTTTGGGCTGTTCTACTGCTGAGCCGTTCTGAAATTGTGCCCCAGGTTCCCAAAAGCACACATACTCAGAATAGCAACCCTTACAGGATATGAGAGTACTTTTAGGATTAAACATGACGTAAAGAGGCTTGACTGATAGGGGGGTCACGACTGGGTCATTTTGGGTCATAGTAGCATACCAACAAGGAGGGTGTCCGATTTATTGTTTATTTAAACAAAACACAAAAATACAGCGAACATTGATTAAATTCAGTTGATATCATCTGTGTGCTTTACAAACAGAAAGAGCCAGGATTTCTCTCGTTTAGAACCACATAAACCGAACAACGTGACAGAAAACAGAGCGAGAGGGAGGCAGAGGATGGGTTCAGCTACAGGTCTGTAAAGATGCGACGCGATGTGACCGGGCCAGCCTGGGAGATATGAGGGTCCCCTACAGTACCTTCACTGCGCTTTGCAAAAAAACCTAGAACTTGGTGTTGCCAGAAGGGCAGGTTTTTTCTAAAGGAGACCGCACACTTTCAGTTTCTTCAAATAGAAGCTTGTTTATGAGCTGTTTGTCAGAAATAATGATTATACTAAAATAATTTTGGTTTCCTTTCAAAAAAATAAATAATTATATAACCAATTTTTCAACAGCTTTTATTAAATAAAGAATTAGGTTTATTTATTTTACAAGGCTTTTTTTACGGTTCATATAAATGTGGTAATGATAAATAATCAAAGATAATAATTTAAAACGACATACTAAGAGAGACAGGACTTTGTAGCATTGTTTTACAATGCTTACTTGAATAGTGTTCTAAGATTTTTAATATAGTAATATGTATAAAAAGGATTTTTTGTATGGCAATAGAAACCTATTAAATATGTAATTATTTCGTGATTTATTTTCCGGCATTTACAATGGAGGACCCATTTAAAAAGCTTATATGAATCCGGTGAATAAATGACTAATTAAGTATACCTATTACTTTATCAACTCCTAGTGGTTTGGAGGACCTAGCTATTGGAATATTGCTTTAATATTTTCTAATTTCTAATAGATTCACATTACTTTTTGTCTGGCAGTTAGGATGTCCTTGTTTCTGAGCATTGTGTAAACTAAACTGTTTATTAATTAATGATTTTTCAGAAAATAAAACTATTAATATGGAAGTGTTCTTTAATATTATGTTATATTTAGCGGCCATATTAAGAAGGCCAAATTGTTAAAATTATCATTAATAATATTTGAATGTTATATTGACAATATGATACTATTGAAATCACTTTGATTTATTTTAATTTTAGTTTTATTTCTTTTAATTTATTTCATTCATTTAGATTATATATATGAAATTCCAGTTATGCTGTCCTAATACCTCCATTTGATTTGGTGTGCTGATTTCAGCAGGGTCGTCATTCTACCTTCTTCTCTGGAATCATAAAACAAACAAAATCTCCAATTATTCTTGCGGCTTTTTCACGGCACTGATATGTTTATTTAGGAAGGACCAATCTAGCTGCTATTGTTAGGGGCTGTATATAGGCATTGTTCAATGAGGCAATGATTATAGGGTATTGGCTTTCTATGTGTCATTGTTGCACTTGGCCTATAGGTGGCGGCTCTGGCCTTGTGAACGGCAAACTGTTGCTTGGATGTCCCATCATGAGATTTCTCTCACCATGAGCAAGTAAACATTTTCGCTGAAGTTTTTTATTTAATACGGATAGATGCAGCTGCTGGTGGATGCTTGTTCACTTATTGATCGATTATGTCATAATTTACACAGTTCTCAACTTAAGTGTTCAATTCCACTACAACCGCCAAGAAACTATGCTTATATTTTACCAGCACTTTTCTAGAATAAGGTGGGAAGTTTGTTGCCATATTACTATTATCCAAAGCTACTAACGGCACAAATAATCCCATTTGAAGTAGCTATTATATATATGTTAGATAAAAAATTATCTAACATAACGTTTGTTGTAAAGATGTAAAAAACCATTTGGCCTGTCCTCCTAACCCTTCTTAAATTATATCTTGTCAATTAGAATCATACAGCAGTTCACTCAATTTGGGAGCTGAATTTAAATTCATTGTAGAAAAATTTTTTTAATCATTAAACAATGTTTTAATGACCAAAACACATATTTGTTTTCTACATTTTACGTGCACTGAAAATATCACTTATGTAAAAAATAGACACAGTTTAAAAAAAAATAATATCTATCTATCTATCTATCGATCTATATATATATATATTATACTTATATAGATTAATTGGTCTATATATAGTATATAGTAGTATATATAGTTTTACTATGTACATTGGTGTGTATATGTATACATAGATATAATTTTAATTTAAAAAACTTTGACTTTATTTTGAGCTTCTTAAGCAATCACACAATCATTTCATACATTTTTTTTATTTTACATTAATGTACATGAATTTATTGACATAAGTGAACAACTTTTTTTTTTTTTTTTTAATTTAATCGAGAAAATAATAATTAAGGCATACTTTTGAAAAAAGAAATAAATGACGGCATAACCTTATTTATTCTTAGGTTGTTATTATAATATTATTATTTATTTTAAGACGCTTTCATTTAGGGTTTTCCTTAAGAGTTTTTTTTTTTTTTTTTTTTTCTTTTTTTTGTTTTTTTTTTTTCTTTTTTTTTTTTTTCTTTTCCTATCCAAATTTTGTACTCCTTCCATTGATACAAGAGTCCTTTACTTTTTTTTTTTGAGGTTAAATGTGTTTTCGAGATTTACCAAACATCTGGCGACTGCCCAGGGCTCTAGACGGGATGTGATTGGGGTTGAATTTTTGCTGTGCACGACAGTGGTACAGCCAGTATGTCCCAGTCTCTGAAAGACTGCTGGCCTGGGACAGGAGGAAGGTATCAATACATTCCCATGGTGGCACAGACAGGACCGGCCCTGTGTCCCAATGATGACGTCACAGGAAGCAACATACTGGCCCCAGCACACAGTGTTAACAGTCCGCCAGAAAGCTGTGACTCACGAGTGGTGTGAAAGAGACCTAGAGATACTGTTTCGCAGGGATGGAGGATGAAAAGTATTTGCCATGTTAAACTGTTGATTTATTGGGAGCCTAGTTGGGGTGAAAACAGGAAGTCCCAGAGACAGCCTTTTTGTTTTTTTTTTAGGCCTTTTGGTGTGTGTGATTCGTCACGGCAGGTCACCCCCAAACACCGTTTCAGTCCACGTTTCAGCCCCTGTGATGGCTTTTTGTCTCCCTCCTCTGTCCCAGCATCCGTTTAATGAGCAGGCCGAGGATGTAGCCCCCATATCAGCAAGAGGGCACTTATGTACTCTGGCCCTATTGCTCGCCCTCGGTGGTTCTTCTACCCTTTTTCTAGATTTATCTGTTCTAACTTTGGCTCAGTATAACGTTCTTTATTTGTGTAACAAAAAAATAGTACCTTTGTGTTGGAGCAGCCTGCTTGGTTGCAAGTGTACAAAAAAAACATAGTGTAAAACAAAAATATTTCAAAACTATTAACTTTCAATAAAGATAGAGAAATCCAGATGGTATTTAACAAAACAATACTTTTTTATTTTTAAAAACAGTTACTTTTACTTTTTGAATAACTAATTTTAAGTAAAAATTTCTCAATGAATCAAGTACACTACTGTTGAAAAAGTGTAGTATTTGAATAAAAAAAAAATAATTTATTTAGCAGGGATGAAATGAGTTGATCAAAAGGACAGACAAAGACATTTATAATGTATAAACAACATTATTCTATTTTACATAAATGCTTTTCTTTTTGTTTGAAACGTTCTATTCATCATACAAACCTGAACATAAAATGTATTACTCTCCCCAAAAATATGAAGCAGCTCAAGTGTTTTTTCAACAGTGATAAATAATCAGAGGAAATGTCTTCTTTCTCACCAAGTCAGAATATTTGACATGAATTTCACCAATGAAAACGGTGTAACGAGTAAAATTGCCATAGTAATTTCACCATTCTAGAGTTTTTACTGTTTTTTTTTTTTGACATCAGGAAACACAGTGGTTGGTGAGCAGAAGAGGACTTCTTAAAAAACATGGCAAAGCTTGAGTTAAACGATGAGCCATTAAGTATGTGTGAAACAAAAATCCCAAAGTAAATAGAGGTGCAAAATATATGTTAACTGAAACTGTGTTAAAACTGTCTACCTTTTCACACTAATTTAAGTTACATTGATTAGACGCCTTTTTTTCCTTGTACACATGCAAGTGATTTTGTTAAATTATGCATACAAATATGGAACAAAAAGTGTGAAAAAAGAATTTACTTGCTGAATGTTTTATGGTAGTTAGGGGTTACATTCTAGCTGAAAAAATTAGCTGTAGCAGGTGTCACTTAAAAAGATTTAAAAGAACTCTTAACAACTTAAGCAGACTTTCACACCCCACCCCACACCCCAAAAAAAACAAAGTAAAAGGTGGGTTCTCATGTGTGGATAGTGATTTCATTCACCCTGGTAACTCACTTCTAATTGGTTAAACTGAACAGATGCAACACTCCATACTTTACTACAGGAGGAGCAATAGTAATGCTGCACATGCTGCTCTCTCCTCTCTCTCCCTCTCTCTCTCTCTCTCTCCTCTCTCTCGCTGTCTCTCTCTCTCCCTCTCTGTTGGGACTCTCTCAAACCTCCATTAGTTCTGACGTGCAGGACCACTGATTCCGTAAAGGTCAGGACCCTGCGCCAGCAGGGACTTGGCAGGGTTTTTAGTGCGGCATAATCACAATCTGCGTGCAAGAGTCCAGCGCTGCCCACTGAGTTTTCTCTTTATCTCCTTTGCTACTCCGCGACACGGCTCTCACAGCCAACAAACTCACTGACCGCTGTCTCAGACATTGCAGCACCTAACTGTGACTGCAGCAGGCTGCGTGGCTGTATGGTGACTGTGCACATTTTTGTTTTTTGTTTTTTATTATTTTGAAATTTATTACCAATTTCGGAGCTGAATTTTTTTCTGTGTGTGACTGGTGTTTTTCTGCCAGAATGCTGAGGTGTCCTGTAGTTGTCAGGCTGTGCCATGTGGTTGCTAAGGGGTTTGGGTTGGTTGCTAGGGTGTTCTCGGTGATTGCTGGTGTTTGTAAGGGGTTTGGGTTGGTTGCTAGGGTTTTTTCTGTTATTTTTTGTGTGGTTGCTAGATGCTTCTTCCAACTACCCAATCTGAGTGGGCTAGTTCCATCCAGTATCCCTGTATGGGCTTTATTTATTATTTTAGAAGATATGCTATAGCCTAGTTAATTTTTTCCTGAATATTTGTGCATGATTGCGAATGTGATATTAATTTTATACAACAGTTAAAAACAAGAAGTTAATATTGAGTGAGAGACAATATTGTTGTCACGCTTACTTAGGGAAGGAACGAGGAGATCCAAGAGAATACTTCTGTAACAAAGTTTGTATGTCGGGAAGAAGGAGGTGGGAAACGGCGCAAACATTCAAATAAAACTGGAATAATAAAATAAAACAAAAATAGTGCTACAGCACCCTTGCAGACGACTGTCGCCGCTATGTGTTTATTTTATTATTAAAGTTTTATTTGAATGTTCATTAACAGAACCAAACACAAAAGTAGAATCCAGCCCTGGTCCTCGCTCGTCCAACACTGTCACTCAATCCCTCCTTTCATCCTTCTGGCGCTCCTCTGTGGGACTCGAGACCGTTTGGAGGTGCGCCAGGTGTCGCGCAATAAATTTACTCCACTGGCCTTGCTTTACTCCCACAGCTCTCAAGACCCCGTCCCTCTCGTCACGACTTCGTAGTCGACTTTAAAGGTTTACTCCACCGCAAAATGAAAAAATTTTGTCATTAATCACTTACCCCCATGTCGTTTCAAACCTGTAAAAAGCTTTGTTCGTCTTCAGAAACACAATTTTAAGATATTTTGGATGAAAAGTGTTAGGGCTTTTTAGGCCTGTCCCATAGACTGCCTCGCCACTAGCGGCCTGGCCATTACGGATGGGACCCATACTAATCCCCCCTTCCCCAAAAAAATCCTTGGGGAGAATTCCTTCTTTCGAGGTCCCCCATAGGCCTAACTCGGGAAACCAGTGGCCCTCCCTGGGCTTGACTTGAGGACATGGAGCTCTTTCTTGGGCTGGACATGGGAAACTAGAGCCCTTTCTGTGGCTACACTCAGGGATTGGAGAATTCTCTGGGCTAACCTCGGGGACTGGAGCCCTCACTGGGCTAAACACGGGGAATGGAGCCCTCACTGGGCTAAACCTCAGGGACTGGAGCCCTCACTGGGCTAAACACGGGGGACCAGGAGCCCTCACTGGGCTAAACACCAGGGGGACAGGACGGAGCCCTCAATGGGCTGGACTGGGGACTGGAAACTCTTCTTTGGGCTGGACATGGGAAACTAGAGCCCTTTCTGTGCTACAACTCAGGGCTTGGGAGCCTTCTCTGGGCTAAACTCTGGGGGACGTGGAGCCCTCACTGGGCTCAACTGGGGGACTGGAGCCCTCACTGGGCTAAACTCGGAGACTGGAACCTTCTCTGGCCTAAACTCGGGGAGCCCTTCACTGGGCTAAACTCGGGGGACTGGAGGCCCTCACTGGGCTAAACTCTAGGGACTGGAGCCCTCACTGGGCTAAACTTGGGGAATGGAGCCTTCTCTGGGCTAAATCAGGGATTGGAGCCTCTCTCTGGGCTAAACACAGGGGGGCTGGAGCCCGCGCTGGCACTAAAACACTGGGAGCAGGAGCCCTCACTGGGCTTGACTTGGGGACTGGAAACTCTTCTTGGGCTGGGGACTGGGGGAACTAGAGCCCTTTCTGTGCTACACTCAGGGATTGGAGCTTTTCTCTGGGCTAAAACGCAGGGGACTGGAGCCTCACTGGGCTAAACACAGGGACAGGAGGCCCTATCTGGGGCTAAACACGGGGACTGGAGCCCTCACTGGGGCTAAAACTCGGGGGACTGGAGCCCTCACTTGGCCTAAACACGGGGACAGGAGCCTCACTGGGCTAAACTCGGGGACTGGAGCCGCACTGGGGCTAAAACTCGGGGACAAGAGCACCTCACTGGGCTAAACTCAGGGACTGGAGCCCTCACTGGGTAAAACATTGGGACAGGAGCCTCACTGGGCTAAACTCAGGGACTGGAGCACTCCCTGGTAAAACTCGGGGACTGGAGCATTCTCTGGGCTAAACTCAGGGATTGGAGCCTTCTCTGGGCTAAACACAGGGACTGGAGCCCTCTCTGGGGCTAAACACGGGGACAGGAGCCCTCACTGGGCTTGACTTGGGGACTGGAACTCTTCTTGGGCTGGGACATGGGAACTATAGCCCTTTCTGTGCTACACTCAGGGATTGGAGCTTTCTCTGGGCTAAAAAACTCGGGGATGGAGCCCTCGACTGGGCTAAAAACGGGGACAGGAGCCCTCACTGGGCTTAACTCGGGGGATGGAGCCTTCACTGGGCTAAACTCGGGACTGGAGCCCTCACTGGGCTAAACTCTGGGGGGACTGGAGCCCTCACTGGGCTAAAACTCGGGGACAGGAGCCCTCACTGGGCTAAACACGGGACAGGAGCCCTCACTGGGCTAAACACCGGGAACAGTGGCCCTCACTGGGCTAAAATTCGGGAACTGGAGCCCTCACTGGGCTAAAACTTGTTGACAGGAGCCTACACGGGAGCAAAAGCTCTGGGGCTGGAGCCAACACAGGAGCGAGCTCTGGGGCTGGAGCCGACAGCCTTTTCCTCCTCAGGTTTTCTTTTTTTAATGGTGGTTAGGTAAGCAGTTGCTGTTGGCTGAGGGCTTGGCATCGTTTGCAGCCTGGTGGCTTGTGTGAGCCGCAGATGGCGGGCTTGACATCGGAGTGGCCAGCAAGCTGGAGTGTTGAACGGCCGGCAGGCTGGAGAAATTTCACAAATTTTCTCTTAAAAATTTCACAACACTTTTCCTTAATCGTCCATCCTTCCTTTTTCCTCTAATAAAAAGCAGTCAATTTTAATACTTATTCATTTATTTGAAATGGTGAGATTTTATTAGTCACAATGCAGTGAAAAAATAAATAAAAAACTTATTTTTTTATTTACTGAATTATTTATATAGTATTTATATTTGCACAACACTTTTCCCTATTTATGCTTCCTTTTCCCTCTAATAAAAGCATTTACTTATGTGTTTGTTTTTGACTGGCCATATTTCTAGTAATAAGCACTGTTTCTCTTCTCTCAGCCTTCCACAACATCATGAAGCATCCCATGCTGCTCCTGCAGCACTGAAGCCCATCTTCCCCCTGCGGCCAGGCTGTGGCTCTTGGCTTCTCAGTCCCTGCCAGGCGTTCTTGCCTCTTTTTGTGGTTTGCACAAAGGGGGCCATTGCCCTCTCGCAGGCTACGTTACAGTCTGTCACATGAGGTGGACACTCTAGTTCTGCCGCAGTTTATTTGCTTGTGGCACTGCAGATTACTTCCACAGTCTCTGTCTGCCCTGCACATCCATTTTTCAATTAGGGCCTATTAGTGCTTCCCCCGCCTCACCGCACAGTCCCCTCTCACTGCGTCCGTTCATATACCACGCCCGAAGAGCACATCGCTAAGCTGAAAATGTGATACTTAAATAAGCATTGAAACACACTCATACGTTGAGTGATCTCATTAGTACTTTTTAGTATTTAAAGGTTTTTAAAAACATATTTCCATGCACTTCCAGAGTCTTATTTCACCTTGCATTTGTATTGCTGGCTTAGAATTTGGCCAGTTGCTTTTTCACTTGAAAGTAGTGATTATGTTGCTCAAATATGAATGAAACAGAGCTATAGTATCATATGCTCAGAAATTGGTTGTTTAAGGTGATTCTGCACAGTGTTATTTTAGTATCAGTAGGGTTATTAAGTTATAACTAAAACTGAAACTAAAATGAAAACTATTCAAAAAATGAAAGATTAAAACAAAATAAAATAAAATCCCCCAAAAATTAACTTTTTAAACTATTTTGTCTAGTTGCAATGGCTTTAATTTATTTTACCTTGATTTACTACAATAAATAAAACTGAAATAAAAATTTATAAAAACTGCATATTTAAAAAAATAAATAAATAACACAACAGAAATTACTAAGACCTTACCTAAAATTAAAATAAAAAGAAAATATAAAAATGAAAACTGATTCAAAATATGAATAAAATGTATAATAGTATATCCCTACTAGTAAAATAACATATACTGTATGTCAGTGAGATATAATATATATATATATATATATATATATATATATATATATATATATATATATATATATATATTATACACATACATATTTTGAGTTTTTTTTAATCGTCTATTTTTAGTCGTGTTTTGTTTTTTAAAGAGTTGGTTGATTGCGATTTCACTTTTTTAACGTTAGTTAGTGTGTAATGTTGCTGTTTGAGCATTACCATATCTGCAAAGTTACGATTCTGAAAGTTCAGTGCAAATGGAGATATCATCTTTTATCAAGATATCATAGGGACTACAATGAGTTACTTCCCGGGTTTGTGATGTCACAAACCCAGATAAACCCCGCCCCCGGGAATGTGCAACAAAGGGGGCGAGGCCATGTTGCGCTGCTTTAGAGAAGAGGAAGAGTTGTTGCCCATGCCGTCAAAACTAGGCATGAAAAAAATCTATTCATATATGAATCGCGATTTCTGTCTTCTAACAATTCTAATGGATACACAAGTTTCAAAATCAATGTTCTAAATCAGAGGTTCTTAATCCTGCTCCTCGTGCCACTCTGCTCTGCACATGCTCTGCTTTGCATCTCTCTCTCTGTCTTTGTCTCATTCAGATCATTCAGCTCGTCAGCTCCAACAATGAACTGTTCCATTTAGGGCTGTGCGATTAATCGAAATCGAATCACAGTCGCGATTTGAGATGTTGTGATTTGCTAATCACAAGGGCTGCAATGTGGACGCGATATTACTCTGCTCCAGAGCATATGCATGACTTCCAGCCTTGAGTTCTGTTTTCAGTACGTAGAATAAAAGAAGCATTCTTAGATGTTTTTGTACATGAAACTTATTTTACACATTTTATCTCCACAACCCGATTAATTGAAATAAGTTTTATTGCATGGTCCGCTATTCCCAATTCAGAAGACCGCACACACAGCCGCGTGTCTCTGAATGCTTCTCATACTTGCTCCTCTCTGCCCCACGCGGTGCGAATTCCGCGTCACGGATTAGCCATTCACACTTGCCGCACTCACAACAGCCTGTCTCGTTACGCTCAGTTTATACTCGCACCCGGCTCCACACCGCAAATCTACATGAGCGCATCTGGCCAGTATGGATGAAGCTTGACGCATGCATGGAACCTGTGTCAACCCGAGCCTGGCTCCACATTTAAAACAAATATAAATTCAGTCTCAACTGCTTGCTAATTTCACTTGGATGAAATGAACATTCAGTACATTTTTCCACTTGTTCTTAAAATCCCAAATACTTAAAAAAATATAAATAACATATGGAATGGCCTACGTTTAATAATTGACTAAAGAAATACAGTTCTTTTATTTATAAAAAATAAACAAATCTTTCCTGTGAAATAAAGTAATTAAGTTAATTCTGTAAAAGTAGTTATATCATTATAATCTTGCCTGCTGAAAAAAACAACAACAACAATAGAACCCCTCCCTAAACACAATAGAAAATGTAATGGATTTCAGAGTCATATGGGAATTGTATTGGTTTTAATGTAAATTATAATGGTGTCTATTTGATGGATTATATTGGTAGGATGTAATATGGCAGATGGTAACCAATAGAACAACAGTAATTCCTACTGGAATTATGCCCAAAACAAAAAGGAATTTTGTAATGGTTTAATGGAAACTAAGAATTTCTGTGATGGTTTCTATAGTTTTTTTCAACAGGGTAATGATACTCATACTGTGCTGCACATTATTGACAATATTGAGCTGAAGCTCAAATCGCAATATCTGTCAAAAAAATAGCAATTAGATATTTTGCCCAAATCGCACAGGGCCCTAGTTCCATTTATACACTTTATGTATATAGAACAGACAGATATTTTTCACATAGCTATAAGAAGTGTTAAACATGGATGCGCATGCGGTTGCCGTGCTGTATAAAGCTTTAATCAGGTTTAAAGCCATATATTAACAAGCTAACTAAGCAGTAGCATTTACAAATAAACGTGTATCTAAAAGTTTTGAGACAACAAACAAACAATGAAAGAAAACAATAATAATAATAATTCTTTACATTTATATAGCACTTTTCTGGGCACTCAAAGCACTTTACCAGAAAAGGGGGTAATCTCCTCAACCACCACCTAACATACCGCGGTGTTTGCACAGGTTCTGCGGGATCCTCTTCACTAATATCCTCTGTGTCTCATTTGGGCTCAAATTGATTAAGTAATATTGACGACGCCAGTGTTTACATTACAAGGTAATGCTGAGGGCGTGATGTTTAGACGTTTAGATGTGTTTAGCACACTGGGCCAGCTAACCAATCTGAGCCCTTTTGCAAGTCATTGCCATTTCTTCATACTTTTCATCTTCAGAAAGATCTTTCTTCCTGAGCATATTTCAGGAGAACTGTGACTTGCTTAATAATGTGAAACAACCTCTTTAAGTAGGGTTTCCATTTACCTAAGAAGACCTGGCCAAACTATTGAAACAAATCTGTCCTGCGATTGATACAGTTATCTAAAAAGATGTGAAAAACCACACAAACAAAATCTGACTCTTTATTGTACCAAAATCCTATTGATATATCACTTGCATAATAATTTGGAAACACAAATCTTTCATATAAAATGTTTCGGTCATATGACCCATTAATAATCGTTTTAAATTATCGTTGATAGCAGTACTGACCAAAATAATCGTCGTGTTTATATGATTTTTTGTCATAATTGAGCAGCCCTACTTTGATGAGGCGTCTTAAAAATGCGGCAAAAAATGCGGAAAGACGGTGTAAGACTGAAATGCAAAAAAATAATGCAAAACATGCAATGTTTTAAGATAACACTATAGATTTTTACATTTAAAGAATATTTTTTTTCCATTAGTTTTTATCCATCAAGCACAAATACTACGTCTGTTCACTTAGAAAAGTACAGCCACACAATTGCCACAAATTATTATGTTGAGCAAGTTATGCACCAAAGTTAATTTTATTTATTGTATTCACATGCTCAAGTAATGATGAAAGAATTTTGGCTCTGGCCCATTCCATCCCCCAAACTTGGCCTAAGGATGCGCATCACTGCTCCCTGGCATGATTTTCGGACTCCATTGTGTGGCTTTCATTGTCCTCCCTCCCTCGAGCCCAAAATCTTTCCTCTAGTTCACTGCACGCCCCCTCCGCCCGGCCTCTGCACACCTGGTCCTGGCAAATTAGTGCGAAACAGAAGAGAGGGGGCTGTGTGGGTCTTTAAGCATTCCGACGGAGCAAAAAAGTTAATGATGGGCGCTTCAGTGTGGCTGACAGTGGGGAAAAAAAAAGTTTGAGAAACAGGAAAGAAATGCCATACATTCTTCAAAAAAGGTTTTCTTTATTGGCTTCTATAGTTTTATGAAAACCTTAAACATCCTTAGAAACTTTCCATTCCACAAAAAGGTTCTTTATAGTGAAAATAAGTTTTTTAAATGTTTTTCACACTAAGAAATAAAGTGATTCTTTGAAGAACTGCTCACTGACAGGTTCTTTTGGAAACCAAAAATGGTTCTTCGATGGAATCACTGCGAAAACCCACTTTTGGGGGCCTTATTTGTAAAATGGAGAGTCTCTGAATGTCCTTTTTACTTAGTTTGACACTGAACTTTTTTATGCATAGCTATTTGGTATTCAGTTAGGAATACCAAAGTGGAAGAATTAAATGCGTGACAAGCTAAATCAAAACACTCTTTTAGTTTTTAGTCATTCTAAGACTAAATAAGTGAAATTCGCACAACAATTTTCTCTACTTGTCCTGCTTTTTTTCCTCTAATAAAAGCAGTTTATATGCCCGCCTTCTTACAGGGTCTAATCTGGCCTGACAGCTTCCTCTCGTAATTGGTATAACACCCAGATGGACGGGGGCTCTAATTTGCCGTTCCCAATAAAGAGAGGCGGCTGAGGGGGTGGTGGAGAGGGAGAAAGCCTTGATTTGTTGGTTATAGATACAGAAGCCGTAAACACCCCAGGCCTCTGGGACGACAGTTTGAGCAGGCTTTTGTTCACACGTTTGTTCAAAAGAAGCGCTCTTCCCAACCTCCCCCTCCTCCCGCTGCCTCTCTCTTGCTCACACACACATACAGTCTATTCCCTCGGTTTCATTCAGCTGTTCTTCCGTGCAGCCTATAGCTGGAGTAGTAGTGGTGGTGCGCAAGAGTCGTTGTCGGTGTGTGGATGGGTGGCCGTGACCTAGACGTTTTTCAGGGCAACTGCTTGACCTCTCGCTATTAATGAGGCCACAGGCAATGAGCTCTGGGTCAATGGTCAGGTAGAGAGAAGATATGAGGTGTTTCTCTGACATATAATTATCCATCCATCCATCCATCCATCCATCTATATCTTTCTATAGTTATAAGTAAAACTGAATCTAAAATTAAAACTATTAAATAAATAAAAATAAAATAAAACCCCCAAAATTTGTTAAAAAAAAAAAAATAATAAAGTTGCCTTTAGTATTTTATAGGGCCTTATGAAATCTGTTTTATTTTTTCCTAAATTCCGTTTTTTTTTTTTTTTTTTTATTTTTCCAAATCCAGGTTTTTCTGTTTAAATTTTTCTGGATTCTGTTTTAATTTATAATTTTTTTTCTTAAAGTAGCCATATGATTTTCCCCCTCAGAAATTCTGTGTTGTGTATTGAAATTTTTCTGGTTATCAATTGAAGGCATAAAACATTAATTTAATTTATCTTTTATTTATTGAACATTAAGCAAACTTTATTTTTTGGCAAACAAAGGGGATTTTCTATTAAAATTAAAACCTGAAAAACAAATGGTGTGTGATTAATCATTAAAAAATAATGTTTGCTTCATTTTAGTAGTAGTAGTAGGCTTTGTACATTTTACTGAAAAATTGACTTCAAATCAAACCAGACTTTTATTTTGATGGGTTGCTGTGATATGACATCCACATCACAGAAATCATAGGGCCCTAATTTTACCTTGATCTACTAAAATAACTAAGGCTGATGATACACGGGGTAACTTTTTTTAGCAATGTTGTCGTCAATGGGCAACCAGGTGAAACCACAGGGCCCCCACAACTGATCTAAAGTATCCAGGTAGAAATTTTGTTACCCGTTCTCAGTGGAAAAGTGCCCAAGCAACATTGCTCAAAAAAAGCTGACCGGCAACATTGCTCAAAAGGTTGCTCCATGTATCATCAGCCTAAGGCTGAATTTACTAAGACTTTAACTAGAATTTAAAGAAAAAAAAAGAAATATAAAAATGAAAACTGATTCAAAATGTGAATAAAATCTCTAATAGTATACCCCTAATAGTAAAATAGCACTGCATGTCAGATTTACTGTAGTGAGATATTGTAGTTTATATTCATATTTTGAGTTACTTTTTTGCCAGTCAATTTTGTATTAGTCATGTTTTGGTTTTTAATTTGTCTGTATAGTTTTTATTTCATTTATTTTATATCACGTTAAATCAGCTGAAATAAAATAATTTTTCATATTTATAATTTTTTTTATTTTACTTCACTTAAAATTTATTTTAAAGTAACAACATTGTTTTAAATTAACAACGTTTTCTAACTATAATAACCCTGATTCTATTGCAGCAAACAGAATGCGCAGAGCAATACGAAACTGTCGATGTAAGACTGAAATGCCTGTGCATGAATTAATCAAAAGTAGGTCATTACACTTAAATCGCGATATGGAATAGTATCTGTAAATATTTCAAATTAAATCAAATTTATGCATTTAGCAGACGCTTTTATCCAAAGCGACTTACAGTGCTTTCAGGCTATCATATTTTACCTATCATGTGTTTCCGGGGAATCGAACCCTAACCTTGCGCTTGGTAACGCAATGCTCTACCACTTGAGCTACAGGAGCACAAAAAATATTAAGCCGGAAAGGTCTATTTAAATATGAATCCTGGATGTTCTGCGTGGCTCTGTTAATGAATGGCGCAGAAGCACAGTTTTGTTTATTACACACAAATATGGAAGCGCGTGTGACGCTCGTGGTGATTTTCAGCATCTGCCGTCTCACTAAATGAGGACGTAAACACATGAAGAACATCTCCAGAACTGCTCTGAGAGTGACTTCATGAGCATTTGACCGTTTGATTCAAGAAAAACTAGCTCATATCACATACACAGAACTGTAAATGTAATCATGGCAACCCATCAAAATTAAAGTCCAGTTTAATTTAAAGACAAGTATGTCAGAAATGTATTACTATTGTTTAGCAGAATTTACATGGCCCACTACTACTACTACTAAAATGAAACAAACATTATTTGTTAAGGAATAATCACAACATTTGCTTCCACAGCAAATCCCCGTTTGCTTAATTTTCAGTAATTAAAAGATAAATTAAATTAATGTTTTATGCCTTTATTTGATAGCCAGAAAAATGTAAATACACAGCAGAATTTCAGAGAAAAAAATAAAATTTCATAAGGCTATTTTAAGAAAAAGTTAAGGAAGAAATTAAGTTGTTTTTATGCATTTAAATAATTAGACATGCTAAAACACAGAATTAGGTAACAATAAAACGAAAATGGTGAAGAAAAAATAAAACGTATCATAGGGCACTAAACGTAAGTTTTTATAAATTGATGTGAAAATGTATGTTTCATGATTTTAATTATTAGACATGCTTTTTGATTAATAAAATGTAATTAATTTAAACATTAAAAAGGAGTCAAGAAAAAAAAACAGAATTTGGGAAAAAATAAAACGGATTTCATAGGGCCCTATGTTAGCACACTTGGCAATAAAGTGTGACACTAAATTAGACTATAAGACTGTACAGTACACTTTTACAAATAAATACAACAAGTGACTGAGTCGTGATATTCACACTGAGCAATCTGAGTAAATTGACCCATTATAATATTGCACGTTGGCCTTCACTTTGATATTCACAGTATGTTATACAAAGATACAATTTAAATGGAATGAGTACCTGTAGAGATTTAGTGACTAGATATAGTATTGCACAATTGACATATTATCGCACCTTACTGCAGATATAGTTTTTCACATTTATTAACCAGATATGGTAATTTCACCCTGACATATTATTTAGTGCATTTGTTTGAAGTTTTGATAAATAAAGTGTACAGACAGTGGTATTGCAGATTGACATTCTGCATATTATACAATATTGTATATATTTTATATTGCATGTTGTAGCAGAAGTATAGACAGAATAAATTTAAATGAAATAAGTGACTGTAGTTAAAAGAATAACGTGGTTGGAATAGTAATTGGCATTAGTGCATTTATTTAAAGTCCTGATAGGAACTGGGAAGAAACTGTTCTGTAAGCGAGTGGTTTTTGCTCTTAAGGATCTGTACCGCCTGCCTGAGGGCAGAAGATCAAACAGGTGGTGTCCTGGATTGGATGTGTCCTTGATGATGTTTTTGGACCTTGAGAGATAATGGGAGTGAGCAATGCTTTCCACGGAGGGTATTGAACAGCCAATGGTTTTTGAGGATAAGTACATTCCTATCTTTCACTCTATCATTCTGTCTTTCTGTTCTTCTATCTATCTATCTTCAAAAAGTCTTTATCAAATCAACATTCAAAGTTAGTCTTGAATTAGTCATAATACTTTATTTGAAATTTTTATTAATTCTCAGTGGTGCACAACCCTGTTGAAGCAAACTGCATGATCAAAAAGACATTAACTTTCATGCAGACTATAAGACATACAGTTGGTTAGAAAGTTTAACTGAAATGGATGTTATAAAAATGGATGGGTGGCAGAAAGACTTCAGTGTTCTTTCAGTGGTCATCTCTGTAATGATTCATATCAGTTCATAGTACCACTGATCACAGTGAACTGTTTAAAACAGAGTTATTATGGAGTAAACCTAAGACTGCACTATGAAATCACAGCCCAGCTTTTGAAGTAATGTTATGTGGGGGCTGCGGTTCAGTAGTGCATCAAACTGCACTGTGCAAAAGAAGCTGGAGATAATACAGGGATGCAAGGTTTAATTGATTTTGAACAAATGTTAAAGGACACAAAGCAAATTCATGGTCTCTGTGGAGGAGTCTTGATCGCACAGATGGAGAAAACATGTCCTTGGCTTTTATAGTAGGACTTCATGTGAAAATTGGGGTCATTGGGTCTAAAAAATGGGTGGATTTAGGTGAGGAATTGACTTGTTCTCAAAGAAAAGGTGACAATCAACGTTTTATATTCAGCACACTGATGTTACCCATTTGCAGAAAGCCAAGAACACAATCTTTTTTTATTCTAAAAATGAACAAATCATTGCAGTATTGTGGGCTAAATGTGAGAAACGGCATAGGCTTAAATAAAAAAGCATAATAAATATAAAAGGTTAAAGACTAAAAGATGTATTATCCAGACTAAATAGTATGTGAATTTTCCAGAAATATATTTATTCCTTTCTTATTATGGGAATTTTTGCACATATCTTCCAATGACATTTGTGCTTAGGAGTTTAGGAAGAAATTAGATTAGATTAGATTCAACTTTATTGTCAATATGCCAGAGTACAAGCACAGAGCTAATGAAATGCAGTTAGCATCTAACCAGAAGTGCAAGAATATAGTGTTTTATATACATATGTGCAGAGTAAGTGAAGCTATGATTTACAGAATATACAGTGGAGTTGCTATATACAATATTAAGCAGAGTATGTACAGAATAAAAATAGGAATGCAATGTAGGATTATATGTACATTTTGAACAGCAGCAACGTAAAAACAGTGGTAAATAAATAAATACAGTAGGTTGAGTGTACAATAGTAAAGTTGAACAATGTATTCTATGCAAAATATCAGTAGTGCAGTAATATATTTATAGAAATAATTTACTGTGTTTTGAACAGTAACAACGTTAGACAGTTTACAGTGTAATAGCTTGAACAATGTACAGTCTGTGCAAAATATGAGTAGTGCAAATACATGTATGTAAAGTACTGTGACCAGTGCAGGTTAGATGGGTGGTGTGGAGTTCAGAAGGGTCACAGCCTCGGGGAAGAAGCTCTTCCTGAGCCTACTAGTGCGAGAGCGTAGGCTCCTGTACCGCCTGCCAGATGGAAGGAGGGTAAAAAGTCCATGGTTAGGGTGAGAGGCATCCTTGATGATGTTCTTTGCCCTGCCCAGGCAGCGTTTGTGATAAATGTTCTCAATGGTAGTTAACTGGGTGCCGGTGATCCGTTGAGCAGTTTTTCACTTTGCGGTCAGATGTGGAGCAATTGCTGTACCATACTGAGATGCAGTTTGTGAGTATACTCTCAGTGGTACAGCGGTAGAATTCCACAAGGATCCTGGGACTCAGGTGAACTTTCTTAAGGCTCCGTAAGAAGTAAAAGCGCTGCTGTGCCTTTTAGACCCAGGGTGGAGGTGTTTAGGGTGAGGACATCAGAGATGTGGATGCCAAGGAACTTGAAACTCGACACACGCTCTACTACAGCTCCATTGATGTAGATGGGGGTGTGTGCATGACTCCTAGTCCGCCTGAAGTCCACAATGATCTCCTTTGTCTTCTGGGTGGTTTAATTCCAGATTGTTGGTGGCACACCACACAGCCAGGTGCTGCACCTCATCCCTGTAGGCGGACTCATCATCATATTTGATCAGACTTACCACCGTGGTGTCATCTTCGAATTTGATTATGGTGTTGGAGCCATAAAGAGGAATGCAGTCATTGGTGAATAAGGAGTACAGAAGAGGGCTCAGTATGCAGCCCCCGTGGAACACCGGTGGGCAGGGTGATGATGGAGGAGGAGAGGTTATCTAACTTAACAGAATGAGGTCTATTATTCAGAAAATCTTGAACCCAGTTGCAGATGGATGTGCTGATTCCAAGCTGGCTGGGCTTGGAGATCAGCTTGGAGGGGGGTTACAGTGTTAAATGCAGAACTTAAATCAATGAACAGAATTCTCCACATGTCTACATGTAAATATCGGAAACAAAATTCACTGAACAGTTATGAATCAATAATATTTAATGTATATATTTCAATGTCATTTCAACATTTGCTCCACACAGCTCAACAAAGCTTTATTGTAAATAGTTAAAAACTCATTATAGTCTGGAATACTTTAAAGGCCGCCAAAAATGTTTTCTTTGTTTCTGTTGAGCCATTAATTTCAGAAACTGCTTTAGTTTCTCTAGTGTTACTGAACAAACAATGACGCTCCCATTCTTTTCAGCAGGTGCTCTTCATTTTAATGCCGTCATTCTCTCTTTGGCTCTCAGGAAATATCTGTGTTATTGAAAGAGCAGCTGTGTTCTCAAACCCAAACTTTGTTTCTCATTCTGGCTCTCTGTGAAAGGGCTTCAGGTTTGGAGTGGTGCTCATCTCACCGTGGACCAAAACCTTTCAACTCAATCCAGACCAAACAAATACACACATCTCCTGTGTCTTAATAAGCCATAAAAAGAGTTTAAAAGAAAACGACGAAACAAGAACACAATTCTCTGCTCAATCTCGCTGTTGTTTATGATTATAAATGTAGTAATAATAAAAAATGGAGAAAAAAAAAAATCAGTTACTGAAGAAAATATCAATGGTTCTTAAAGGGATCATTCACCCAAAAATGAAATTTAGCCCATGATTTACTCTCAAGCCATGTTAGGTGTATTTGACTTTCTTCTTTAAGAAGAATACAGTTGGAGCTTACCTCATACATCCTCAGCCCGGAGCTGCTTCCATGTACAATAGTTGGTGAAAGCTACTTTACAGTGATTATTATGTTTTGAATATGGATATTTTTCTTACAAAATACCATCAATTCACTACAGGAGGCCTTTGTTCACCCCCGGAACTGTGTGAGACACTTTTTATTAAGGATGGGTGCTTTTTATTTAACTTCCTTTGGACTGATGCATGCAAAACCCGCTGAGTGGCATTAAACAGATTGAAAGATCAAAGACAATTTTTAATATAACTTCGACTGGATTTGTCTGAAAGAAGAAAGTCATATACACCTAGGATGCCTCTGGGGTGAGTAAAAGACAGCTTAATTTTTGGGTGAACTAACCCTTTAAGGTTTCAGAGTCGTCTTTATCACATAACTATACAGTTGCTAAGGTGTTACTTGCCTGTTTTAGTGTCTACAAGTGGTATATGTCTCATACTGCTTTTCTTATTCACAATGTGAACGTTGCAAGTCAGATTGCTTAGAAATCCAACTGCAAACCTTTTCTGAACCAATTTCATTCACATAGCTGAAACGAAGCAGGACAAGTCACGTCCTAAAGTTTAATACTTTGGGTTAGGGGTTTGTTGGGGGGATTGTCTGATCATTCTCTTCTTCATTGCATGCCTTCCTTCTCCTCTCGTTCTGTGGAATGTGCTATCATTCTTTCATGGTGGAGGTGGCCTCTTGTGCGAAGTCTGTCAAAACAAGCAGCCTTCATCTTTCCTGAGCTGAAAAAATCGGCTCATGCTAGGAGGCTCTGCTGAGCTGGCCGGGCCCCGGGGTCTTCCTGTAATTAACCCTTATAGCACTCCCTCCCTCTCGCTAATCCAGAACCTTCACTGCTGATCCGTGCCCCCTCCCCGTGACCTCCGACCCTGCGCACCTCTCCATGGGTCACATGACTGGTGCAGGGTGTGGGTGAGGACCCCAGCCCCGTTGCCCCCCAATTAGCGACCCTAATTAGTGACGAAACCTCCTGCAGGGTCACTGAACAGGGTCCAGGGAGCACAGACAGGCAGAGAGAGCGGGAGGGAGGGAGCACGAGAGAAAAGAATCGCACAGGAAGAGGGAGGGTGGCGGTGGGACAGCGATGCGTGGTTAAAGGCGTGAAGGCCAAAACAGCTTTTACACTGAAAAGGAAAATATTGCAGTTGCTGATGGACAGAGTTGCTTTAATGGGGCTCTTTTTCTTTTTGTCAAGGTGGCCGTTTGAATTGTTGCCAAGCTGTATTATTGAGTGCAGATAAATACAAAGTTTTTTATGTTTTCTTTTATTTTCCTTTGACACTTTCTGGGTTTAAAAGTCCTGCAGTATTATGCCATTTTCTTAAAGGAGTAGTTTAGCCAAAGAAATGAGGATTCTGTCGTTATTGACTCACCTTTGTGTCATTTCAAAGCTGTTTGCTGTAGAAAAATGCTGTCATGAATGGATGTGGCTTGCCGGTTTGAATATGCAGAAAGGAGAATGCGATTTGAGAGCTGAAGCAACATGCTTTTGAGGAATGATTTCAGCCTGGAATAGTTTGAGTTGTTATTAATATTTGTAATTTGCATGAATAAAAGCTACTTCAATGTTTTAACTGGTTTGCTGTAAGTTACCTTGAGTTACCTTGAGTTGTACTGCAGAATACATGGAACAGTTTCTAGTTTTTATAAGTAAAAAGTAAGATTTTACCTTACTGCAACAACATTCAACTAGACACAATATGTATACAATAAATAATTTATATATTATAAAAAAGCCATATAATTTATTTATTATAATTTACATTATTATGTAAATTAGTATAACTAGTGTACATAAAAACTACTGCCATTCAAAATTTTAAGATCAGTAAGATTTTTAATGTTTTTTAAAAGAGGTTTCTCATAATCAAGACTGCATTAATTTAATCAAAGATACAGAAAGAAACAGTAATATTATGAAATATTATTACAATTTAAAATTACGGTTTTCTGTTTTAATGTACTTAAATGTAATTTACTTTTCTGTGATCAAAACTAGTAAAAAAGACTTATATTGTTAAAAAAGATTTTTATTTTAAATAGTCGTCTAAATGCTGTTCTTTATTAACATTTTATTAATATTTTTTATTCATGCATATTTAGCAATGCAAAAAGACTTGAAAATAGGAGAAAAATGCCCAAATCTAAATATTGTATATTAATTTCATGGGCTGGTTAGTCACACTTCTTTTATTTATTTTTTGTCAGTTTTTATACTGATATGGTTTGAGTTTGATTTGAAAGATTATTTTTGTTTTATTTGTGTTACTTCAGTTTGGTTCTGTGTCGGGTCACCACTTGATGTTTTATATTGATCCCAATATTGAGTCCTGGAAACCAAACTGGTTAAGAATGACAGTCTTTAATGAACGCTGTTCCTATCATTTGAGTTCCTCACCCAATCAAATGTTTTTGTTTTGTTTTTTACCTACACTAAAACCACCAGGCCACCCATCCAGTCCCCGTTCCCTCCATCCATCCACTCCCATGAAGAAAAGATGCCAATCATTTTAATTGGCACCCTGGAGTTGATTGTCCAGGCGCGAGACTCTGAAAGGGAGAGCAAGCACAGGGAGGAGATTGAGGGGACTAAAACATGTGGTTAAACCTATTGTGTCCGCTTGTCCACCATTTCCTGAAAAATAACTGTGCCGCCCCCCTGTCTGGAGAAAAAGTGCTGGAGGTTTTCAAGAGAAGAGAGAAGGGCTAGAAGAACAAATTAATACTTGATCACCCTAAACTGATATAATAATATTCAGAACAGTTTTAAATATCGGCATGATGCTGTTTTGGAACCTGAAAATCATTGCTTAATGACGTATTCATTTATTTAGTAATCAAATTTCACGCTCTTTAAAGACATATGTATGTATATATACATATATATATATATATAGAGAGAGAGAGAGAGAGAGAGAGAGAGAGAGAGAGATGCAATGCATTTAGCAGCGACAGAGTCAGAAAAATGACACAAGTAGGCAAATTACATAGACATATATTTATATGCATATGAATAAAAACACATGTACATATTGTACAATATTTTGGCTTTTTAGCCAAACCATGAGAAATGCTCTTTTGCCACAGAACACAAACTTTTTTTAAATAAGTGCAAATAGTTAATGAGACAAAGAATTGTAAAGCAATTATATTTTTTCATTATTTTTTTTTTTTTCTGTAAGATCACATAATACAACAGGAAAATACTGTGCAAAGACTCATATATTTACATACTGTTTAAGTGTTTTCTTATTTGTGAGAAGCTGGTGCCATCATGTAAATTTTTTTTTTTTTTTTATATATAATTTTCTGACACGGTCACATAAATGCAGTACTGCCAAAAAGCTTATGGCTTACTTGCACATAATCTTTGTGCCAGAACAACAGCACAGACGCTTTTAACAATGGAAGAAAATATGGAAGTGAGATCAAATAAAACACAAAATCTTTCCACACAATCACAGTAAACTCAAACCACATTTTACAATCATATCTGTGGCAATGCTATTTATATATACTGTCTTTGCTTGTTCAACATACTTCAGGCATATGGTTCATAATTAAAGGGGCAACAAGTTTTTATAATTTGTAGTGATGGTAAAAGGTCTTCAGTGCTCAATGCTGTTTACAAAGCTTTCTTAATATACAACTCTGCTGCTTTTTTAAATTCACAGGTCGTGGAGATGCCCCATTAGTATTTCAGTAATCATTTTAACAAAATGATCAGTACATCATCATTCTTTTAGGAAACAGTTTTGAGAGATGTCACCAAAAACCAGAGAGTGAGAAAAGAAAACGTGTGATGTGTGCGGGGTGTGTTTTTGTCCTCGTAAGCCTCGACTGCATGCGCTAATGTTATGAGCCATGTGTCTGCCTCAGCGCTTCAGGCCAAATGATGCTGCAGTGAATTATACATAAATCTTATAGAAAATAACGGTGTTCGACAAACAACACCACCACTGCGAACAAGAATTTTTAAGCACAATTTACAATCCATTTGCAATCGAATACTAAATGTATAATAAACTAAACCATGTTCATGTCTTCTCAGGAAAGCAATGGAAGAGCCAACTCGACAGTGTAAAGTCATTTGCACTTGACTTAAAAGGACTAGTTCACCCAAAAATGAAATTTCACTCACTCACTCATCATGTTGTTCAAAGACATTCTTGCTCTTTCCATGCAAGCACGATGGAATAGGGACTGGAGCTTTCAAGTTTTCAAAAAGCATTATTATTATTTTCTCTCAATTCAGAATTTTTTCCCGGAGTTCTGAGTTTATATCTCACAATTAATTCACAGTTGAGAGATAAAAGCATAATTTCTGATAAAAAAAAACAAAAAAAAAGTCAGAATTGTGAGTTTATAACTCAGAAATATTTTTCCAAATATAGTAGTTGATTGACTTAGAAGCTACTGAAAATGCCTATTCATATTAAAGGGCGTTCACACTGAAAGCAATTTCTAGTGACCAGAAGTCATTAACTTTTTGTTTTTAGGGCTGATTTAGGGGTGACATACTGGGAGCAACTGTTTAGCAACAAAGTTAAACAGAGTTCAACTTTACGCAAAAACCGCAAACTTAAAATTGTAAGCGCACAGACTCAGCAAGATCCAGCGCCTGAAATGGCTGTCTCTGAGAATGCTCCTTGAGAGCTAAACAAACACAGGTGCAAAGGTCCTCTGGAGCAAAAGCACAAAAAAGCACATGCTTTAATGCCAAAATACAACCCAGTTGCTCAGTGCAAAATAAAACATCAGACAAAACAGATTTTTGAACTCAACCAGACTAACGATTTCACTCATCTATTTTTTTACCCCAAATCTTATTTGTTGGTGGGTTTTTTGCCACACATAGGAAAAAAAAATTAACTTTACAGGACTCAAAAAAAATGTTTTCTGCCAAATTTCATCCTAGTGTGAATAGGATTGCTTTGTCTTTTACATGCAAAATGTTTGGTGCAGCCTTTACAGTGATACAGGCTACAAAATCATCCTTTAAATATGAAAATATTTCAGGAAGTCTGCCTGTATTAGCATAGCTTTAGTGCATTACTTTATTTAATCAGTTAAGAAGTTGGGGAAGTAGTTGCAGTAGATGTCTTTGGCTGTTTCTGCAAACCACAAAAACTTGGAATATTTTGGGGAATTTTTTAAAACCGGTGCATGCTGTTCTTACTGGTTAATGTCATGGTAGGTTTTGAGTGAAGAAGACTAAGCAAAAATCCATTAACGTAAAGTTGCATCTGATTCGGGGGGGTAATGACAAAATGCTGATTGATTTGTGGGTTGTAATTCTGGAGTTATACGCCCCCCCCAAAGCATGTGCAATGTTGTGCCCAAACTGACCTTACGGTTCTGACACGACATTTGGCATCAATAACTAATTCTGACAGGGGTAGGACACAAGTTCATAATTTGGGCTGGTGAAAAAAAGTTTAATAAATTTCACACAAAACAAAAAGTACTACCAATGTATCTTAGAGCAATGCCCTTCTATCAAAGTACTTTTTGTAAGTGTGTCATTTTTGGTTGTTCAGTCTCCTAACCTGTAGTACTGCAAAGCATGCATTAGTGCATGTAAACTGCAGTCTGGGTCTAAATGATGTGCACATACTGGGGTTCTCAGAAGGGAAGTCACCATTGTTGGGTGAATTTCTATAGTGGGGTGAATGGAAGCTACAAGAAATCTAATTTGTGTGTTCTCATTTTGTCCCAATAGTGAAAAGATGTGTTTTCTATCTTTTAGAAAAAAGGAAAAAAAAATTAGAGCGAGATTGATTACATTGGTCAGAAGAAAGAAGATGGCAATTTGCTGTCACTCTCCTCAGAGCAGTTGCCATTTTTGCAAAATACTCACGCAATCCAGCTTTAATCAGGTTTCTGAGATGTAAGGTTAATGAAACCTTGTTGGATTTACGATTTGCTAAAAACAAGTCACAGTCTGTGAAAAGGGTCCTTATATTGTTGTTGAGCCTATAAGGGTCTCACTTTCAATAAGAAATTCATGCGTTACCAAGAGAAGAGATTCAATTTCGCAGAGTTGTGCATTGTGACAACTTTATCCTTGACGAGAAATGCATGTGATGAGCACTTTTAGACGCTATTACGTTGCATTTTGCTAAAGACTTTGTTTAATTCTCCCGTGCTCAGATTTAATGTTGCATCATTGCTATATGAATAATCATTCTGTCCCCTGAACACCATTTGTACCAAGGTCTTGTACGGAATAAATGCCACAAAAGTTGTCAGTGCCTTGTTAGGTACTGTACGTGTTCACTCTCCTAATTCTCTCATTCTTATACTTTCACACAGACTCACATTTACATTGACACAAAGCTCCCCAAAGTCAATTAATTTAGAGCAGCATAAAAAGTACCACAATGTTGATCATTTTTTCATCATGTTTTCGGTCTAGGTTTTTTCTTTTACACCCTACTTGCAAATGATTTAGCCTTTTACAATTACAGTTACATTTACAGATTTTTCCATCGTTTCACAAAGAATAAGTTCCTCACCACACAAGTAATGCAAAAATGGAAGGAAACCTGTGGACGATGAAGTTCACCGAATCACGGCGATACTTAATTACAGGCTTGTCCCAAACGCTCACCTCCACTTGGAACGATGGAGTCCGACTGGCCTCGGTTTTGCCCCTTGTAGGCACTAGCTCAAGATGGAGGCCATCATTCAAATCGCTTTCTGTTAGTTTGCGCGCAACCTTCCGGTTGTTCATGGCACAGGTGAGACCCCCTGAGACAGGTAGAAGGGGGAAGGTACCATTCGTTTGGGAACGTTTTTAGGAAACCGTCTTCTTCCCATTTAACTCGCCGTCCTTCCTCTCTATCCTCATGTAGGGCTCGAACGCTGAGGATCCACACCCATATCCCGATGGCAGTTCGTGATGGGTGCCTCCAAGGAGAGGCATGGTAAAGCAAAGGAGGGCGTGTGGGACCCCGAGGCGCGGCGAGGGTGGGGTGCCGCCTAAAGAAGACAGCGACAGTCCAAACGTCCCGACCGCTGCCGCACCGGGAGGCGTGGTGCTGCTACTCACCCCGGAGGAAGTGGATACGGACGGGCTTCCCATGAGCGAGCCGTTGCCGGCGTGCGGGTGAGCCAGCAGCGGGTTGGGCGGAGGTGCAGGCACAGACAGAAGACGCCCCTGTTCAAGCAGCCGCAGGATGTTGCATGGTGGCGAGCGATTCAGAAAAGTGGGATGATGGACCGTTTTGTCAGTGTCCTTGGTCTGTGTCCTTCTTACTCTGTTTGGTGGCGGCGGTTTTTGAAACCACACTTTCACCTGCCAAACGAGAGCAAAAGATGTAAGAGAAATTGACAGTGTGAGACTTTTGATTCGTTATCTTCATTAGCCTGGTTTCCTCAACAAAAAGCCAATGAGATTTTTCCATTGATTTTTAGATGATTTCAGAAAATAAGCTCTGTGACTAACAGAAGTTTGTGATTCCTACATATTTTTTTCATCATGATAATCTTTACAAATAAACATAAATCCTAAATCAGTCGGCTGAAAGCTAAATTTAGGCTCATAAACAAACTACATCAAAACTACAAAACTACAAACTACTATCATCTCTGAATAGTTTTGCAAGAGTGCGATTTTGAACACCACGAGGCTGTAATGTAGATGAATTTTGCCAGTTTGACGTGATGGTTAATGTTCCTGATGACCTCTGTATGTACACTCTCATAAAAAAAGAGGTCACTGGGACACTTTTCACAAGGTACATTTTTGTACCTTATTTACCCCTAAAAAGGGTGCATATTAGCACCTTAAAGGTACATATTAGTACCTTTTGAAAGGGTACCGCCTTTTCTATTACTGTAATTGCTATTTTAGTACCTCAAAGGTACATATTAGTGCCTATAGTGTACATATAATACTATAAAATAAAACATGAATAAATCTTGAGCTTGTGTTCATCAAATTCCTTATTTCAAGCATTTAACAAAAAAACATTTTTAAAAAAACCCATTGACTTAAGGACAGTGGAACCAGAAGTAGTAAAATGCAACTAATTTCTGGGTTTTAGCAAAAATATTTCATCCCTGAAGCACTCTAAGTAGAAGAATAACAAAGTGCAGTAAATGGTATAATGATAACACATTCGAACTATACAATAACAAATACCATTTTGCTACATTAAGTGCCAAAATGCACTGTTTTTATACAAGTAATATAACTGGAAACAAATGACACCAGAAGCCTCAGGCATTCATGGTGTAAAATGTCTGCTTTTAAGTTAAAAACTAAGGTAGATACAATGACTTTGGGACTAAAAAATGTATTTGGAGACACTTAAAAATACCTCAAAGCAGCTTCACGTTAATAAATAGGAAAATAACGGTTAACACTGCAATATTAAGCAATTATGAAACAGGTCTATAGCACGTATTGTATGAGTGAAGTCATTGTATGTGTCAAGTTAAATTTTTAGGTTAGGTTTTTGAAAAAAAAAACGTGCCTTAGCAAGCATCACGGATTACCACAAAAACAGGGTTTGTCTGTTCAGCAACATTGACACACATGAGAGGCTTCTCCTTATGGCTTCCTCATAAGCAAAGATCAATGAAGCATGTTCAAAAGTGCGCTGAACACGAGTTAAAGCGCTGCTAACCCCAGGTTAAAAAGTGCACTGAACTCTGCATGTCCTTTGTCCAGCATGTTTAAAATTGATACAGCGCTGCTTTATTGCAGAGTGTATTCTGGGGTTGACGACGGGTCGAGATCAAGCTCCACTCATAAACATAGAGAAAATCAGGCCTATGAAAAATGCATTTCATCCTGACCGGGTTTTTACCTGTCACCTGCTGCTTTGTCCCACCCTGGGGACCATAAAGGAGGAGATGGCGCCATTTTCGACTGTACATGCGTGCAGAAGCATCAACACATCGTCAGCTCTCAGAAATGCACATTCGCACTCATTTTCTCACTCTTAATGTTTAGGGCTCTAAAACATGTTATGATTGAGGTTCAGATCCCATCGAGCACAGCACTTCACACTTTTGTTTTCTGCTCTATGAGACACTTTTGACGCTTTTCTCTGTATATAGATATGTCAGTGCGAAAAGAACAAAAAAAAAAGGACTTTAGTTTTGCCACATGTGAATACTTAAGGCAATGTGAAACGCTATTTGCGACCCGTTGTTTTACCTCTGTTATGTATTTTACAGTGAATTATGTGTGAAATTCCCCAAGAAAAAACCTAAGATGGGACTTCACTTTCCCTTAGGGCTTGACTGGGGATTTAAAAAGGGATTGAAGCACAACTAGCAACGATTAGGTGAAAAACTAAAGAGGCCTTGATGACATTACAATTTAATAGTGTTTTAGACAAATAGCAAGCAGCAGAATGATTTGACACTGAACTGAATGACACTGAAGACTGGAGTACTCTGATGAATAAATGAAATTTCAAAATATATTCAAATAGAAATGAGTTTTATTTTAAATTTCAATATTTAAAATTTGACAAAAGGACTATATATATGTGTGTGTGTGTGTGTGTGTGTACATATGTATGTATGTATGACCCGGGACCTGTATTGTTTACGGAGGATTGATGACAGCAGCTTACAAACACACTCCGGAAATGAATTTCCATCGTAAACCCAGTAAGACGCTAACAGCTGAATTAAACCTAGGCCAAACAGTTTTGCAAGCTGAGATCTGTAACACTGAGATCATGGACTCGACGTGGCCATTAGTGTGAGTATAATGAGATTGTGGAGTGATCCCTTCAAGCTTACTCGAACATGCTGATGATGTGTTCGTGAATAGTATGTGTACGAGAGCATGCACAGTAATGTATTTACTATGCTCATATAATTTAAGCTTTTTTATACTTTAAGGCTGTATCTATGTATTGGTATTCATATTTCAGATTTTTTTTGCAGACCCTATAGTTGGTGGAGCTTACCGTTTGTGTTTTAGATTACAAAACTCCAGCCATATTTTGACTTTACAGAAAGCAAAAAAAAAAAAATTAAAATAATGGGAGTGAAAAGAACAAAAGCAAAAGATCTCTTCCAACGTACATCTACACTATTGGATCATTGAAAATCCTCTTTAATGTAGATTGAGGGTTCACCGATGGGGCAGAGATTACTAAACGCAGGATCTGCATGACCTGGATTTGCTCCCTGGCCTGCGGCATCCCACTCCACTCTCGTTCTTCAGCGAACTCAGAATCAACACAATGCACTGGTGCAGAACGAACTCCAGTACATCAATTCATCAGATAGTTTTTTTGTGATACTGATGTTGTTTCTGTTATTTTTTAATTGGAGCCCCTATATTCTCCACAATAATCTTCTCTGTTTATATTGTTGTTCTGTGCATGTAGTCATGAATGATGATTTAATGGACTGAAGTCATGGTAAATGGCAATTTGACATGACAATTAATTTGACAATTATATTTGACATGAATGAAAATGAGGTTGCGAGTTGTGTTTGTAGTGGGGCTCATGAAACATGGACCTTTCTAAAGCAAAGTTTAAGACAAACTGAGTGTTTCATTGGCCTTTTTTTAAAGTGCTGAAAAAAGACAAATCTAGCTAGCTAGATGGAGGGATGGCTAGAAAGATAGATGGGTAAAATGATGGATGGATAAACAATGAAGAATGGATGGTTGGTTGGATGGATGGATGGATGAACAATTGATAGATGGATAGAACAATGGATGATAGATCACAGAAAGATAGATGGAATGATGGATGGATGGATGGATGGATGGATGGATGGATGGATAAAAAGATCGAAGGATGGAGGGACAGATGGAAAAATTGTTAAATGGATAAATAGATATATGATAAAGATGGATAATTGATGGATATAAAGATGTATGATGGATGAACGATAGCTGGATGATGGATGAATAGAATGATAGAATGAGGAGTGGATGATTGATGGATGGTTGATAGAATGATGGATGATAGTTAATAGAAAGATAGATGGATAGGGATGGAATGGATGGATGGATGCTAGATAGAGAGATATGCATACGTCAATTCTGATTTTTGCATAAGCCTGAGCAACACATTGAAAATCCAAAGAAATGAACTTATTTTAGGGTTTCAAAAAGAGTGAGATGCTCAAGCACCTGACCATCTGCTGATCTTTTTGACACCTTTGTTGACCCTGTCCAGAAGTTACACTGCCCTCTTGATCCCACACATGTGATAATGCTGTGCAGCGAGATGTGGCATTCTGGTTATTCGGGTGACCCCTCTGTGACCTCTTTTCTTTAAAGAGCTTGTAGGTCATTAATCTCATGCATCTTTACTGAGGGATTTTTTATTTAGCCGAGGCCTGAGTTGATGTCTTTAGAAACTCTCTTGGCGCACATGCCACAACCATATGGTTTATTGTGAACATACTTGTGCTGTTATGTCCGGTCAGATGTTGTACACACATTCTGTAAACACGCAGCTCACCTGTATTGTAATGTGGAAGGGAAAAGTGGGGAAAAAAGACCAGTGTTTGCATGCATGCATATGCAAATAAAAATTATTTCTTCCTATTACCTGATCATCCTACCCAACTACACCTGTTTACCCACTTTTCCACGTACCCTGACCCTTGTTCCTAGTTTTAACGAAGCACATGTTTGTGCAGGTTCAGCCAACGGTCAACCCTGTCTTACCGATGGCTGGTAATAGGGCTCTATAATCCTCCTAACAGCAAAAAGCATTTGGACTATTATTAGTTCCCTTCCCCCCAGCACTACTGGATGATGCGGCCTGTGTGATCGGGCAATTAGGCTTACAGTGTGTGGGCAGATACTGAGAAATTGTGTCCTCCCATTGGATTAAAAGGCATCCCTGCTGAACCACAGCGCCTCTAGTGGTCAACCTTCAACAGCACAGTCTACTAGAGATCTCCACTGCAATCATGCATTCCACCCTAAATATTTTTTTAGATTTGAAATTATTTAAAATAGTTTAATGTACATTTAAAACACTATACTTTGTGATATTAATATAATATTGCTATATTTGAATTTGTTATTAAATTATTTAATGTACATCTAAAACTATGCCTTGTTGGCTATATTGACAATATTGTTATAATTAATTTATATTTTAAATATTTAATTTATATTTAAACACTGTACATTGTTTAATATAATAATATTGTTATTTATTTATATTTAAATTGTCCATACTTTGTTATATGAATATAAAATATGAATTGTAAATTATTTTATATTTTAATTTTAAATATTTAATTTACATTTAAATGCTATACTTTATATAAATATAATATTGTTATTAATTTATATATATTTTTTTTAGTTTCATGTACGTTTAAAAAACTGTTTGTTATTATATCAATATAATAATATTGTTATATTAAAAAAAAGGAAAAGAAAAAAAACACTTATGTGAGAAGGAATGACTGTAAATTTAAGCATTTTTCCCCCCTCATAATTCAGCTCTTATTTTGTACCTCATTTTAGAATCTCAAGTGTTCAGATCTGGGACTCTTAAACAGAGTTAAGTGTTTAGAGTTTTTCTGTTCTCTCTGATCCTATCAGATAATTGTATTACAATCTGGCTGATGAATGACAAACAGCAGACTAACATAAAAACCACCTCCCTTCAATCTCATCAACTTTTCTGATCCTCTGAGTCCTGACCAGTGCATGCTGGTTACATTCCTGACTCATACTTTCTGCTCCTAAAGTAGCTTTCTCACATACTGCTGACAGCAAAGCAAACTATAAGCTGCAAAATGAAAATGAAATTGACCTACTAACATTGTCCACTTACACTGTCCATTCTAAGTGCTCAGATTGTCTAAACTGGTGCCTTTCTTTGCTTCTTCTAGATCTCATCTCTTCTTTTCATGCCAGACGTTACGTTACTTTACATGCTGTCTGGGTGTAGAAAGAGAAGAATGAACAACGAAAGCGTTCGTTAGGTCATCAGCACAGTGGCGGATGTACAGCAAGACATGATTATATGTGAGTAAAAAGCAACCAGAAGCTCTATCTATCTATCTATCTATCTATCTATCTATCTATCTATCTATCTATCTATCTATCTATCTATCTATCTATCATCTATCTATCTATCTATCTATATTATCTATCTATCTATCTATCTATCATCTATCTATCTATCTATCTATCTATCTATCTATCAGATATTTTACAGATATAATGATGTTACTAGGTTTTTCCTTCTAAAGCTCTTGCTTCAATCACTTACACTTCCTATTTATTCATGGCTTGCACAATCTTTCATCCATTAAATCCATGGCTTTCTCATGGATAAACCAAAGCAACAAAAGAATGGTACAATGTGTTAAGCAAAGCTCAGAGATCTTGGGAACAAAGACCACACAGCGGAGCCACCAGTTGCTACATTTAAGCACATAATATTCAGACAAATAAAAGCCGCATTCAGTTCATAAATGTTCATCTTCATGTTCTTAGGTGTTTTTAGTAATATCAAGTGCAAATGCATCAAATGCTTTTCTGAATTGGCTACACAATTAAGGTAATTACTCAATGGTCTGTCTTTTGTGAAAACAGAAAATCAAAAGTTGTCATATTATGCTGATCGGCATTGGCTCACCAAACAATGCATTCCCATTTTAAAAACCAAGCAAAATCATTCCGTATGTGGAAAGTAAGAGTCTTTCTGTCCTTGACTGTCTGTAATATTTTATTTATAAAGACAAAGAAAATAAATTTTTCAATGTCCTGCTTGATTAACACAAAACCACTGAGAAAGATGGACAGTGTTGAAGTCAAGACATCCCACTTTGATTAATGGCAATATATTTCTAAGTGAAACAGGATGATTCTGTACCCAAAACATTACTGTAAACCTTAAGGGAAAAGCATTAAAGGCTGAAAAGGGTAAAAGTTCAACTCTAACGAGAGAAAAAAAAAAATAGAAAAATGGTACTCTTATATCATAAGCTTTGTGTGTGTGATCTAAAGAAGATACAGCCAGTATTTAAAATCAACATCCTCAACCAACTTTAGATAAGCATATTTCTAAATGAAAACAGGATGTTTTATGACCCAAAACATTACTGTAAACCCGAATTTAATGGCACATTCTTAAAAATAAAACTTCCATTAGGGGGTTTTCACAGCAATACATTAGAAGAAAAACTGTAAAAATCTGTAGAACCTTTTGTGGAATGGAAAGATTTCATGTATGTTAAAAGTTCTTCATGCTGCCATCGACACCAATAAAGAACCTTTATTTTAAAGCATGTAAAGACAAACACACAACAAAGTGAAACAGGGTGTTTCTTCACCTGACATATAACTGTAAACTCCAATTTCAAGGTAAAGAGAAACACAAAAGGCTCAAGAGTGAAAGATCAACTCTATCAAAATGAAAATGACAAAGAAATGGTATTCTTTTGTTATTAACACAAGACTGTGTGTGTATGAGATTCCATCGGTGCGTCGTGCTTTGTGGCAACATGCTGCTGGCTGTATTGATAAAAAGATTGCGCACACTGCCTCACTCAAGGCTTTCAGAACTGCCCATTTAATTCTATTAAAGCTGCTTTTTATCACTGCGAGGACCTGCGAATTGAGAAACATTCAGCTTTAATGTTTGCCAGCTTTGTTTGTACATCAACCTCACCCCAAAACCCAAATATTTATTCAATCAAACATATTTGCGGCCTGAAACTTGCTGCGAGAACCTTATAAATCATAATCTGACTGTTGCCTTTCATCAAAGGGTCCAGTTTGAAGTCCCCCCGGCGTTCTGCTTATGTTTGTTAAGGTCACACTGATGGAAGAGACTCATTGTGCTCAAACAGAGAAACGCTGAGGTGACCTGTCAATCACTCGGCTGATAAAAAGCTCTCACTTTAATAAACACAAGGAAACAAAGTGCTGCAAAAAACCTGTTTTATTTCCACATGCTTCAAGCAAACAGGTCAGGATGCCCGCGGCTCAAGCTGTTCTTGTTATTCATTTTATTTATTTTTCCACGAGCCTCTATTTTATGGGCTCTCATTCAGTGATGCCAAGCCATCGAAGCACAATTGAAATAAGGTTAACGGCTGAACTAAGCCTGAATAAAGGCTCCTGATTCAGTCTGTATATAAATTATACACCAGTATCTCAGATAATAAATATCTAGCAGACATCGGATCTGCTTCACGATCAATGAGTCTATGGGGCCCCTGAATACCTCATACAGTCATGTGCGGTTCGGATCCCTGCTGTGTTACGCTGGAGCGGGGAGCCATCTGCTGGGGACAGGGTCTGAGGAAAAACCCTTATTTTGATGTAAACAAACAGGGAATTCCTATAACTTTGAAATACTTCACATTTAGCCAATTATACCCCTCCCCCATGCATACACTCCTACACGGACTAAACTGATCCTCTGAGAAGCTGCTGGGGAAAAGTTGAGCTGCTTTTAATCCTCACAAGGTGAGTCATCTTCAACTGTGACACTGAAATGCAGTTTATCAAAAGTAAAAGTTGAATAAACTCCTTAACAGTCCAGATTGTCCTCCATAAGAGTGGTTATACCATTACAAAAGAAGTACTGTATGTACAGTGATGCTGTCATAATGGTACAAAATCATATTCATGCAACATGCATCTGTCTGTCTGTCTGTCTTTTTATCTATCTATCTATCTATCTATCTATCTATCTATCTATCTATCTATCTATCTATCTATCTATCTATCTATCTATCTATCTATCTGTTTAACTGTCTGGCTGTCTGTCTGTCTGTCTGTCTGTCTGTCTGTCTGTCTATCTATCTATCTATCTATCTATCTATCTATCTGTCTATCTGTCTGTCTGTCTGTCTGTCTATTGCATTATTGTGAGGAAAAATCTCTTACTGTGACTACTTCTCATTAATGTTACACATTTCCTTTAAATTGAAGGGGAAAACGCTCAAGCTAGTGCGTTATCTTTAAATTCGATACAGTTTGAAGATAATTTAAAGCTCTATTCTCTGCTTTCACAAGACTGACCACTTTCTTTATTCTTATTAAATTATTATGAGAGAACGAAATCAATTCTGCGTTGAATATAGAGGCTAGATTTAATTATTCCATTAAAAACGCAATTGACGCAAGAAATCACGGCTTTTCACAAAAAAAAAAAAAAAAAAAAGTCAAAACGCAGCTTAATGTATCGTCAGTTTTCTCAGACGAGACCTTGGGTCCATTTAGAACCACATTGATTGGGTTTTCAGCCAAGACGATCAAATACAGCCCTCGTTGTTTATTTTGGATAGATTGAGTGTTTTGACCACTGACATTTTTATTATGTCTGTCATGACAAAGACTCTGACGCACATTTTTTCTCTCGGGAGAGAAGCACAAACGCAAAGATTGTGAAAAGTTAAAGATAAGGATTTGGTCGTGTTATATATGCTGAATTCATTGGGAGTTAAAAGCCATTGCAATTGTTTTCACAGCTGAGGCGCAACAAGTCGCGTGCGCGCGCCTGACAGGAGATCCTCTAGTTAAACTCACGCGATGCATAACTAGTATCAGATATACAGAACAGTCCCAAACTCGGGAGCGCACGACTGCATATTTATGAGTATAATTATAAATAATTAGTAAGTAATTTTGGACTAAATGGTTTTCGATAAAGCTGTATAATATTGGAATAAATTATTGAATAGTGTGAAGTCTTTCGATATTGTACCCGTAGAAAGATGCCACTGTGATGCCAAAGGATAGAAAAATAGGCTAAATGCGCATTAGTTATAAGAATATTACATTTATATAGACACGTGAACTAAACACTAATTGGGTTAGGTTAGTTTTATGTTATTTTGCTTTCATATATTTATGAATTATATTAATAGATACATATTTACATCGACAAATATTCCAGTGGAATAAACTGAAATGCACATATTTTCCAATCGCATTTTGCACGTCCATATGGAAGCTGTTGCATCAAGATAATTTGTCTGAGCATAAATGGATATGAATAAGTATTAGCACTAAATCTGTGATATGTAAATTTTAAAAGCAATTTCATTAAAATGAAAATGGAAACGCTTTTTGTATTGAACATGATTTATTCCCTCCAAAGCCATAATTTTATCACTTTGGTGACCAGCTGCTCATAGTTTTACAAGATACAACAGATATGATTTCAGAGAAACGATGCAAGTTGTATATATTTTATTTAGAGTTTATTTATTTTTTAAGTTCAATTTAAACTTATAAAGTGGATATTTTCCATTATATATATATATATATTATATATATATTCATTGTCAATAATGAATTCTTATACCGCGTCTGATGGTTTTTGGCTATTTATTCATAAACTGTATTCGTCACATTTAAATGAAGAGATTAATTCTGCCTTAAAACTTTTGACACGATTTAAAGACTCGTTTACACTGACCGCGAGTTCTTCAGACCAGCAAAGTTTTAATTAGTTTTACTTTCAATGAAGAAAATATAGCCTATACCTGAATAGTAGGGCTCATAAGAGTTCTATATTACACGATGAGTTTGTTTCTATTTGTGCTTTTGCGAGAGCCAGTACAATGCACTCTTCAAAGCTGACTGAAGTTCTTGATTCATTAGATTAATTGCATTCAGTCTTTAGTTGACATATATCGTATTCATATTCAAGATTAATGCTTATCTATACTATTTCTCTTGCGTTTTTTTTTTTTTTTTTTTTTTTTTACCATTTTAAAGACCTAGTTAATTTAGAATGGTCCTGCAGTGTGGGGAAAAAAAACATGATTTAGTTACAAATATATTATATTATATAATGGAATTTCAATTAATATGAGCTTAAAAAAAAACTGACAGCATGATACAGTTTAGTTTTAGATGGGCCATAGCAAATCACACAGCCTTCAAACGTATTGTGCTCGTCCAAAACTTAGAGATCTTTCCTTTTATTTGTTGTAAACATAATTTTGTTATATGGATCTTTTTCAAAAAAATGTGTTTGTATTTCATCGTTTTACAATTTCACTTATAAATGCATCTGTAATAATGGCATCCGCACAGCGCCCCTAGCGTCACATTTCTGACCTGCCACCAAACTACATTTAAACAAATATGATCATTTACACTGATGGGATTTTTTTTTTTTTTTAAGGGAAACCGATTTAAATGTACAGTATGCCGCTATGCAGGTCTACAAGAATTTGACATAATGGTATTATTAATAATTCGTTTCCTTAATTCATGAATTTCTAATTGGGTAACAATATTGTTTTGTTTGGATCAGTTTAAAGCAAAATATAGGAAGGATAGAAATCATGACTGCAAACATCATAAATGGCTTCATTAACCTTTTAAAATCAGTTTGTTTTAACAGGTGCCAGCAATGTGATGAAACCATTGTGTGAATCAAACAAACCATTATAATTATCTACATTGCATGAAATCATCTTTTTCAGATGCAACTTTATGGCGATCTAAGACCCGTGGTCAATGCAGATAATATATTGAAATTGCTTTGAAATTACTACATCATTGTCTGCTATTTTTAAAAAATAAAAATAAAAAATACAGCATTAGGCTAAACCAAAATTGCGTGTTTGGAAAAATTGAGTTCTGAAACCATCATGAATGTCCACGTAATACCGTGCGTCTAAACACGATTCCCTGTGATTTATAGAGGTGATTTATTCAGGATATTCTCTGTGTGATAGTCTATTTTGAAAACACGCCGGTAAAGTTAGCATATATTTGATGACCAATAAGTGGATCCGCGAGTAACTGATTAGTCGTTTAATCGTATTCGGTTTTTTAAATCACTTGGATGATAGGCTACCATTTAATTAAATTAAACTTTAAATTAATGAAACATTTTCAATTTCGGCAACCTAAAAAATAGATGAAGTACATCTGAAGTGACGCAGTGCAGTGCAGTGCATTTTTTTTTTCCACGTCTGGATAAAGAAATGCTCCTCCCACTAACGCCCACTGTGCGAATACTAATTATGAGTATTGTGTTCATAACAATGGTGGCTGACATGCAGCATTTGCAGAGATTGGCAACTCCAGCGCTCGATTCGACGTCTGCACTCGTTACATTTTTTGCCAGTTTGCTATAACATCTGACCAACCATTGACTGCTTTGACAAAACAATTATTCATTCATTCGTTCATTTATTTATCCATCCATCTATCCATTCGTTTATTAATTGTTTTATTTATATTTACTTATTTTCTGTTTCAGATCAATAAAATCAACGACGATTTTTATCTATCTATCTATCTATCTATCTATCTATCTATCTATCTATCTATCTATCTATCTATCTATCTATCTATCTATCTATCTATCTATCTATCTATCTATCTATCTATCTATCTATCTATCTATCTATCTATCTATTTTGTTAAAACCTTTTTATTTGAATTTTGCATTAGGCTACATATTTTTTTTTGTTGTTGGCTATTTATTGTATTTTTACATGGTATTATCATTGAGGATATTATGCAAAATATGTATTTAGTTTTATAACCCAGTAAATATGTTTTGTGGTAAATACACTGTATAAAGCAAGAACAAGATCAATTTTAAAATAACAGGCAGTCTTTAAAAGAAATGTTGAGGTAGGTTGCGGACTCTAAAAATGCATATAGGCTGTATCTGACGTAAATACTTATTTATGACACCTCACTACAGTTAATCTAATCTCATCTAATCTCCTTTACCGCGCTATACGACACAGTGCTACAATACAAATCAAACACTTGAAAAATCGAAGATATAACTTCGATGTCATCCAAACATATCACATGAAGAGGAATTTAGGATAATTTACAGAGACACTATAAAATTGCAAACAGAAATGTAATCAATATAATTTTTAAAAATAGCTTACAACACGTATAATAATAATAATAATTTGCTATACACCAACCATGAAACAAAACATTTGTATAGGTTATTAAAATATATTACAATATATTTACATTGCAATGAAAAGCAGCGCCTCATTCAAAAGCGAAGCTCACTATTATCATGTCTAACAAGCATGAATGCGTTTGGTACCTGAGTTTCTGAAAGATTGAGCTGTCTGGCGAGCTCCGTGCGCTCGCGGCCGACCACATACTGACACCGTTGGAACTCGAGCTCCAGCCGGTAGAGCTGCTCCGCCGTGAACGAGGTCCGCGTGCGCTTCGGCCGGTCGAGATCCAGGCCTTTTGGCAGAACAATCTCCCGAATAGTGCCCTTGGCGTCTGTTCAGCACACACATGCATTACATGATTTACCATTCGTTTTGAAATAAGCCAATTCTCTTACATTATTGTGAGTGGGAGAAACGCTGATTAATATATTGTAAACGTATTTAAAAATACGGATGAAGATAAGAGTGTGCACATGTATTTTAGATCATTTTTGCATCACAGAAAAAAAAGAGAATTTGTACATATTGTCAGATAAACAGACTAGAATTTAGCTTAGTATAAAGATGTGAATTGCTTACGATTTCTAAAAACGTTTGATTATTGATAGTGCCAGTAAGAAGTGATTAGTTTAGTGGTGAAATTGTTGAAAACTTGGCCATTGAGTGGTTTAATCGAGATTTAATTTTGTTTCACCATTACAACATGTACAAATCTATAGTACACAACAAATCGTTTCCAAATAAGTTGCCAAAGAGGAGCTTTAAACTCCAGTATCCTGTCACTGTCCTTGATTGGTATTGAGATCTGCTTAAGTAAGCAAGCTTTTGGTCTATTTGTTGGATCAAATCATGAAAACATGTTTACATTACAACGTTTGTGTTCATGTTCATCCAGACAGACCAAAGCAGCATAGCAAGAAAGTACATAGTTTGCATTCACTTGAAGATTTTTTTTTTTTGTCAACATGAAACAAAATCAACACAGTAATACAACATTGTATTGATATTACTAATAACATTCAACATCAGAAATAATAATATTAGATAATTATGTGATAAATATGGCATTACATTCATACAATATCTGCCAAGTAGCTACCAAGTTATTCTTAGTCTTGGTTAATACATTTTATAAACAACTGTAAGAAATGTGTTGTTGTTAAAATGCAAAATTTTTATTGAAGATTATATTTTTGATCTATACTATTAATTTCCACATCACTTTCAAATTAAATATCCAAGCGGTTTTGAGTCTGTGCATATAAGATATGCTCATTAAACAACGCATTAGTATTGATTAATCTGAGAAAGATTTACTCAATGTACAGTAATTTAATTATATACACAATTCTATAGCATTGTCAGTTCTTATTCCACAGTTTCCAAGAAACTAAACATAATAAAGCTATTATTGACAAATAATAAACAGAAATTAATATATGTACTCATTTTAAGCTGGCCTATGAAACTGAATATAACACTGCAGTTTTAATATAGTGACTTTTTCATGTTGACTGATGCCTCACCATCATTAGACCTTAGAAAACATTTATAAAGTAAAGAAATACTAAGACTTATGTCTCAAACCAAAATGTGCACTATTTAAGGGGGTCATATTGAAGTGAGTCATATCTGGTTGTGACTACAATTTCTCCATATTAATCATATTAATGTGATATGTTATTAGAATGGGTTTAATTAGCTCTGTGGTAAAATGATGTGGTAAAGTATTCATATTTAGCATGACCTTCTGTACGTCTATAGCTCCGCCTGTCTGAATGTCTGCCTGGCAACCAAGCTCAGTGTCTTATGATCACACTTAATATCACAATAAGATGAATGTAAAAAGGTAGAATGTAAATGGCGAAACCTTCTTTAATTGCGTTTTCCTCGCTGTTTCAAATCACCGCGAGCCTATGAGCCTATGACACAGACCTGCTGACCTTTCAGTGACCCCGGTTCTCACGAGGACTCGGGCGCATTCAATCGTCAGCTTTAAAAACAAATAGTGACACCGGGGATTGTGGGCTTACCGCGCCAAAACCCCTCAGATCCCCTACAGCTCGCCCAATCACAACCCAAATACTAGCTCGGCTCTTCACTATTGCAGGACTCAATGCTCGGACAGTTTGTGTGCATTGAATTTCATAAACCATATAGTTAAAGGGCATTTAAAAGAAAAGCCTGAGTATTTAGAGCATGTTAAATGTTATAATTAAACAAGTATTTTCCTGTTGTATATATTACAACAAAATAAAACCCACAGAATAGTTATACTGAAAATATATACATGATTTGAATAGTATCATAAGCATTGCTATGCAGATACTAATCGGACAAAAATTGTCATTTTAAAATGTAAAATTCGTTACAGTTACATGGTGCAAAAAATTCAGATGATAGTCAGATATTTAGTGCATTGATATTTATGTATAATTAAAGAAATATAAATGTCGTTTTTATTTTAACATTTTGGCTACATTTTGGCTCGTGTTTTCTTCTTTTTTCTAAAAACTGAAATGGGAACACGAAAAATGTGCATAGTAAACGCTAATTGTAGTTTACATTTCTATTTGGCTTTTATTAATGTCTTACACCTCCTGAACGCAAACAGCCTATAATATCACTTTACCAGAAATTATTTTACAACCACATATTCCCCAAATTACAGCTTTTTAAAAAATGGTATTTGTTTGGGCCTTTTATTTCTACATTTATTTCTTTTATAACAGTTATTTATTTTTCTCAATTTTATAATGTGTTTAGAAAGACTTTACCTCTGTAAATAAAGGGTCTTCTGCCAAAGAAATATACAGTATAATATGCATTGTGTTTAAAAAGAAACTAACCTACATTTAGAAGTGGGCTATGTCTTTAGATATTTTTCATAAAAAAAAAAAAAAAAAAAAAAAAACGGTTTTCGATGGTAATGTTTGCATGTTTATGTTGTTGCTTTACCTTTTTTTGCCTCTCAAACACATTTAATTATTCATTCAAACATTTAATTATACACATAAAATAAGCTCAATACTCATGTTTGATGGTTGCAGTTTGTATGACATTAAATAGGCCTGCATAATCCCTTTCATAAATTGCAACCAATATAAAAACACCTCTCGAAAACACATATCTTATATATATATATATATAATATATATATATATATATATATATATATATATATATATATATATATATATATATATATATATAGCAACTATGGTGTTTTTAAATATTTGTAAAGTTTCATATAGCCTATTGTTTTTTTTTTTTTTTTTTAAATTTGCATCATTTTAAGATTTTGTGGTAGCCTACTGGGAGCTTATGCTTACAATTTTGTGCATACATTTTTGTATTAATGTTTGCCATAAATTGTCAGTTGTAAATATTATGAACTAATCTCAGATATTTGTGTTGTGCATATTAGAATAATAACGACCACTGTAAGAACAAAATACACTAAACGAAACAGAAAGTTTCGTGTAAAATTAAAGGGAGTCTGTTTGAGATATTGGTAACATATTTTAGTTTTTATTAAATGCCAATAAAATGAAAGCGAGTCTGTGACATTAGTAAAATATTTTTGTTTGTAACTACATTTTTTAACCCAGTTAGTTAATGATTCAGTATTACTAAGTGTTCGTTTTTAGCTCCAGCACATTTACGATGAAATACTCGCTCACTCACCTCTGACCAGAATCCTTCGACAGTAGTCCGGATCGACTCCTAAAAGTTTATCGTGTCCATCCTCGCTAGATGAAGTCGGTGTGGACGCCGAAGTCCCCGGTGTGTCGGTAGAACTCTGCACAGGTGACCGGTTCCCCACTTCCGCCCGGATTTTGGCGTCTCTGCCGCGGTCACGGCACAACGAATTGGATCCACAGTGGTTTCGGTCTTCGGCGATGCCATCGCCCATACTCGTGGCCTGATCAAACATCTAATACTTTAACAGGTTTGAGTGTTCACTTAGTTTTCTTGAGCGCTTGAATAAATAGTCAACGTAAGTTCTTTTCTGTCAGAAATAGGGAGATTATTCCCAGTAATGCATCAAATTAGAATTCAGCCACAGACTCCAGCGACGGAACCGAGTTTCTGCCCAAATATTTTAGCATGATCCGGCATCGGGAGTCCATGCAGGAGGAGATGTGTAAAGAAGGGAAAGAAGGTTGAGGTGGAGGGGGCCCTGTGGGCAAGTGGAAGGACCCTCCTCAGCTATAGGATCGCGCTCAACCCCAAATGCGTTTTGCATATATGCGCAGGGTTTCAAGGTCTGTGACCGAGGCACTGGGAGGCGCTTCGCTGCTTAACCACGTACAAGTAATTCCACACAACAAACATGCATCCGAGCAGCGCAAACTTTCCCTTTCCCCCCTTTTATGACTTGTACAGTCGATTTACTCGTTGTCTGCACTGGGTGTGTTTCTGTATCTGCTCTGGGCGCTACAGAAGCTCTGGAGAAAGAGCCAGCGGATTTCAGGATTTCTTCGGGAGGAGGGGGAGGTCATTTTTCACGCGAGACCAATTCAGGAGCATAGACAATAAAAAACGAACGTGCGGGCATGATGTGTGTGTGATTAGAATATTCTGAACACAATCTGAAGGCTGCAGCCGTCATATTAACATACAGCTAATTTCCAGAATGGAGTATATTTGTTACGTTCACTGACAGCAGCGACGTCACTTCCGGACTGTAATCCATCAATCGATCAATGGTACACAGAAACGAGTAAAAGCACGAGGTGGTTTAAACGAAGTAAACGATCCCCGTTGTCTAATTACAGTTAGGCGAGATGTCACCTTTTTAGCATATATCACAGAAACCGCGTTTAGTTTCTTAAGTTGCGCTTTCATAATAATGGCAAGGCGAATGTGAACGGATGCGTTGTGATTAAAAAGTAACCGCATAAAACTTTTAAAACACGGAACAATTATTTAAAAGTCTTTTTAACTAAATCTAAAAGTAGAGGAAACATCTGGGGTGTAGGCTATGTTTATTTTTGCAGAGATAAGCGTAGATGAGTAAACTATTCAATAATCGCTTTCAAACTAAACAAAGAAAAAAGAAAAAAAAAAAGAATATTAAGAAAAAAAATATTAATATCATGACTTTTGCCCATTTTCCCTATCGCTTTGACACCGTTGTTTAATTCTTTACGGTTTTTAGACTCAATATTGACAAATGCTCAGCCAACTTCAGCACAATCTTTGAATTTGCTTCCACGACTGTTAGAAGGGAAAGCGGATCAAGGCTATTGTACACATTCTGTGCGTTATTGTGTGATACGTGGTTTATTTGTGTTTACCTCGCGGTGCACGAACCGCAGGTGTTCATCTCATCATTGAACCGCGGCCATAATACACAACAACAAAATTAGAATCTTTTATCTGAGTGCGCAATCCCATCACGGAGGCCGCAATGACATAATTGCAGTTTTGCCACTTTCAGCAGTGTTTATCATTCAGTGCCGAAATGGCTCATTATTGAATTCAGCTGCTCAGCACACATTAAACCGTGAACGGGATGAATGGAGCTGTCAGTCACTTCCTCAGACCAACAGTACAGTCAAGAGAGGTTTAATTGCCTCCACTGCTCTCTGGCCCCACAGTCTCACGCACGGGCCCTTTCCTCCAATACACAAATGTTGCAAAACAGTAGATATAGCATAAACACAGAAAAAATAAAATAAACAAACAGACCATTCCCCCTTGGTTTTTAACCGAATAATCCCAGAACATCAAGTAAATCAAAAAATAAATTCAGAATTAATTTGAACAAATGTTCAGTTCCACAAATAGTAGACTATGTTTTTACTGTCATGCAGACAGATTATAGTTTTATTAATTTAGCCTTTTTTTCACACAAAAAAATCCAGTATCATATTTTTGTAGTAGGTGTTAAGTAAACGACAAAATTAACCTGGTTCTTGAGTGTACAGCTAACAGTTTATTAACTTGTTTATTTATTTATTAACAGTCAGTGCTTTAAGATTTGTGTCTACAGAAATGGACTTTCAAAAATAAAATCACCAGAGTAAAAAGTGGAACTATAGCCCTAGTCTCCCGTTCTAGCTTCTAATAAAAGTTCTGAAAAGTTTTACCAGACATGTTTTGTCAAGTAAAATTAAAATAAAAAATAAATAAATAGGGATTAATATGATTCATTCAATTCATAAATATCGTTTAATGTTACTCAACCTGGGTACATAAAGTTACAGTGTATCTAATTTTTTGGGGGGGTCAAATCATAACGTAACAGTAGTAAAGAAACATTCAGTGTCAATATTATTCAGCCTACATTTTTTCTTATAAGTCTTGTTAGTTGATGAAAAATGTAAAAGTTGAAAAAATTGATCTTCCAAGTGAACAATAATACGAAAACGTTTAAATCGGAACGACCAATCTAATAGAAAACTTTACATTAAAACACGGAAACTGCCCTAAACTCGCAACAATTTAAGACCTCGTGAAAACTATGCAAACAGACTCAGTATCAAAAACAGAAATGAACGTATTTTATCGAAATGATTGGCTACGTAAAAATGTAGGCTAAGTAGCTAATATTTCACAATCACATGCAATACACAAACACATAGGTTATTGTAGTAATTTACAAACCAAACAGCTATATATATATAAAAAAAAATATCCATGCGAGTTTTTATTTTTCTTTATTTTATATATTTTTTTATTTTACCCGAAATACAGTCGCGGTTTTTGCGATCTTATTTTCGCAAACACATTTAAGTATGCAAGTATAGCAAGTTAATTAATAAAATGGACAGTAATAAAATTATTTGCCTTTTTTTTTAAATCACTTCTTTTTCGACCGCAGCTATTTTCCGTACCATTTAGACTAGTAATGGAAACTTGTGTGCATCTGTTAAAGGTGTCAGTTTTGTGGTTTGTATCAGTAAGAGTTTGAAAACAAGCTGGCAGCTCAGTCAAACCAACGCATGCTCTCACCATCTGTGAAGATTTGACTGTGTCATGAAGAAGCTGCCACATCTTCATAAAACTATATTATAGGAGCGTTCATTTGGCTTTGAGCAGAGTTTTCTGCTTCAGTCCATCAGTGTCAGATGTCGCAGTGACACATAAAGGTATAGTGACAGTCAGGCATAGAGACAATACTCTGCCCTGAAGAGGAGATCCTGACACACAAAGCTTGGCGTGCTGATTTGGGCTCGTTATAAAACATGGAGCGTACTTTATCATTAGGAAGAACACGCGAGAGAAGACCATCTTTATGCAGAGAGAGTGTATTTTCTTTTTATAGCCTATTAGGGTGTCAGATTTGCATAACATGATGAATTGCTACAACCCCCTCTAGAATGGTAGTAACCTTTAATTTTGTGTTGGTTACAGAAAATTAAACTCCCCGCAAGATATGGATGAGGAACGGATGATGCATTTACATTTTTAATTTCATACATTATGTAAATATATAATGCTACATCTCAGAATGATTTAAAGTAAGATCGAAATGAAGTTAAAGTTTCTTCAGAAATAGCATGTTTTGAACTACACAGCCTACTTTAAAATGAATCACAATCAAAAGTAATAGTTTTTTCTTATATCACCTTTTCTCATGAGAATTATAACTGTAAGCAGATAACTGTATTTTCTGTAGGACTATGCATGAGTGGACATTAATACATTTGTATAGTCATAATTTACTTGATTATCACGCATTATCAAACTTGTGGTTTTATTGTACATTCATCAGTTACTAATACAGCAACCAGAAGTCCAACCCTTTATATTCCTGAAACTGTGAATAGGTTTATTATTTTAGATTGCACTGACCACTAGTGGCTGTTCAGTGCATTGCTTTACAATTGCTTTACAACACACAAATTATTATAAATGCATTTTGTAACAAGATGTGAATTTTATTTGCTTGAGAGTAAAAAAAAAAAAAAATACAGTAAGAGACAAGCCGTCAACAGTGAAAACAGTCAAGATTATTTGCTCTGGTAGAAATAATTTTGAATTTCCGTTTGAAAGCACACAAACTTTTAAAGAGATCCAGAGACCTCATAAAAGCAGTTATATGGAGTTAAGAATAGACATACAATACTATGCTGGAATAAGGCTGCCAACATTCAGTGTGTAATGGCTCAATTTACATGAGGGTACAATCAAATAAACTAACAGTGTACATGATTTCAGGCACTTTGGCTGACAAAACAGACCGATGTTACACACAAAAGATGAAGGAACAGCCCTTAATGTGATGATCTCGTTAAAAATCTATCAGGGCAGACAAAATCACCAACATTTGCTGGATCTAAATGATTTAGAGTAAATTACTATCAAATTATTTCAGTAGATGAATCAAAACATTCAAATTTTAAAGCCAAGATGCCTACAAAGTTCATGGTGAAACATTTAAGATTGATTTTGTGGTCAGCAGTGCCTCCTACTGGTACAAATAAGAGGCTTATTCACAGTGAGCACAAGCATCACTCCTAGAATTAGTTTAAAAACCTTAGAATCACATCAGATTGGAGCAAGAAAGTGCAGAAACACAGACATAAGAGCATATTATATTTGTTTTATCTAAAAGAAACATTCAATCATAACACTGAAATTCAGCTGGAGGAAACGCACACCATTTGATTGTTGTTTTTTATCCAAACCTGAAAAACATCAAATCACAGAGAGCTACAGTAAACGAAAGATTATTCCTGCATTCCATTGTAACAGTACAAACAAGCTAGTAACCACAGTTTGTTTTTTTAAACGCTGTGAGCAGAAAGCAGTGACACGGACAACAGAATTCCAGAAGCTGGAATATTCTGTTGCTCCCGACAGGAGATACGCGTCACTGATCGGGAAGTCTGTGAGGTTCAGGCATTTAGTCGAAGCCTTGCCAGTCGCTTTGCTCGGAGTCGTACTCGAGTTCTGCTCCTATGCAGCGCACGCCTTCCAGCAGCATCGGAGTCCCGTGATGACGGTCTGACAGAAGAGAAGTTAACTCTATATGGACAGCATCATCAGTGCACAGAACATGCTATTTTAAAGGAATAGTTCACCCAAAAATGAAAATTGGCAGAAAATGTACTCAACCTCAGGCAATCAAAGATGAATTTGTTTCTTGGACTTTGAGAAATTTTGCATTCCATCACTTGCTCATCAGTGGATGCTCTGCAGTGAATGGGTGCCGTCAGAATGAGAGTCCAAACAGCTGATAAAAACATCACAGTAATCCACAAGTGACAGGGTTATCCACACCACTCCAGTCCATCAGTTAACATCTTGTGAAGCGAAAAGCTGCATGTTTGCAAGAAACAAATCATTAAGGCGTTTTTAACGTTAAACCATCGCCTCAGGCCAAAATCCGAAACACTTCCTCCAGTAAAAAAGTTCATCCCCTCTAGTCAAAATCCACACTCATATTTGTTTAGAACTGCTTTGGACAGTTTTCATATGTAAACGGTGCTTGATTTGTTTATATTTCACACCTGATTCAGACAAGATTTATTTTTTAATGTAGAAAGCAATATTATACATCGAGGACTCGTATTTTAGGCAGAAGTAATTGTTTAAAGTTAGAAGCATCTTGATGGATTTTGTTCTTACAAACATGCAGCTTTTCACTTCATAAGACATTTATTGGTGGACTGGAGTGGTGTGGATTACTTGTGGATTATTGTGATGTTTTTATCAGCTGTTTGGACTCTCATTCTGACGGCACCCATTCACTGCAGAGGATCCACTGGTGAGCAAGTAATGAAATGCTACATTTCTCCAAATCTGATATAGAAACAAATTCATCTACATCTTGGATGGCCTGAGGGTGAGTAAACTTTCAGCAAATTTTCATGTTTGGGTAAACTATTCTTTTAATTTTTAAAATGCCACGATTGGTACAAGATAGGTTGAGAGCATCTGTGGCATAATGACAAAATATTGTCCCCGTTCTTCCTTTTCTTCAAAAATTGCAAAAATTTGGTTTACAGTGAGATACTTACAGTGGAACTGAAAAGAAATAAGGGACAAGTTGAAGTTATTTTTGTGGGGATGAACATTATGCCACAAGCTGCAGATGAGTTTACCTGAAATATCCCTTTAATCAGTTTTACATAAAAACACCAGTAGAGGGCAGCAAATAACCTGACATCTGATCTCCTTCATTCAGCATATCATTTAAGAGTGTGCCTTAAATATCACCCCAAAATTTCTCAACAACTATAACTCCAAGAAACTGCCAGGATAATAATAAATATGCTGTCACTTACCCATGACACGAGCATGAACTTTAACCTTCACGCTTGCATCCTCTTTGCTCTCACTGAGAATCTGCACCTCCTCACACATCACTCCCTCCTGATGGGCCATATATTCACATGTCACCCTCAGACCTCCTGAAGACAGAGTCAAAAACAAAATGTCATTCATCTACAGATTCATCTACAGCCATTGTGCAAACAAAGAAGTCTTTATCTAACAGACAGAACGTTTGTTTAGCTGTAGGTCACACCAGTTGTATAGGCTATCCATTCATGGGCACATCTCCTGTTTGATACCTGTATTTATCCTTTCCTGAGTACACGCACGCAATTTATCACGCCAATGCAAAATGCCTTAAAGCTACTGTGAGCTATGTCACGAGTGGCATTATAATCACAAACAGGTATAGCCCAGTCTCCAAACTAACGCTACTGAGACAGAAGTTGATATATTGGGAGACACAAAGTATGTAAACACCGTATTTAACAGTCAAAGTAGGCTATTAATGGTTTAGCAGCCATTCATAAAGAACACTTTCTGCATTCTACTGCGCTGCTTTCCTTTCTTTTTCAACGTGAATTTGTGCTAGATGAATTTCATTGATGCTGTGTTCGTGTCTCCCACGTCTGGGCATGAGCATTGCGTTTTTTGAACGCTGTGAGAAGACTCCACTGCCTCTTGTTTTTAAACACACAAAAGCATCCATTGTGTATTAAACGGCAACATAACAATAATGCATTTGCCTTTAATTTCCCCAGATGTCTCAGAGAATGCATATTGTAAGCTATTCAGCTATGCACTGAATAATTCATAAATGCTTTGATATTTTAATATATGTAAATAAATGAAACCTACATCAAAGCGGCTTAATTTCAGCACCACAAGTGGCATCATAAACTTCATGGTCCGTCTCATGGTCTCCAAACTAACAGTGTGTTTCCACTACAGCATCAAATCTGTGCTCAGTGCCACTGGCAACGCTACCACGCCACTGCTTTGGGATGTGTCAAATTTAGGGCAGAGCACGTCTCTGAAAACAGTGTTTACACCCTGTTTGCATTTCATCTTCTTTTAACGGCGGTTATATTGAAAGCATGCAAAGTGCATTTACTGATTTCAGCTCAGTAATCCACCAGTTTAGCAAACACTTGGAAACATGTCAAAATCTTGCCTTTCCTACTCAATATTTGCATAAAGTTGAGAAATGCCCAACCTTTTTGATGCTCTTGGCTGCTTTCTACAAGCCGCTTTCAATCCCATAATGCACCGCATGAGCATTTAAGCTCAACTTCTATAGGAACAGATTGAAAGCGCTCACTCCTCTGCACTTGTGGAAACGAACCGTAACTGTATTGAGCCGTAAATTGACATATTGGGAGTGGGACACTCACAGTATAAACACGGTAGCTACCATGTAATGAAGTCAACGTATAAATGGTTCACATAGAACGCTTTTCCCATTCTACTATACTGTTCTACGTAAATATGCGCTAGATAAAATTTGCTGATGCTGAGCTGGCATTTCAGCACTGCGTTTCTTGAACACACAAGTTCAACATTTAAAAACGCATCTTGAGAATCCAGTGACATGCTTCTCACGTTTTTAAAACACTGATCTATATATCTAGCCTATCTGTAATGTTATCTATTATAGATCAGTGTTTTAAATGCACAAGCACGTTCTCTGTACTTTGAGAATGGTATTCACTGAAAAATGACACACTTAAAGTTTAAATTCACTAGATGTCTCACAGAGCACATAACCTACTCAGCTGCACATTAAACCATAAATCTCTGTTATTTTTAATCACTGTAAATAAATACCATATAGCCTATGTATCTATTTGTTTAATTGATCATGCCAATACTCTCAAATGAGCACCAGTTTAAAGAGTAAAGAGAGTGTTTTTTTATCATCAGAGCCACAGCATTTAAAGCGTTCAGTGAATTGTGTATTCAGTAGCACTATGCGATGATTCACGCTTGCTGAAGAAGCATTTGTAGACCGATGATCATAGAGCACTCGTTCATGTTTTCTCATGAAATAACTGGTGGAAACCGGTTGTGAGGGCCATTTGCTGGAATATGCAGAGGAGTTTTACTCATAAGAGCACGTGAGGCTCAGCCATATTTGTGATCTGTATGTGCTAATGCCATTGTAAAAGTCTCATAAAGAAAGTTTCCAAAAGGGTTTTCGCAATGATTCCAAAGAAGAAACATTTTCTGTTCCACAAAAAACTTCTCACGAATCTCATGTCTTGCAGCAGGCTTGCTATCCCATATAGTGATCATGACTCCTTCAGATAGTGTGTGCCCTCAAACTTTGTCCTGTGTACGCGCGAATAAGTGCTTATTGTAAACAGGTATTTATTAAATCATTTCATTTAGTGAAGCACAGCCCTCATAGAAAGAATGTGTGTATTATTTGGTTACTAAATGTGTTTGCAATCCATGCGTTTCACTTCGCAAGATAAATTTTGGGTAGTGAATTCATCAAACACACCATCAAACGGCGTGTACTCGAGGAAAATCTAAAACCCAGTATAATTAATTACTGATTAATGAGAATGAAAAATTTGAAAATATAAAATTTGTTGCATATGTGTATGATAACTTATCCTAGTTAGTGGTGAAAATGTGTTTTATATATAAAAAAAAATAAATAAATCAATAAAACACCTGCAAGTTTGAGCACCCACCGACAGAGACATAAATCGGCGCCTATGATCGCTAGAATAAACTTCTATTAATTTCTACAATAGTAGCTTACGCTATCCACCTTTTTCTTCAACACAGAAGTAAGCCTATGGGCAAGACTTCTGGTTGATTAGCCGCTGTAGGTATAATAACGAGAAGAATAACAACATGCAGTAAAAGGTAAAACTGTTTGCACTTCAAACCAGTGTGTTCACCATTAAGATAATACATTAAAAATAATATGGTAAGACACACCGATTTTCAATATCAAGCAGCAAAACAACCTGTTTTGTACAGCTAAAAATAGCTGGATGTGGATGAGACTAGATGTTAGACCCATAGAATTTACAAATGGCTGCGCTCATTTTTACAGGAAGAAAAAGGTGGATAGCAGCTAATATAAGGTTTTCAATATGCCTAAAGGATTTGAAAAGTTAAGCCTCACTTAAAAAATGGGAAAGGAAATATTGTAGGTCAAAGGTGTTTGGCTGACAAAAAACGTTTGGGAATCACTGCTATAAGTCTGCATGTTCAGCTGTTTTGGGTCAGAGGGCTGAACCTCGAGCGATGGGACGTACCGTCTGAGGACGGTGTTATGTTAGTGATACGGAGGTGTGGATTGGGGATGGGGGCTGGACACACGTCTTTCCCGAGCTCTGGCATCATCTCTGGCAGTGTGAACACGATCTCATATCGGTGCTGTGTTTTCAGGAAGCCCACCTGAGGAGATGGAGAGAAGCAGGGAGGTTATGGTTGGGTGTCGGCAGGTCTATGAGACACCAGGAACATGAGTCAGACTGTTGTTTGCACTTGATCTGAGATCATAGTTTACAGTGATAAATGATGTTAATGAAATCTTAGCAGAGTGATGAAATCATTGTATGGATTACAGTTTACTTATGAATCCCTAGTTGACTTTCATTTATGAATCATAGTCGATTGCTTCATTGATGACATCATAGTTGATAGCTGATATCATTAACGAAATCAGCTTTGATGTACCAATTTTTTTTTTTTTTTTTTTAATGGAACAGTTGAATCTATCCAGATGCCCAAATAGAGACAAACTATGCAGTTTCATGTAGATGCTGATATTTAGATCTTACTAACCACGGAAGGAAATCGGGATGATATTTTGAAATGAAAACAATGGGAACTGGAAAAGTGACAGAACTCATGCCAGGAAATGTCAAACTGCATCTGGGTCTCAGTGAAGGACGACAGAATCAAATAACGTCTTATCTGACCAGAGCCCTCATCAAAAATGCAATAATCAAACAGAACAGACACAGTCCAGAGGTACAGGTGTTTATATTACTAATGGGAGGGCACTTATTAGTGGTTAGAGTGTTGGTCTAAATGTAGAAGGGTTGTGAGTTCGAGTCTCGGGCCGGCAGGAATTGTGGGTGGGGGGAGTGAATGTACAGCGCTCTCTCCACCCTCAATACCATGACTTAGGTGCCCTTGAGCAAGGCACTGAACCCCCAACTGCTCCCCGGGCGCCGCAGCATAAAATGGCTGCCCACTGCTCCGGGTGTGTGTTCACAGTGTGTGTGTGTGTTCACTGCTCTGTGTGTGTGCACTTCGGATGGGTTAAATGCAGAGCACAAATTCTGAGTATGGGTCACCATACTTGGCTGAATGTCACGTCACGTCACGTCACGTCAAGAGCATAATTTTTGAGTGTGGTTCACCGTAGTTGGTTGTGTGTAAAGTGGGGTGTAGTAGGGTAGTTTGAGATTGAAATTTGCAATGAAAAGAGTCAGAGAATATGACCCCCACTGCAGAGTGAACGCAAGCATGATTGTGTATCTTGTCTTTTAGATATTTGCGAGTAGGAGGAACACAAACACTGAGTCTCTGTGCCATCAAATATGTTCAAAAAGTCACTGTTCTCATAACAACAACAAACAACTTGTGAGAGTGGAGCTTCAGTAAACTATTAGAAACATGTTAAGAGTCGACATGAGATCAAAATAGATCTTGTTTACTTTCATAATACACATTCGTTTTTTTAATGAAAAAAACAAACACACACACTGATTCATAACAATAACATTCTAGTAAGCAAAAGTAATAAAAAAAAAAAAAAAAAGGTTTGAAACAAATACAAATATAAAAAAAAAGGATATAAATTTAAATTATTTATAAGATTTATATTTGAAAGCATAAAGCTTAGATTATGGAATGCGCTAAAATTTTATTAATTTTATATATATATATTAATTCTTTCTGTCTATGCATGCATCCATCAATCATCATTCCATCTATCCATCTATTATTCTATCCATTATTCATTATTTTATCCATCCATCCATCCTTTGTTCTTTACATCGTTCCATCCATCCATCATTCTATCTATCCACTGTTTGTTCTATCCATCATCCATCATTCTATCATCCATTAATCCACCAGTCTATCCATCCATTGTTCTTAGTATATTATCCATCATCCATCCATCGTTCATTCCATCCATCCAGCCAGCCATCAATTGTTTGTTCATCACATCCATCCATCTATCCATTTTCTCCATCCATCCATCCATCCATCCATCCATCCATCCATCCATCGTTTTCTCCATCCATCCATCCATCCATCCATCCATCGTTTTCTCCATCCATCCATCCATCCATCCATCCATCCATCCGTTTTCTCCATCCATCCATCCTTTTCTCCATCCATCCATCCATCCATCCATCGTTTTCTCCATCCATCCATCCATCCATCCATCCATCCGTTTTCTCCATCCATCCATCCTTTTCTCCATCCATCCATCCATCCATCCTTTTCTCCATCCATCCATCCATCCATCCATCGTTTTCTCCATCCATCCATCCATCCATCCATCCATCCATCCATCGGTTTTCTCCATCCATCCATCCATCCATCGTTTTCTCCATCCATCCATCCATCCATCCATCCATCGTTTTCTCCATCCATCCATCCATCCATCCATCCATCGTTTTCTCTATCCATCCATCCATCCATCCATCCATCGTTTTCACTATCCATCCATCCATCCATCCATCCATCCATCGTTTTCTCTATCCATCCATCCATCCATCCATCCATCCATCCATCCATCCATCCATATATCGTTTTTATCCATCCATCCATCCATCCATCCATCGTTTTCACTATCCATCCATCCATCCATCGAAGGTGTTCCAAAAAAACTAAGCCTGATCACTTAGAAAAGTAACATCTGCACTTCGCGCAAGCAGCATGATTTGAGATATCATTCAGCTTCACTCATTAAAAAATAAGTTGCACAGCTTAAAAATAAGGGGTATTTGTTCAAATAGCTTGCCTTAGTGAGACCCACTAATAAAAAGCTTGATGGCAATGCATTGCACCAAAAAAATAGAAACAATTAGTCATAGTTGAAAAAAAAAAAAAACTATGTATATATAGTCTTGTCAAAGCTGTGGTCTAGCGGTCAGCGCACATGCTCGGACATATTGACCTGTTCTGCTCATATGTAGGTGATGCAGTTCAAATCTGGCTTGTGTCATTTCCTGATCCTGTTTTTTTTTCCTCTTGAAATCCCAGATACAGCTGGAATGGCTCCTGGCATGAGTTTCTGTCACTGTCTTTTCACATAATACAAAGACTAGAAGTCAAGTAGAACCATGCTGACCGAAGGAAAGAAGCTGAAGCTTTGATGTGAGCTGAGAAATAAAATCAATGTTCTTCCTGTAATATGAACTCATGTTTGTGACCTGAGACCTTAAAATTAAGCTAATGAATGATCCCAGCAATTTAATTAGCTCTCACCTTAACCAGGAAGTTTCCGTTTGATTTGGGTATCACCATGACAACGGAGTCGTGCAGTTTCTCATCAAAATGCACATGAGAGTGAGCGGCGGCTGCTGCGGCGGGTTCCTCAGTGAAGCGAACGCCCCCCGTCTTAGACGACGCTGCTGCAGGAGGAACAAAAGCAAAGCGCTTACAGCTGCGCTAATTACACACCGACCACAGGTTTACTGACATCAAGATTGTGCGTCTCTGAATGATAATTTTCTGCAAGAAGCTTTTAAAGTTGAAATTATTCAATCAAGCTTGCCATCTGACACCTGAAAACCCTGGAATACCTTCAGACTAATATCAGAGATCTTTTCATTTCTTCACTTAAAGAAGGCTGTAGAAAAACTGGGCTTACATTAGTCAGGTTGTGCATTGAATTTACCAGCTTTAGTTTAAAAAGGCATAATATGCATTTAAGTAGTTGAATACAAAACCAGTTCAGTTTAAATCACTTGGATCTGTTGATGTGTAAAATAAACCCAATGCCTTCAAGGTCTTACATGCTTTAAAAAAAAAAAAAAAAAACAGTTTTTAATTTAAAGGAATAGTTCAACCAAAAATGAAACTTTGCTGAAAAATGTATTGACCCTCAGTCCATCCAAGATGAGTTTGTTTCTTGATTGGAACAGAGTTGTGGAGAACATTTGCTCACCAATGGATGCTCTGCCGTGAATGGGTGCCATCAGAATGAGAGTCTAAACAGCTGATAAAAACATCACAATAATCCACAACACTCCAGTCCCTCGGTTAATGCCTTGAAGTGAAAAGCTGCATGTTTATAAGAAACAAATCCATCATTAAGCTGTTTTTAATTTCAATCTGATGCTTCCTCGCTGGACTTTTTCACTGGAGGTGAGTGTTATCATGGATTATAGACTCATATTTTAGCCGAAAGCAATGGTTTAAAGTTGAAAATGTCTTGATGTATTTGTTTCTTACAAAAACACACAGCTTTTCACTTCACATGACGTGAACTGATGGACTGGAGTGCTGTGGTTTATTGTTTTGTTTTTATCAGCTGTTTGGACTCTCATTCTGACGGCACCCATTCACTGCAGAGCATCCATTACTGAGCAAGTCATGTAATGCTACATTTCTACAAATCTGTTCCAATGAAGAAACAAACTCATCTTGGGTGGCCTGAGGGTCTGAGTACATTTGCAGCAAATTTTTCATTTTTTTTGGTTGAACGATTCCTTTAAGCTTTGGATCAAACAAGCACCTAAAAAAGAGAATAAAAAAATATGCAGACAACAGGATATGACCTTATGATTTAAGTATGCAGATATGATTGCTTGGCTAATGCAGAGTATGTTTTGGGCCAAACAAAACTGATATGGCTGTTTTTATTTTTAGGCTACGTCCACATGTTTTTTTTTTTTCTCGTCTCAAGAAGTATCTGCGTCCACACAAAACCAACACAAAATGATGCAGTATACATGCCAGACCAGCATGTGGCGCTGTAATTCTGCCACAGACATACACTAAAAACAGAGAAGAAGACTTGGACTATGCGCGTAAACCTTGCGCGCGATATACAAACGAACATGGAACAATACATTTATTAATCAGTGTTGATGTTAATAATAAAAAGACAATCATTCAGTGTTTGTTCATGTTTTTGTTGCTGTTACGTGACGTAGCTGTGTCTGACTAGGGGTGAGACGTGCTGATGACGTCGTCACTTCAGAAAATATACGGATTCGCTGTCCACATGAAAGCGCAAGGGCGTCGTTTTCAGTTTATCCACTCTGGGACCCGGTTACAAAAAAATAAATATCAGTTTCACTCTCCCAAAAGTCCAGATCTGTGTGGACGAAACGCCTATACAATAAAAAATGTATGCGTATACAGCGAAACACGTCTCCGTGTGGACAGGGCCTTAGTCTTTCTTTCCCACATGATTTATTAGGGAGTGAAAAACTGGTTTCAGGTTCACTTGTTGTGGTGGAGATTTTATGTAAGATGCATTCAAAAAGAGCTAGACAGAGTGAAAACAGAATGGAACAAGAACATAGCAGCCTTTTAAACTGTAATTATTCATTAAAATATTTTACAGCTTTTGCTGTGCAAGCTGTCTAACACCTACAGCACATTCAAAGTGCTAATTAAAGCACCAGAACTAAAAATATCAAAAAACTAAAAGAAAGAAGAAAATCTCTTGCAATGTTCTTCCGGTTTTTTTTCTTTAACAGTCTGATTTAATAAAGCAAGTAATCAGGCCCTCAGGGGTACATTTCTCAGACACAGATCAAACCCGGTCTTGAACTAAAGTGCATGATCATGCTAATTCTTCATTTAAAATCCGTCTGTGGTGCAGGATCAGGGTACTTTTATGTTAGGGAAACCACATATTAAGAGTCTTCACACACATCCTTAAAAAAAGTTTGGGGATGTTTTTGAGAGAAGTCTCTTCTGCTCACCAAGGCTGCATTTATTTGATGAAAAACACGGTACTATTGTGAAATATTATTACAATTTTAAATAACTGTTTCCTTTGTAAATATATTTTAAAATGTAATTTATTCCTGTGATCAAAGCTGAATTTTTCAGCATCATTACTCCGGTCTTCAGTGTCACGTGATCTTCAGAAAATCATTCTAATATGCTGATTTACTGCTCAAGAAACATTTCTGATTATTATCAGTGTTGTGCTGGTTTATATGTTGTGAAAACCTTGATGCCTTCTTAATGAATAGAAAGTCCAAACTAACTTCTGTAGCATGTCTTTGCTGTTCCATTTCATCAATTTAATGCCGAATCTTACTGACCCCAAACGTTTGAACAGAATCTAAACGCTCACATCTGGACCCACTGAGCACAAAGTTCACCGTAATGAACATCAGCTGTGGAGATTTGTCCTTCATTTTCACTCTAAGATCCTCCATGTCTGATCAAAGCCTCAGCAAAAATCCCTGCTTTTATTGCATTTTGGATATAAGATGTCTCACTTAATTTCCCTTTTTGTGTGAACTTTTTCTTCTACTTTAAATCTAAATTAAAGAGCACTTAAAGATTTTTACATTTTCTGAAGAAAACATTCATGCTGACCGCTCATGCTCACCTTGTTAATACAAGTAGAGGGTTTTTGAGCTCCAGGTTTATCACCCTTCAAAGTCAAAAACTAATTTCCATGATATTCAAATATCTGGATATGACTTAAATAGTAATATAACAGCTTGCCAAAAAGCCACATGATTGCACGGACACAACTGGTGCAGTATGTGTGTTCAGAGTTTATTCAGATCACTAAAACCAAAATATGAGCAACAATAATAGCGGCCAATGGCAGCCACAATAAGATATTTTAATCTTTATGATCAATAAAACATTGCATTTAATCATTTAGCAGATGCTTTTATATAAAGCGTCCTACAAATGAAGTGCATTACGTTATAAAAGCCTATAAAACTATATTTGCATTGTGCAATGCCAAGTGCAAATCATAAACTAGAGTAGCACATGCAATTTTAGGATGAGCATATTTGAAGAGATTTTATAAATAGTGATATGAATCTGGAGGGTCAGTGGTGACCCTGTTCGCCTGAAGGGCTTGTGGCTACAGAGTTAAAATTACACATAATGTAATGTAAGCTGGGACGGGACGGCATTTGTAGCAGGAGTGTCTACATAACTGGCCTCATTACAGAGGTTATGGGACTCTGACTGTTCGGCCAAAGTAGAGCACTATAAACACTCTCACGAGCAACACAGAGGCATCTGTAACCCGTTAAAATACTCTCTGTCCTGGAGCAGAGATCTAGAATTAAGATGGATACACATGTAGTCTACATTTTATGACCTATGAGTACAATATTGAACAGATTATTTATCACCACACCAGCAGGGCCTGAAGAGTTTATGTATTTATGTCCATGACTTTCAGGTCTTTATGACACTCGCCTGAGCCCCAAATGCCTGAGAAATGCATCGAAAATGCGTCACAAGAACACAGACGTTTCACTAGTGATTATCCTGATATGCAATGTCAAAACAACATAATAAATAATAAGAAATATTCTAGTACAAGTTTTACCAGTGCTGGATTATTTGGCAAAAAGCATGAAATAATAATAATAATAAACTTTCTTTTTAAAGCAAGCTTCTCAGTGTGCTTACAGAGAAAACATAACTAAATAATAAAAAAAATCTAAAATAGAAATAATAATAAAGGCTCCAGCATCCGTGCAGCTCTATATAAACCAATAGGCTAGAAAAACAGATGAAATTATTTTATTATTATTATTATTAATAACAAATAATAAACAGCTTTATTTTTAAAGCAAGCAAATTGTTTACACAGAAAAGAAGAATAAAAAAACTAAAAGAAATAATAAAATAAAATAAAACAAAACAGGTCACTTTTTGCCATTTAGATGACTAGAAAAAATGGTTCAATTGTCCTTATATAACCCTATATTAAATATAGAATATTAAAAACAGCATATATAAACATGCATATCAAAATAGCTCAATATTATCAAAAAAAGTTATCCTGAAAAAATAAAAGAATAATATAAGATTTTAATTTAAGATCTATTTTTTGAGCATCTGTGTTTCTCTGAGTGAACATCAGATTAATCCAAAGTATTATTTTCCGTACGTGACTAGGGTCTCTCCACCTCTTTGAGCTGAATCACATCTGAACCCAAAGCTGTTCTTTGTGGTGTTGTTCTTTTGAAACCAATCAGAAATGCTGCAGTCTGGCTGGGACCAGAGATGGACGGACTCTCTATTAAATGAATGCCCGGCGGTGCTGTAGAGGCACTGCATTTTATGAACCTCATCTAAACCTTCACACAGTCACCATGGCAACAAGAAGAAATCTGGCCTCTGAGAACCGGCCTGTGGAATGGAGCATTTCCAAAAAGCTGTTCTGGGGTCAGTTTCGTGCTTTAATATTCAACGACAAAGCCAGTGATGAGAAGTTGCTTTGTGAATGTTGCACAGATGTCTGAACTGAAGAAACCGTAGATGTTCTGGAGCTGTTGCAACAATACGCAGCATGACAACAGACCCTCTGCCTTCTTCCAAATGAAACTTTATCGCATTCGTAAACAAAAACTAAATGGAGGCCATCTTTATGCCTCCAGACAATAACTAGAGTTGCGAGAGACAGATTGATTACCAAAATAAATATTGGAATGAAAGAAGACAGACTTTATCTTTCGGGGAGTTTTTCCGACGGCTCTGGGAAAGGCTTTTCAGACAGACAAGATCTTGCACATTTCCTGATAATAAGAAACAGCCCACATGTTTTGCAACTGCTGAGTCACCACCGACTGGAGCAGAATTCATTATTATTTTTAGCTTTATTAAAATCACTCGAAGTCTCATTCCTGCGAATGAAAAAGCAGCAGGTTGTCAAAACTCATGATAAGCAGACTGAAGTTCAAAGTCAGTGTGGTGAGATTATTATAAAAAAACAGCTCTTTATGTTTTGAGTTTTTTTTATATTTTTTTTTATAAAGTTTGGGGTTGGTACGATTTTCTGATGTTTTGAAAAGAAGTCTCTTCTGCTCACCAATGGTGCATTTATTTGTTTTAAAAATACAGTAAAAAACAGTGACACTGAACAAATACAAAATCATTCTAATGTCCTGATCTGATGCTCAGAAAAATATCTAATTATTATCAATGTTGAAAACAGTTGTGCTGCTTCATATTTTTGTGGAAACACCATAAATGCATAAATGTCTTTACTGTCACTTTTGTTCAATTAAATGCATCCTTTCTGAATGAAAACAATAATTTCCATAATTTATATATATTTCTTTTTTTTTTTTTTGCTGTAAGGTCAGTAGAAGAATAGTAGTAAGAGTGATATTTGCCATATAAGCACCACTAATAATTACTGATAATGTTTATTTCCATTATTCTGCAATAGTACAGTATATACTGTATGTGGCGTATGACAAAGGAAGCAGGGTTGTTTACACAAAAAAAAGAAAAAAGGAAACACTCACCAGGTCAATTGACAATTATGCATACAAAACCCCTGTAAAATTATAAACTTTAGTTGTGAAGGTTGGCTGTACCTTTCTTAGCAGTGGCCATTCTGGTAACGATCGACACCAGCCTCAAGAAAAGCTTCAGTTACGGCCTCATCGTAGAGATCATCTGACCTCAAAACAACCCTGAGAAACAGAAAGAGAACCACAAAAAAGGAATCAATAAACAGAAGCTGATAGTTTAAGACAGTGGTTTTCAAACCGGTCCTGCGAGCACCCCCACCAGCATTGCACATTTTCTGTGTACCTCCCTCATCTATCACACCCAATTCAACTCATCAGCTCATTAGCAGAGACTGCAAGACCTGAATGGGTGTGTCAGTTATAGGGTGACACACAAAATGTGTGTCATGTGAGGTGGTAGGGGTGCTTGCAGGACTGGTTTGAAAAACCACTGGTGTAAGAAAAACAGAGAGAGCGGATGTAGAAAGTGAACAAAAATCATTGAGATCATTGTTTTTGTTATATCTGCCGCATGTTGCCATGACACACAGTGAACTGAGCCAGCTGTACTGACCATAATGCATCAGGACAGACACCCCATAGAGCAGAGAATTAGGAAGAAAAAAACACTCTGAGAGAGAGCTGGATTAAAGCATCACTGAGTTTCTTCTTAGGATTCTTCATCCATTTCAAAGTCATTTCTTTCATCAAGCTGAAGTCAAGACAAGACCCCTCCCAGACCAATGCAAAACCCGGGCTAGACCACTTGAGGCACAAGCAAAATAAGCATTAAAAATGAATTATGAGGGCAACTTTCAAAATAAATATATTTCGGGTATATATAAAATATATTTTTGCACAAATAGTCAAATAAATAGTCATAAATAAATAAATAAATAAATAAATCATATCTTGTTCTCTTTCTCTCTATGCATACAAATGCAATAACATTTGTGTTATTCCTGATTCAATTTAAAAAATGTAAAAGGAATTGTGTGCACCAAATGCAACAACCCATTTTAGTACAACAAATAAAAAAAAATTGTGCACCAAATGCATCAACCCATTTTTGTGCACCAAATAATTTTTGTGCATCAAATGCAATAACTATTTTTGTGCATTAAATGCAATAGCTATTTTTTCATTCATCAAATGCAATAACTAACTGTTGTGCACCAAATGCTATAATTATTTTTTTGTGAAACAAAAAGCAATATTATTTTTGTGCACCAAATGCTGCACTAATTTTTTGTGCTTCAGAATGTTAGAACAAATTTTTTATTTGTTTTATATATAAACAATATAGGGAGATTCCTGCAAATTTTCTATAATGCTGAAGATAACATGCCAGCAAGTGTCTGAGGTCATTATCAGCTTTAGTACACTGGAGATAGTGTCATAGACTATAAGCTGAGACCCAGATCCACACCAGGACACTGAGTAATGAGACCCACCAATACTAGACCCCGGGCCCATGAGACCAGACTAAGCCCAAGATTAGACCGCTCAAGGCTCAACTCCAGAACCTCAAACACCGCTGAGAGATGAAGGCATCTTAGCAGATGGGATGTTATGCATTCAGTGGATTCGGATGTGCCTTAATTACTTCCAACTTTCAGTTGCTGTTTGAACAGTCAGCATTTTTTAAGGTGCAGTCTTTGTCTTTTTAATCACTCTCCCTTCTTCCTCTGGATGGTGACTGTACTTTTATCTTAGCTCATCTTTCTGCAACTCATTACAGAAGCGCTGAGACTGGGACGAACTAGTATGGAGGGACTTTAATTCACTCGGGAGCTAGAACACACATTCTTACATGGAGCTCGCCTAATCACCCCACACCAGCACCTACTGCAAGAGAGAGTCAGAGCTGTCTAGTACTGTTCAGTAAAGCCCATCCACTCTACTGTCAAATCACAAACATACTGCAAGAGCCAGGTGGCAGATGTTAATTGCACATCGTGTGAGGAGAAAGCTTGATGACGTGATTAAGTGGCAGAGAGCTCAGATCATAATCACAGCATGCAGACATTCAGCACTGCAACATAAAAGCAAATAATTCTCATTGCTATTCTAGCCATTTGAGAGCGAATGTCCCTGCCTGTTTATCCCATGAAAGATAAGGAAAGTGCAGAAGAAATGCTGTACAAGTGGTGCTTTTCTAAAAGAGCATCCCTATTTTACTTTTGCTCATGCTAGGGATAGTGACCTGACCAAACCCCTAATTATAAGTATCAAATCATGTGTATTGCTTTTCTAAGCAGTCAGACTTGCATGCAAAAAGACAAAATCATCATGGAGTGGAAAGGGCTCTTTTAATTTCGCCCAGCAAGTAACCACCTAGCAACCACTCAGAATACCCTAGCAACACCCTGGCTCTATAGCAGTGGGATTTGCAAAGCCAAACACCATCACATTTTCTTCTGAACATATACAAATTCAGTTATTGCAGTTGGTGCACACCCATAGATAAACTATGTGCACTATAGGTATTTTTTGTGCACCAAATGCAATAACTAAAATGTTTGTGCACTAACTAACTTTGTGCATCAATAACTAATTTGTCCACTAAATTGAATTACTATTTATGTGTGCCAAATTCAATAACATTTTTTTGTGGAATAAATACATTTTGTGCACTAAATGCTACAAAGATTTTTTGTGCAATCAAATTAATCAACAATTTTTTGTGTGTGCTAAATGCAATAACCATTTTTTGTGCAACTGGATGTGCACTATTAACTTTTTTTTGTGCATTAACTGCAAATAACTAATATTGTATGGACCAAATGCTATAACTAATATTTTTTTGCATTAAATTTGGTTGCAAATTCCAAGCTGCATAAATACATTCAGGCTAACGTCCACACGAAGCTAGAGAGGCTTTTCCCTATCCTATCTTTTTTATTTTTCTCGTCTCAAGTAATATCTGCGTCCACACGAAACCACAAAACCGACAAAACGATGTAGTATACATGACCAGACCAGCATGTGCCGCTGTAAATCTGCCACAGAGATGCACTAAAAATGGAGAAGAGGACTTTGACTATGTGTATCAACCTTGCACGCGGTAATACAAACGAACATGGAAAAATACATTGATTAATCAGTGTTGATGTTAGTTAATAAAAAGACAATCATTCATTGTTTGTTCAGGTTGGTTTGTTGCTGTTACGTGACATAGCTGTGGTCTGACTAGGGGTGAGACGTGGGCTGATGACGTCATCGCTTCAGAAAATATACGGATTCACTGTCCACCTGAAAACGCAAATTTATCCACTCTGGGACCCGGTTTCAAAAAATATCGGTTTCACTCCCCCAAGACGGCAGATCCGTGTGGACGAAACGCCTATCAGAGGGTGACATGGGAGTGGATTTTCAAATCTCTCCCATCCCACTCCTGCAAAAAAAACTGGGGGAAAATCCTGTCCCATCCCAATCCCGGAAGAATTGACTCCTGTTCCCTCCCACTCCCGTGTTTTTTTTTTTTTTGCCAGAATCTGTCAGTTACAGTAAAAAAAAAAATTAAAAAAATAAAAATAAAAATACAGTACATATCACAGCATGCCCACTTTAGTTGAAATAAAATCCAAAATGTAGTTTTTTTATTATTTTAGTGAACTGAAGGCCATCTTGAAACAATGCACTTTTGTGCATTGCACACTCATTAAATCAATTGTAAATCATCCATGCTAACACCACCCGTTTTCTATTTTAATTTTTTTTTAATTTGCAAGTAGTCCATTTCACTCTCTATAGATTTATTTTTTCATACACAGAGTATCGAAGTTTCTCACTTAAGTTCACATGACCATGACGGCAGAAAGTGCATCTTATTTGCTTTAAATTATTTTACAGAAGCGCATTGTTTTCGTTGTTATTCTGAGTGCACACAAATAAACATAGACGTCTTTACGGATTCAAAATATTTATTACTTTTATCTGCATGACCAACAATTACGGAGTATTTTAAGAGCAAGTGAGAGCCCCCGGTGCCTCCATCTGTCCCAGCTGTGAGCGCGCCGCTGTTCAGCTTCCACACACACTTCAATAGCGCACATTTCTGTAGGAATTAACTTAGAGTGAGCGGGCCAAGTTGTTACTACATACATCTTTTAGATGAAAAGCTATATTTTGAGGTCGTATACAGCGAAATGCGTCTCCGTGTGGACGGGCCTCAGTCCAGTGTACCTTTATATTATACATTATAAGCAGGAGCAACTGAAAGCTTAAGACGTGAAGACTTGGGTGGGTAAGGACAGTTGTCAAAAAAATATCCTGTTCACTTTTACTGTAAAAACCCCTGCAGCTGTGGTTGGGTGTGTCCTGAAAAACTCACACTTTCATTCTATTTCTCAGTTCTGTTTACTTCCACAAATGACTAATAAATTCAGAGTGAGAAGGGCAGAAATAATGCAGATTCTCATGCAATAATCCCTTTATTTCTTCACTACATCACGACCCAGAAATCTAATCTCTGTCAAACCACACAGACTCCCCTCCATCTCTCTCTCACACACTTTGGCTGAAGTGGCACAGCGATATGAACCAGTTCCAGTCTGTACTAACATGGCACAGAGGGAGATAAAACTGGGTCGATGTCTCACATGGATTGCTATAACAAGGACATTTATGTTCATGTCAAAACCTTTAGGAGCTGAAACATATTCAACATGCATCATAATCCTGAAAACCAGAAACCCCAGAAGAATCTGCTGTGGCTTGTCATCATGCATTCTTCACTAATGGTTCACTGTAATTTTCCTGAGGCAAGTGACTTGGAGTGGCATGAGCCGAACCTGGATAGACAGATAGTTCCCATGCAAGGGTTCTCATGTCAGAAACATGCATTAAGTACAGCTCTTTTCAGATCCTTTACAGTCAATGCCATTCATCTGTTGCACTGCAAATAGCTCAATTAAGCCTTCAAATCCTGCCTGGTGTTAAGAAAGCAATGCATGCAGACTATTCTAATGGGATATTTAGACTTGAGCGACTTGTAGATATCTATATTTTAACAGACATTAAAACAATGAAATGCCGACTTCTAACGCGTTTAAAGCAGTACTGGTGAAAAGAGGATTCTCTCGAGTCCTCTTCTAATGGTCGTGCACAACTTATGTAACACATCGATCATTTTCAAAAGCAACGGATTGAAATACTCACCTATTTCTCAACTGATAATGAGCTTCCTGCTGTGGTAGGGGTCAGTCTATAATCGCGTGTTGACACCTACAGAATGACCGCAAACCCAAGCTCCAGTCAGACATAAGCCAGGCGCTTGTTACTGCGAGGGACTGCTCGATTTCAATTCACGTCGGGGCTACAACTTCCGCGTCATCACTGGGTTTCCTGGTACTGGCAAGTTTGCAGCGCGCCAGGGGCTTTTAAGTGTGGGTTGAAGACTTTGATTCATCCAAAGCAAGCAACTCGAGTCATTTGAGTCATCTCACCAAAATGATTCGATCACTGATTCTCGCTTTGGTTCAGTGGTCTTTTCTGCAGGTTACACCAGTGCATGAGTTTATTTTAGCTATGAACTATACATCTAATACGAGTAAGCACGCGTTTTCTACGATAAAATACAACAAAATACGTTTTGTTCGATTGAGAACGGAATAAAAGGTATTTAAAAATAGACTTGTTCGGCACTTGCTGGGAACGCCACACAAAAACGTTTTATGCCGAGGGGGAAAACAAACCATTCGAATTAAACGCGCGGTATGTGCTTGATCTTTTACCTTTTGCCATGGTTTAACTTATAGTAACCAATAACCGTGTTTTTTTTTTTATTTATTTTTTTTTGGTATTTTTTTTTTTATTTATTTTATTTTACGGCATGTATTGGTGGAAAATGATTAGGCAGCCGCAGCAAACACAGAAAACGCTGCGTATTTCACAGCTATGGACGCGACACCGAACAAGCCATAACAGCCTCAATAAAAATAGTATCGGTCATTTTTTACACATTCATCATTCTTCTCTCATCTTAACCACGGTGACCTAAAAGAAACACAACAGGCCCTCTAGTTAGTCGGCTAGTTTCAGTGACAGAAAGCGTGTGCTGTTTCCGTCTGTTTTTAACCAATGAACTGCTCCGTTACAAACAGCACTCGAACGGTATTGATCGCTTTCAGTCACGTGACCGGCTCGAAGCATCCATAGAAGTGCAGCACACCACCCTCTCATTCAGTTTTTCATCTGTTTTACTAGCCTCAAATTATATTTACATTCATCTCTCAATAAAACATAATAAAAAAAAAATAAAAGTTTTGGCCATTGGTGCCAATCTAATATGTAAGCACCCCGCAGCAATATTTCAATCACTAACACACATTGCGACAAACATCTGTCAACCCCCCACGCTAAGGTGCCCTTAATATATTTAAAACAGTCGGAAGCAAATTCAGTAATCACTATAGTAAATTTATGCATAGTTTACAGAGGCAATCAGTTGGAGGTTATTGCTGTCTGTTATAATAAATCAACTATGTTATCAGCCATAAAGTGTTCCCAATATCAGTAAAAAAATCCTGTCTGATTGAACTCATATATGTGAGTCAGTGGGTTGCGGTCAGTTTTATTTTTTTATATATCCAATGTATTTGAGACTGTCACAGCACTGCAATACTTTTAACAAATAAACCCATGAGCACTGATACTAAACTAACTACTACTCCAAACAACTACTAATATACCGTTGAGTCCGAACAATATTTTATGTACGTAGTGTACTGGTATACACGGTACACAGAAACATGATTCTAGGCATGAATCAATGGAGGTGGTTCCTCCTAGTAGTCCATAAGCAGCTACTGTCTTGTTTCACATCCAGACAGTTTCCATCTAATCAATAAGGTTGCAATTAATGATTTGCAGGCCAGGGTCAACAGCAAGCATGAATAATGAATGCTTTGTTTACCTTCAAAACCAGTTTTCATTTTCCTGGTTTCTTCTTTCTTCCCTGCCTGTCACAGGCCCCTTTATCTCTCATGGGGGGGGGGGGGGGAACTGACTTGCCCCTCGCGCGTGCCGAACTGT